>NW_020664420.1:24554218-24554997 GCF_002925995.2 Terrapene triunguis
TTTGGCACTTAATTTAGGCGCTGATTCAGTCTGAAGCTTAAGCACAAGTCTAACTTTAAGCATGGCAGTATTCCCATTGAACTCATTGCAACTGCTTCCCTGTTTAATGATCAGCCCCTGCTTAACTACCTTGATGAATAGGGACCTTGGCTATGGATAACTGGATTTTTCTTTCATGTGAGGTTTCATTCACGTACAATACTATCCCTTTCCCCAGTTATAAACTGACTCTGAATGCTAACTTTAGTATCAGTTTTACCTAACCCCTTTCAGATGTCATCAGCCACCCCCCAGTAGCATTTTTCTTTCATATTTGAGATTGGTAGTAAGAATGATTTCTGCTGAATGAAAAAATGATTCATACTTGTTTTGTTACTGTCTGTGCTTTACATCTAGTTTTAAATCGTTTGCCTATTAATCAGTTTCGGGGTGGACCCTAAAGAGGGGAATCTGACAGAGTGACAAGCAAGTATGTAGCAGTTGTGTGTGTAAATTGCTATGGGGATTCAACAGCTGGGTTCCCCCACAGCAGTCTGACAATGTCCAGCTGGGGGCACTGGACTGGAGCTGTGACAGTATGGCTGTCCGTCCACTGGGATTTAAGCAGAGGTGGATTAAGCTATTCTTTTTCACATAACAAGTGAACTGACCTGTGAGGATGTATCATCCTTACGCCAACCTAATGGAAAGTTCCATGAGAAGGTAAGGGTCACGATGGGACACTTGCCTGGCAGTGGCTCATGGCCTTGTAAGACAAAGGCGCCCCCTGGTGGTCTAGG
>NW_020664420.1:24555007-24574324 GCF_002925995.2 Terrapene triunguis
ATTATATAAAATGAGGTAAACAAGGTAATAAATCATGGCCTTATGTAAGGAACGGTTGAACCAATCGGTGTGGGGCTATACATGTGATAAACACATGATTCTCCTTCTTGTCCAATCGGGAGATGTGTGATTATAGCCTAATTGTGTTATGTAATGTTGAGAAAGACTATAAAAGAAAGCTTGTAATAAACAGGATTAGATTCAGCTTGCAACCACATTGGTCGTGTGCTTTATCCGCCCCCCACACTGACCTACTCAGTTTGTTCTTCTGTCTTCTGGATTGTTCCTATTTAGCAATAAATATATGCTTACATTTTTAATTTATGTCTCAGACAGCCCAATACTATTCTGGCTCCATGCACCACTGCTTATGCCTTGTCCTTCAGTTTTATTCTGAGAGTCGTTCTTAAGCATCCCATTTCCTTTGACATCATCAGACTCCATTGTCAAAGACTACAGAGATCGCTTCAATATTTATAATGTGAGCTTTCTGAATAAGCTTCCACATTACACATAGAACAAGCCCCAGGGCTGGCACTAAATCAAGGAGAAGTTTGCTTTCTTTACCTTTCGAAAGCAGTGTGTTCTCTGTAAATCAGCCTTCTCATTATTATATGCTGTCAGTGTCACTGACTTATGCAGCAATTTTGGATGTCTCTGTAGTGACCTCAAAATTTTTGCTGGTATTTTATTTGCTTCAGATTCACTGTCTAATAAAGCTGGCTGCTGTACAATTTGCATCCGTATTTGTTGACCAGTTTTCTACACAGTGCTTCTTTACAGTGAACCAGTTCAGCAAAGAATTCCATGTTGCTCCTAACCCTGCAAAAGGTTGAATCTTTTGTTGCATATAACCAAGATGCTTTCAATTAACATACATTTAACCAAACAAACAAAAGAAACATTTCAGGTCTACTCCATCTGATAAGGACACCGAGAGAATGGACTCATTTGGCCGCAAAGTATATTCTTCTTCCACCTTACAATTCAGGGTAATGAACAACTCAGCGCTACTAGCTAAGTACGACCACAGGAACTATGGTAAATTCATGGAATTTATTAATGACATTCCTGAAGACAAGTGACAACCATTTAAAGCCATAGTCTCGGAGCAGCAGATGATATCCCGTACAGCTCTTCAAGCCGCTCTTGATGCTGCTGACATGGCTGCCAGATCCACCACTACTGCCATGGTCATGCAGTGAGCCTCATGGTTCGGCTCCTCCTCGTTCCCACGGGAGATACAGAACACCATTGAAGATCTCCCTAACGATGGTAAGAAGCTGTTTGCAGTGAAGATGAAAGAGGTCCCCCATACCATGAAGGACTCGCATGCCACGCTAAGGTTCTTCGGCATCACAAGGCCACAAGGAGGACACAATACAGATATCAGCCTTACCAACGCCTAAGATATCCCGCGTATACCCAACAACAACATCAAAGACACTATGATCAGCAACAGTGCCATAGAAATAGAACCCAACGATGATGCCCCCAACCATCGGCAGCGTCTCAACCCCCTCAATCGAAAAAGCAGATTTGAAGCATTGGTCAAGGGTATAGAAAACCTCCCACCCACCCCAGCGCTTACTACAACCATCCATCCTTTTGGACACTGTCTGCTCCCATTCTTCACCAACTGGGAAGCTATCACTATGTACAGATGGGCCCAAAAATCATGTGACTGGGCTATATCATCCCATTCCTATCCATGCCCCCCCCATCCCCACCCCCATCCCTCTTCAGGGACCCTCTCACAACCACTTGCTCCATCAAGAGGTGCAACATCTTATACATCTAGGAGCAGTGAAGACAGTAACCACTCAACACAGAGGGAAGGGGTTTTATTCCCACTATTTCTTGACAGAAAAGTGGGGGGTGGTGACCTATTCTCGATCTTCAATGACTAAACAGGTTTGTCAAGAAACAGAAATTCAGGATGGTTACCTTGTCACCAATAATACCTGTGCTGGAGCAGGGAGATTGGTTTTCAGCCCTCAACCTGCAGGACGTGTATTTTCACATCACTATACATCCTGCCCACAGGCGTTTTCTCAGATTCGTGTTGGGCGCGGATCATTACCAATACAGGGTTTTACCCTTTGGCCTTTCAATGGCTCCCTGCATCTTTTCCAAATTTTAGTTGTGGTAACAGCACACCTCAGAAAAAAGGGAATTATTATTTTTCCTTACCTGGACAATTGCCTCCTGAAGTCTCATACTCACTTGGAAGCCACTCGAGTGACCCAAACAACCATACATTGTTTTCACGGCCTTGGCCTACAAAGAAACATAAACAAATCTACTTTACATCCTACCCAGCTACTAGACTTCATTGAAGCCCACTTCGATTCGGCTACAGGGCTCGCATCACTTCCAAGGGACAGATTCCATACAGTGAAGATCCTCATAGCAAGAGTATGGAGCAATCCACAGGTCACTGCACAAGATTCCCTACAGCTTCTAGGTCTCATGACTGCATGTACTTTTGTAGTCAAGAACACACCCCTCGAGATGCGATGCCTTCAAGTCTGGTTGTCCACAGTCTACAAACTGAATGTGCTAGACTGAACAGACTACTAACTATGCCCACAAAGGTCAAGGACTCACTATTATGGTGGACTCTTCCTCTCAACCTCTGTTCGGGGGTCCCATTCCGACAGGATTCTCCCTCGGTTACAGTTATGACGGATGCATCCCTTACCGGCTGGGGAGCACACATGGAACATCTTACGATTCAGGGCCTCTAGTCCTCCACAGAAGCCACACTTCATATCAATCTTTTAGAGCTCTGTGCTGTCCGCAATGCCTGCCTCCACTTTCTCCCACTCATCAAAAACCACAGGATCAGGGTTATGATCGACAACATCGCATGTATGTTTTACATAAACAGACAAGGGTGAGCTCGATCCCACTCCCTGTGCACTGAGGCTGTGAAACTTTGGAACTGGTGCCCCCAACACAATATTCACATCTCAGCCTCATACCTACCAGGTTCTTAGAACACCATGGCGGATGAACTCAGTCAATCCTTTCCCCTAGAAATAGACAACACCATCCTACATGGCATTTTCCAGAGCTGGGGCTTTCCCCAACTGGGTCTCTTTGCAACTGCAGTCAACAAGAAATGTCCCACATTCTGCTCCAGAGCAGGTCTGGGAAAACTTTCTCTGGGAGACGCATTCATGATCACATGGCTGGACACTCTGCTATATGCGTTCCCACTGATACCACTGCTGAACAGGATGGTACAGAAAATAAGGACAGACAGGTCCAAGGTCATCCTAATAGCTCCATCATGGCCCAGACAGCCGTGATGCCCATTTCTAACAAGGATGTCCATCTGTCCTCCGATCTTGCTTTCCCCTCTCCACAACCTATTATCACAATGCAAGGGCCAGTTATACCACTCCAACATAGCGAAGTTCCATCTCAAAGCATGGCTCCTCAATGGTTCTCTAGCCAAGAACTAGGATGCTCCGAACAAGTTCGAACTGTATTATTGCACAGCAGAACTCATTCCACATGCACACCTACATGCAGAAATGGAAAAGGTTCACCGCTTGGTGTGCTGCCAGACACACCCCTCCTGATTCCGCCCGTCTTCCATGGATACTAGACTATCTTCTAGAACTCAAATTAGCCGGGCTTTCTCTTAGCTCAGTAAAGGTACACCTAGCGGCAATCAGAGTATTCCACCGAAAGGTGGATAATACTACTGTTTTTGCCCATCCTGCCACTAAAAGATTCCTCAAAGGCATCCAAAGCTGTACTCAGACATAATACCACCTGCTGAGCCATGGGATCTACATCTTGATGCACAAACCCTTTGAATCGTTAGCAACCTGCTCCCTTCTACACCTTTCCATGAAAACCGCATTCTTAGTAGCAATTACATCTGCTAGACGCGTGGGGGAACTTGGAGCGCTAATGGCAGAGCCTCCATATACTACCTTTTTTAAAGACAAGGTCACTCTTCAAACACATCCTAAATATCTTCCTAAGGTGCATTCATCCTTTCATCTAAATGAACCCATTCATCTCCCAAACTTCTTCCCAAAACCACATGCTAATACATTTGAGGCAACAATGCACACGCTTGATGTTCGCAGAGCATTATCCTTCTATCGGGATAGAACTAAGCCATTTAAAGATTCCCCCAAACTCTTCATTTCTATAGCCCAACAATCTAATGCAAGGAGATATCCATACAAAGACTATCTAAATGGATATCAGACTGCGTATGCCTGTTACCAATTGAAACACGTTCAACCTCCAGCTTCAGTCAAGGCACACTCTACTAGATCCATGTCAACTTCAGTAGCATTTCTCCGCAACATCCCACTTTCAGACATATGCAGGGCTGCTACCTGGGCTTTGGAGCTTACGTTTGCTAAACATTACGTTCTCACACAAGGTCCATCATTGGACACTCGAGTGGGTTGAGCTGTCTTGTCAACAGCTCTCTTACAAGATCCTAAGTTCCGACCATCCAAAGAGATACTGCTCTTAAGTCACCTGGTGTGGAGCACCCACAGGAACACCTCTCAAGGAAGAAGAGGAGGTTACTCACCTTGTGCAGTAACTGATGTTCTTCGAGATGAGTGTCCCTGTGGGTGCTCCACTACTCACCCTCCTCCCCTCTACTTCGGAGTTTGGAGTAGCTCCATTGTAGTGAAGGAACTGAGGAGTCTGGGGCACGCATCCATTGTTGGCAACATTCGAGGTAGGCACCATGCGTGTGCGGGCCATATGGGTACTGCTGCAGAAATCTCTGATCGAAGGCGCAGGGACGCACCTTGACCTGGAGTCAAGCAACCACAGGGACACTCATCTCGACAAACTCAGTTACTGCACAAGGTGAGTAACTTCCTTATCTGGCTGTAATACTAATTTTACAACAACAAAAAAAGATGGTGTTTAATATTTAAACAAGCCATTCAATCTGAAACATTTCCAACAGATGAGCTCTTTAAATAGCTTATTCTGAGTGGATTATTAGGAACAGTGCTTCCTTTGAACAACAAATTCTACTGTCTATGCCAATGTCAACAAAGCTAATGTTGACACTTGTTGTTACCTGAATGAAGGGGAAGTCAGAACCCATTTTACATTTCTTTGCATAATGCTGTTATCCTCTTGCAATTCATAACACGCTGGAAGTACATAACTAGTGCACTTAGAATGGTCAAATTATACAGTATTCAAATTCTTTGTGCACGATGTTCAGGTGATACAAAGGTGTATTCTGTGACATCACCATCAATCAATAAAATTAGGTTTGTCCAGAACAAGTATTTTTCTAGCCTAAAGAGCTTTGCTTCAGATAAGCACCCGGAAGTTAGTTTCAGATCTTAGCTAAGCCTTTGTTTGCCAGTCAGGGCTCCTTAGGGGATTCAGGGTAGGCTTTGCTGTCTTATTTTTAGTGAGATACAATATACTCTTTAGCTGCCACTGAAAGCTGGCTCTGAGCATGCTGAACTTTTGTGTGTCAGTTTCATCGACCCACTTTCCAATAGCCACTGCTTTTGGTTTAGAAATCTCCTGGAACATGAGCTGGAAATCTCCTAAACCCAGGCTTTTTTGTGGGATTACCAGCCCTATTTGTTTCTTGGTGGGTTAGAAATACAGCAAGATGCCTCAGGAGCAACACTGTGGCCTCAAACATTGACAGTCTTTTTTGATTAAAATTCTGCCATCCAGAAGTGCACTGCGGAGTGATGCACTGTAACCTACCCACATGCGGCTACATGGGATCATGGATATCACCTCTGTGATTCTTCAAACCACGGTCTCTGTGATGGGCGCATGATGTATCAAATTATTCTGATCTCATGCCACAATATCTCTCTATCACTTGCAGACAATTAAACAGAAAGAATTTCCCCCTCACTATTTCTGGGACTATGCAATATAACCTACTACAGACAGTAGGATTTTGGTATATGCTTGCCAGTAGGTACAGATTACTTATTTATTAAATTGTGTGAATTGAATATCGATCTAACATCTTCCTTCTTTCCCATACGTTTTCCTCCCCAAATGAACCCAGTTTAAAGGTCACACTCCTCAACAAGTGAATATTCATCAGAGAAAAATATGTGTTATTCTATCACGCTGATAATTCTGGTTTCTGAGTGAATCACCACAAAGCTTTAGCATTGTATATGGAGTGGAAAAAAAAAGAGTATTGTAAGTATCTAGCATCTTGAGACATGACTACAAAGGCACACCTCTCTGCTCATCACTACCTATATCATCGATGTCCCCAGAGACATAATGTTTATGGCAATTTTAACAGCTACCATTGCTAAAGAGTCCTCATTTCATAACAGTGCTATAAATAATTTCCCCAGTGCTGGTTTCACAGCTGCCAGCAACCTTGGGTGAAGGATGAACTGAGATTCTCAGGAGGTGTTTGTGTGTGTGTGTGTGTGTGTGTGTGTGCGTGTGCGCGCACGCATCAAGGAATCCCGAGGTAAAAGGACAAGACAGGAAAGAAGTCAGGGCTCAAGACAGTCCTCAGGATGTAAATGAATATACTGGATTTGTCTTGGGTTTTTGCATGCATGCATTACTGTCACTTAGAAAAACTGGATTACAGTAAGTACAACCAAACTCCCAGACTCTCAGCCTCAAAGCTCTTATTTCCGCCCCTGTAAACGAAAGAATGTTCTGAAGATGAAGCAGAGAGTGAGACAGTGTGGTGCCATTCGCTGTCTCTAGTGGCCATATTGAACTACTTCATTTACATTTCAATTGTATTAATTCATGCATAATTTGGTTTTAAATTATTCCAAGAGGTGATGACATTTATAGAATAATGTTCCGTTAGCTTGCTTTGTGACGGTGAAGGAAAAAGAGATTCTTATCTGTACTTGTTTATTTCCTTGTACAGTTCCTCGCTGTAATACATCACTTTCTGTTTGCATCAAGACATGTATTATAAAGAGGAACCTATTTTAGAAAGTGCCTTTATTAGATGACCAACTGTCCTAGGAGACCACCCTAGATAATTAAGACCTGCTGTTTACAGGAAACCTGACTACTCACAACATTATTAATAGAGGGGGAAAGTGCAACAGATTTGCTGAACAGAGAAATAATGAATCAAGAGATGAAAAAAATGAGAATGAATTTGAAACTCTTCTGTTGAAATTGAATTTCCCAGTATAGGGGCTGTGTCAGGGGTGTAGCCAGATCCATTGGGATTGTTGCCAGCTATCATAGGTTAGAACAGCCCCTAGGTTGCCTTCCCTTATGCTGGAACTGAGGCTGGGACAGAGGTGGGCAGAGAATCAAGGAACTGTGTCTGACTTTCTGACAAGCCCCCACTAAATAATCATAACAGTCATACTGGGTAAGGTCTTAGAAAATTCTTTGCTCCCCAGGAAAGTGCTAATGTTAGAAAATAAGTTTAAAGTAAAGATACACCTCTACCTCGATATAACGCTGTCCTCAGGAGCCAAAAAATCTTACCGCGTTATAGGTGAAACCGCATTATATTGAACTTGCTTTGATCCACTGGAGTGCGCAGCCCTGCCTCCCCTCCCCCCGGAGCACTGCTTTACCGGTTATATCCGAATTCGTGTTATATCGGGTCGCATTATATTGAGGTAGCGGTGTAATTCCTATTGCATGAGAGAGCTTTGAGGTTTGGATCCCATTCTTAACCTGCTTGTTTTATTAGAAACAAGGCATGAAATTAAACTAGTCCTTCTCCAAAGCTGAAATACCAGATTTGTGTCCACAACAGCCCATCCACTCACAGCTAGCCATTCCAACAACACCCCAGCTGCCTTGCTGAAAGCATCACTAAGCTAGTACAGCAGTCCTTTCAATGCACTGAGAAAATGGACACAGATGTATTGCAGCATATACATCTACGTGTACTATCAATTTGTAGGGCACTGGCTAGACCACATTTGAAGCAGTGTATCCGCTTTTGATCACTCTCTTTATAGAAAGAGAGAGAGTTAAACTTGAGACACTTGGGTCTGTGTGGATCTGCTGACTGCAGTACTTTACTGTGTGCTGTTTATACTAATGACCCCTATGTTTTTTCAGTCTGTCTCTTACCAGTGCACTTTTCGATGGATCTGTTAGCTTGACTATTAATGTTGTGGTTCTTTTGGCAGGATCGGAGGGATCCTGCAAAGACTGTAGGATCTTTGGGGCAGGAACTATCTCTAGCCATGTGTATATACAGCACTTAACACTATGGACTCCCTAGTTATGGTGGTGGTCTCTTGTCACTACTGTAATACAAACAAGAGTTATAATTAATACAGTACCAGACTATGCTTGTATTCCCACCTCTTCCTTCATTCCTGTGCCCATCATTCCTTATTGTTCTTTCTTTGGCTTTTCTTTGACTTTTCCTTATTTCAGTCACATGGTTTACTTTGCAGTGTACAAAGAGGTATGATGATAGCATTCTGTGACTCACTCCTGCGAGTTCTTTTCATTGTATATCAAATGGAAATGTTGTTTCTTTCTAATTACAGATTCTAAGACCTGGTTTGTTTTCCTTACAGGGATGGAAAGATAATACATTAGACTTAGCTGCTCCTCTAGGCTATGCATGTGCTACTGGGTATTGATGACAACAGAAACTTTTCAGCTCAGTTTAAATGAGAATCAGTTACAAGTTGGAAAAGAAGCACGAGACCGTGGATCTCTCATTAGTTTTCTGTTTGCTGGGATATGAAATCAATAACTTCTCTAAAAGCGCCTTGCTTTTGAATATCGCTGCCCATTGCTTAGACAGATGCGTCTTTGGAGACAACACACAGTGGGATGCAAGGGTACAGATGGACCATTCCACAAATTGCAATATATGTGCCAGATGTTTTGCTGAGTCTAGTGCACCATGTCTATAATTCACTGAAACTGTGAGTTTTGCACCCAATAATATATCAGGCCTTAGTTTTTTCTCTAGCCCTGGTAATCTTTGGATAGACTAGATAGTTGAGAGGCTTTTCTGTTTGCTCCATAATCTCCTTTCTAAATTCAGTCATTTCCTGACTTGGCTGCTGCACATATAATATTATACTGATGTTGTCAAGTTGTCAAGTCTCTCTGGCATAGCAATATATCAAGGGTTCCCCTGCACCTCTTTTTAATTAACAAAGTCATATTGCAGTGGGTTCACTATGCACGGACGGTATGTGTGTGAAGATGGGCAGGTGTGGGCCCCAGGCTTGCTAAAGGGTTCACCTGTAGTATTCTAGGACATACAGTAAAGTGGTTGAACACATCTTGCATGTCACTTTCTATTTGTACAGCCATCAGTATATCATGACCCAGCCGTCTTCCCTGAGATCCCCTTTTGCAAATCCCAGAGTATTAATCTTCCCTGTTCTCTAGATTTTCTTTCTACTTTTCCCCCTTAAATGCAGGATCTGGACTAAGGCCCTGATACTGCAAAACACTCACATCTATGCTTAGATTTCAGAACAGAAGCAGTCCCATTAATTTCACTGGGTCTGCTTACATGCTTACACTTAAGCTTATGGGCTTCACTGGTTTGGAACCTAAATGGTAATTCAGTGACTGGACTGATACTGGATCTGCTACAAAGACAACCATATATATATGATGAGATATGGAGTGTGGAGTGGAACTAAATGCTGGCAATTGAAAAACCCAAGTACAGCAGTTAAGTATGAACGGTGTGTGGATGACCTATATATCATCCCCAGCCAAATGCATTTTGATATATGAGTAGATTTGTTTAGGTGAGTTTTTAAGATAATGTCTCTTTGAGGCCCCAGACAGCTGTGCTGTGAGATAGACTGTGCTGTGAGTATATTCATATTTTGTTTATGAAGTGGCAAATCCTGTCAGCGTTTACTTTAATTTTTCATGTTTACCATCAAAACAAATATAATAAAATAGCTTCTGCACATCCCTAACCAGTGCTCAGCCTAAATAGGATTTTAATTAAAAACAAAACAAAGAAAAAAACAATAACTGAGTGCATTTTTTATTAATTTCAGCTTCAAGCTTTTCTTCATGCTCATTTAGTGAAGCTGTTACAGACTCATGTCTAGGAGTGTAAAGGCTGGAAGTGCTGTGGTGAGTGTCGGGACAGTGATTGGCAATGATAAATAAGGGACATTTTGCAGACAGAAATGACATTAAGTTGATGTTAGAATATGGTCCTAAAGCCCCTGGAATGTTTAGCTAAATATCTGATGGGGAAGGGGTTTCTTTTGCTTTCTAGTACCTCAGTAGGATTGTTGCTATTTTCATGCATTTTTGTGGGCTGCTTTTAGCACAATTTGTTTATATATTTGATCTAAAATGTTAGATTAATCAACTGATTATTGCAAATGTCATAGTTCTAATTTTCGATGCATAAATCAATACAAAAGAGAGAGAGGCAAATTATTGCATTGCTACTGTTTCATTGGCCCACTAGAGGGCAATGCAGATTTCACTGCCCCATGGGGAGGTCTAGGAGGGTTTGTGCATCAGGGAGACACAAGTAGCCCACTGTGTTGAGGGACTGTGTAGGCTGCACCATGGTATGTAAGGATGGAGCATGCTTTCTCCTCCTTCCTTTTGCAGGGCCCACTCTGCCTGCAGGTACAATGGGGGCAAAGCCATAGTTTGAATCTCACCCTTTTGCAAATGCTAGTGCTACTCTAGGTGAAAGCTTTATTCCCTGTGTGCTGGGACTGAGACTACCAGTGTCTGGACCCTGGGCAGGGGAACAAAGGGGAAAAAGACTCTCCAGACTCTCTACACCCCCCTTCAAAACTACACAAGAAAATAAGACTAAACACCTGTATTTCTTTTAGCTATGACAGAAAAAGCATTGCATTTGACCAGGGTTCACCTCAGACTTTGAATTACAGTAACTTCACTGGGAGCAGAATCAGGCCCGACTTTCCAGTTGTCTCATCCAGCTCTAGATGTTTTAGCATCCACATCCGGGCCCATGCAATACTATTAGTCCTCGACACTCAGGCCCCGAATCTGCAAATACTTACACACCTTACTTTTAAGCACATTAAGTCAATTGGAAGTGAAGTCCATAGGACTACTCACCTGAATATTTGCAGGATTGGGGCTTTTATTTCCCTAATATAGAGTCCATTTATTCCTATTAGAATTGATTTGCTTTGACATTAACAATGGCTTCTGTTGAGAACTGTCCCCTCGAGAAAAAGTCTTTCAGTGCTGGCATTGATGACTATGCAGAGACATAAGCATCTGGGCTCCATTTCTCCTGCAGCAGAGGAAGCTAAGCCTGGGCTGAAGATTCCTCCAACAACTTTTATTAATATAAAATGAGTTTGTTAAATTCATGAAGCCTCCAAAATAACCTCAAAGAATAATTACATCCATTTGAAAAAATGATGAATTTTATTTGTGAAAAATGCTTGATTTTTTGTGTGAAAAAAATTAATTGAAATTTCAGGAATTCAATCATCATAGTAATTAATTAAACAGTTACATGACACTTGAGGGAGGTAGTGGGAGGAGAGGCCAAGTATATATGGATGTGATTTGTGGGGATGGAAAGAGAATGAGGCTTTGAGTACGGGGACAGGAGAAGGAGATGGGTATGAGAGGGTTGTGGTGGGTAGAGTGGAGAGAAAATTTAAAAGTGGAAGGCAAGAGACTGAGAAAAACCCTGGAGGGACTGATGAGGAAGGGGAAGCAAGAGGAGAAAGGAGTGAATTAGAAGGACCAGTGATGATATAAAGGACTAGTGAAGGTAGGAGCAGGCACAGAGGGAAGCAAGAGGAATGTGAAGCAGCAGGATGAAAGGAGTGAATAATAAAGACAAAGATCAATTACCACATAATATCAACAAATACAATTGAGGGAACACCTACTGAAATGGAGGAAAAGATATATGAAGACAGATATATAGAAAAAAGATTGAAATAGAAAATAGAGTGAGGGGAAGGGGAAATGGAGGCAGAACAGACAGTGTTAGTGTCATTAAAACACTTAATAGAAAGCTTACTGCTAAAAGGTTACAATAAATAATCCAATAAAACATGTTAGAAAAATAAAGAGGGAGCTAGAAGGGTGGGCCTGGGAAATGGAAAAGGACATTTTCATATTTGTCGAAGACAGCAAAAAGATTAGGGCCAATCCTGACAGGGTATCCCACCAATTTGCTTCATATAATTTTATAATTTTCTTTTCTACACTAATAAGCATTCTCTCACTTTGTCCCACTCTTAGATTTTTATAAAGCTTGCACCCAACTCATCCTCCTTCACAATGGTACTGGAGCCACTGAGATTTTCATTCAAGAATTTGCCCTGGTGTCTGTGACGTTTGGGGCATATAACATCCCCGCTGTCCATTTGTTCGGCCTCACTGTGGCATCTGGAGGTCACTGATGGGGAGACTCCCGCATGCTTACTGACATTTGGCTTAGCTGGGACAGACTGATGTTTAGGTGAGAGAGCCCAGCAGAGTGTAGTGGGGAATGTATTCAGGTGGTTTCTAGTCCCAGAGAGTACTCACAAAGGCATATCTTATTGCAAATCTTAGGTAGATTCTAGGGAGCTCACTATCAGCTGATGAATTTCATTCTCATCATGTTTTGACCTCTTCTTGCAGTTTGAGGTTGGGACATAGGGGGACCTCAGGAAGACAGTCATCCACTTGGGTGTAGGGTGAGACTACCTGCTATTTCCAACAGTCATCTATCATAGAGCTATAGTCATGTTAGTGGAAAACTGGGGCCTAGTGAAGGAGGAGTAATCTTCTATGCCAAGCATCTGCTCCAGCTCCTCAGTGATGCTGGTAAGGCAAGTGGAGCTGGTGGAAATGCTGCTGCCTGGGAGATTGTTGCGGAGGTGAAAAGACACTCCTTCATATCTCTCTTCTTACTGAATGTCAAGTGAAAATATTAATTGTAGAGTATGAACATTATGGTGTGAGGGTTTTAGCTGCCTCACCTACAACAGATAACCCTCATGGAAAAATAATGTGGCATTATTCTCCAAGGTGTAAACCATATTATATATTTGGTAACTACAGTTGGAGTAACATTTTGTTAGCTCTTAGTGACTATTGTTTTGAGTAATTCCCAGTCCATTTTAGTACAGCATATAAAACAAGAGAGAGAAAATACACAGACAGTGCAGGTTCTGTGCATGAAAACCTTTTGAGAAAAGTAAAGCATTCAACTGGTGAAAAGGGTCATTTATTACAAACAAAAACTCTTATTTTATACAATCAGATTCACTTTATTTGTTCATAGTCTTTTTTTTTTTTTTTTTAATCTTAGGTTATTTCAAGCATTACATGAAGAATTCAGGTCACGTTGAATATTTCTCTCAGGAGACATGGGTTTTGATGACTTTTGTCCTCTTTTTCTTTTTTTTATCTAGGTGGCCATGATGAAAAACAATCTATAAGAATAGGTAGATGATGAAGATGAATAGAACTGCTCAGTGATTGACCATGGCAGTGGTCAAAATCCAGAGTACCAAATCAGCTAACTGCGGTGAGGATTAGTACCCTGTAACACTGTTGATTGATGAGCACCTCCTATTCTTAGAATCCAACACAACATGACACTTTCTTAAACCAGTGCAATTGAAATATGAGACTGTAGAACGAACTTGACATGAAGAGGAAGGTGCTCTATGGAGGAAAAGAGAAAATTAGAAACAAAAAGCGCTGTGATTATGGCCATGATAACTATAGTGCATAGTGTAGATAGGAAAAAAGGTTACTTTTAGATTCCTTTTTTTATACTGACATCAGAAATGAGGTGTCCATTTGTCTATCTAACTCCATCTGTCTAGTTACAATGCTATGTAGCCATAAATGCTTTAAGTCAAGACTAAATATTGAATTGCTTAATATGTATGTTTTATAAATTGTCTAGAAAAATATCACTGACAGTTCTGTAATCATGATCGTTTATGCAGTTAAAATGCTAGTTATGTTGCAGACTACAGAAATACACTTATTCATAGTGCCTTTTCTGCAGCCACTGTGCATGTGAAACTCCCACTGAATTCAGTGAAGTTGCATATGCAAAGTGATTGCAGAACTGCCTATGAAGGAGGTTTTTTTCTAAGGGTACTCATGTTAACCAATACTAACATACTAGTCTAGAAACCAACAGTGAATATTTTATCCCTTGACTTTTCAGTGTTCTTCCCCCTTCTTCACACTTACCCTAAACCAATTGGTAAACTGGCCCAATTTAATAGTGTACATTTGTAAATAAACCTAATTTTCATGATATACCATAGTGAGTAAAGAGAGGATGACTCAAGACAGGTGTACCAGCATATTAGAAACTGTTCAATATTATAACTGTCGCCATATGTGATGATTACAGGAAAATACATTGATTTCTCCACTTGACCCTACAAGACAGTGGCAGATAATAAGATAAACCAGGTAGTAGTCCTGAAATTTCAAGGATTCACTACAAAACAACAGTTATAAAAAGAGGCTCTAGACTCTTGGGATAGGAAAGGTATTAACGTTAAGCCTCAAAGTTGATGGGAAGACTCCTATTTTTCTTCAATGGGCTTTGTATCAAGTCTATTATGCTTTGGATTCTAGGCCACTGCTAGCCAATATCTCCATTCTGGTTCTGCGATGGTCTGGTGTGCTTTGATAGTTATTAGAAAGAGCCACAGGATCCCAGACATTTTAAAGGAATGCATGCTGGATATCAGATTAAAAGTGCACAGAATATAAGGTGACCAGACATCCTGATTTTCAGGACTTTGTCTTATATAGGTGCCTATTTAGCCCCACTGCCTGATTTTTCACCCTTGCTATCCGGTCACCCTAACAGAAAAGCCTTTAACTTTTGAGAGGAAAAGAAGATTTTGACAACTGGCTCTTGGGAAAATAGAAAGTACAGCTTTCCACCTGACTTGCCGGCTGTGAAGTATTTTCTAAGCACGCACAGTATAATCTGCAGTATAAAACACAGTTTAAGTTAGTATCATATAAAAGTGATGACCTCTTCACTTTAATGAAAAGAGATCTGGAAAACATCCCATATATGCATCTTTTCCTGCAGATGAATGTGAGGCGAAATACAGTACATAGTTAATCAAATACCTTAAATAATCACTTCAAAGCTGTATGCTTATAAATCATTCCTACTACTTTTCTAATGACATCACAAGAAAAGCTGCCAAAATCACTCCTTGGAAGATAATACAAAATTTTGAACAGTAGATCAGACTTGGAAAGTTTGCACATAATAGAAGTAAGGGATCCTAGCACAGGTAATTTTGAGAATGTCAGTACCTGGCCCAAAATTTCTCATACCAGGAGATTAGAAGCAGCAGTCATTTTGGATGATCTCTCTTGAATTTGTTAGACTCCTGCCCTGTGGAACACTTTCAGACTGGCCAAGGAGAAATTAAAGGATTCCAGATGTTGAGAAATGCTTGATTTGGCAGAGTGACTTATCCAGGATTGAATATAACATTCTTCACAGCTCTCACAGAGGGAAAGTCTAAACAAGCAGAAGACGCCACAAAGTTGTGCACTTTGCTATAGACTAACTTTAAAAGCCCTGATTATTGAATAATTCTGAGAAAGTAACTGACAATAGGAAAGATGGGTAAATGCAGAAGAAGACACAGGTTTGGAGTTTTGTAACTCTTACAAGTGTTTAACCGCTGTGTCATGACACTATCAGATTTTATGCAATTATTTATATTCCAAATTCACTCACTAAAAGGAGACGTATTTCATATGTGTTGATTAATACTGGGCACCTAACCACAAAGGCTTGGAAGTAGATTCAGATAATCATCAAAAAGATGCTTATCTAAGTTTGTGAAACTCTATTGTGTGGAAATCAGATTGAAAAATCTCACAAAACCAAAGAGTTCTACCATTTCCTGTTTTCACTTGGTCAGAAATCTTGTGAGTACAGGTTTGTTTGTTTGCATGATTCATAATATTTCAGTACTTCCAATTTTAGCTAATAGCAGAAAGAACAACGGTGGGTGAAAAGGTAACTAAAAATGAAGAAATATCCACCATAACCAAAACCACAAGTCCAAACACCACTCAACTTTAGGAAAGATCAGATCAGAATCTAGATTTGGATCCAAATATCATGGCTAGCTTCTTCTTCCTGTAATTGGCCAAATCAAAACCTACAGCCAAACACCTTGCCTAAGCTTTGTCTAAGTTCAGATCAGAATAAGAATCTAGTTTTGAACTTTCCAGCTTGGGCCTGACTCTAAAAAAAAGTTAAAGCTAAATATGTTGAATCTCTTTCAGTTTGGAGTAAATTCCGATTTAGTACAAATCAGTGCTTGCCTCCATAATAGATGTTAAGACCCCCAACAGGTCTTAACAATTTGGATTATATGTTTGACAGATAATCATCTGCTTACTGGTCACACAGTATGGTTTTTCAAAGGCATCTAGCTGAAGTCCAGCCATCTCTTTTATCATCCTTATTGCACTAGAAAACACTGACTTTGTGAAAGAGAACTGATACTGCCAAAAATGTGGGAGATGTCAGAGTTATTTTGTATAAGAAGCTTATAAGGCCTCAGTTCTTTTATTGAAAAATCCTACAGTCTTTAATTGAGAATGATAATCTCTCTCTGGTAGTTTTAATCTAACCTATACATTCTATAGCATGGTCATAATTTTCTATTAATTAAATTCTATAATTCAGTTTTACAAATCCTATGGAGGATAGCATTTGCTATTAAATTCTATAGGATTTTACAGTCATTCCTCTAGAACTCTGTTAGTTTCATGATCCCTATTAATTTCTAGAGTACTTTTCCATAAAAGGTGAACCATAATTTGGTTATGGAGCAGGAATCCATTAGGTGTATCAGATCTATCAACCTGAGCACAGGCTGAGGGGCAGTCAGTCAGTATATTTGGTATCTGTTCCTGCCTGCCACTCACTCATTGTGTGGATTTGGACAACTAATGTGACATTTCAGTTAACCGTAAAATAGCAGAAGGACGGTCCAATGATTAGGACACTACCCAGGGTTCAATTTCCTGCTCCAACACAGACTTCCTACATGACCTTGGGCAAATCACACAGGGTATGTCTATACTTCAAGATGGAGGTGTAATCTGCAGCTTGGGTCGACATACGTGTGCTATCTTTGATCAAACTAGCATGCAACAATAGAACAACAGTAGCTGCACAGCACAGGCAGTGGGATGGGCTAGACACCCAGAGTATAATCATTGCCCGGGACCTTATGTACTTAGTCAGGCTGCTAGCTCATCTTGCCACTGTGACTACATTTCTATTTTTGGCACACTAGCTTGATCAAAGCTAGCCCTTGTATGTCTACTGCCATCTTGAAGTGTAGACTGTACCCATACTTTCTCAGTTCCTCAGTTCCACATTTACACAATGGGGATAACAGCACTTCCCTACCTCACATGGGTGTTATGAGGGTAAATTCATTAAAGATTGCGAGACAATCAGCTATTATGTTGATGGTGGCCCTATAAGTATCAAAGTCAGAAAATGGTGGTGTCATGGAGTCACTGGGCCAATGCTCGGGAACTACTCCATACAAAGCCAGTCAGGACTCTGGAGGAGCATGCCTCCTCTCTCTGAACATACTGTCGCCAGAGCAAGAAGCTTACACAGCTTCGACCTTCCTGGGTCTGACCTCGGACCATTCAGCATCCCCTTCCACACCGTGCGCTTCCCGCAGCGAGTCCGTCCGGGCAGGGCTCCTGGGGAAGCCAGAGGGTCCTGCACCCCAATTCCTCAGTCAGCAGTGACTCTCAGCCAGCATGTAGAACAGAAGGGTGTATTAATTGACAGGAGCACAGCGTAGAACAGAGCTTGCTATCACAGAAATCAGTGACTTTCAGCCAAGTCCATCTTGGGGAGTCCTGGGCCAGATTGCCCAGCTACCAGCGATCCGACCTCCTACACACCCATTGCTCCTCCTTGTCCTCTTTGTCCTGCTTCCCAGGCAAAAGGTGTCACCTGGTCGCATCTCCCTCATGGGTCTCAGGTTACATAAGTGCAGACAGCTGGCCAGTCTCACCTGCCCCGCAGCAAAAATCACACACCCAATTCCCACCACCAAAATATTGTTGCAGTACACAGGGAAATGGAGGTACACACAGTATTAGTATAGGACAGTAAGACTCACATGCAACATAACAAGATGAATAAAACCCCACTTTGTCACAGGTGGTAATACTGAACCATCTTTATAAAGTGCTTTGACATCTCCAGATAAAGGTCCTGATCCTCAGCTGCTGTACATTAGTACTGAGCTGAAATAATTCCTCTCCCTCCCTGGTATTTATCCCTCTGATATATTTAAAGAGAGCAATCATATCCCCCCTCAGCCTTCTTTTGGTTAGGCTAAACAAATCGAGCTCCTCGAGTCTCCTTTCATAGGAAAGGTTTTCCATTCCTCGGATCATCCTAGTGGCCCTTCTCTGTACCCGTTCCAGTTTGAGTTCATCCTTTTTAAACATGGGAGACCAGAACTGCACACAGTACTCCAAATGAGGTCTCACCAGCGCCTTGTATAACGGAAGCAGCACCTCCTTGTCCCTACTAGAAATACCTCGCCTAATGCATCCCAAGATCGCATTCGCTTTTTTCACAGCCACGTCACATTGCCGACTCATAGTCATCCTGCGATCAACCAGGACTCCGAGGTCCTTCTCCTCCGTCACTTCCAACCGATGCGTCCCCAGCTTATAACTAAAATTCTTGTTAGTCATCCCTAAATGCATCACCTTACACTTCTCACTATTAAATCTCATCCTATTATTATTACTCCAATTTACAAGGTCATCCAAGTCTCCCTGCAGAATATCCCGATCCTTTTCTGAATTGGCAAAGTGAGGTTTTTACCCACGAAAGCTTATGCCCGAATAAATCTGTTAGTCTTTAAGGTGCCACCAGACTCCTTGGGTTTTGAAGGAACATCAGGTACAATTTTCAAAAGCGCCTAAGAAATAGAACCGGTTGGAATATTTTCACCAAAATGACGTTTTAGAAACGGGCCAGGGCTCTCTAGAGAGCAAGACTCTCATAGGCTGGTGATCATCGCACTGGCCTGTGATGTGGGACAGAGCTCATATTCTCATACATTATTTCCCGGAGTCCCCCATGCACCCTCTCCCAACATGCTATAAAAACTCCAGGCCCCGGAGGGAGTGGGGGGTTCAGCCACTGGGCTGGTGCGGGGGGGGAGCTCAGGGCTTCTACATAAGAACATAAGGATGGCCCTACTAGGTCAGACCAAAGGTCCATCTAGCCCAGTATCCTGTCTACCGACAGTGGCCAATGCCAGGTGCCCCAGAGGGAGTGAACCTAAC
>NW_020664420.1:24574724-24716113 GCF_002925995.2 Terrapene triunguis
TGGAAGAGATCATTAAACAAGTACATCAGACGTTACACTGGCAAACGTGGTGCTTTGTCTCGTGCTTACTGACACTAACCGTATTTCAGCAGCTCTCATTCCTAGATATCGAGACTTGCCTGTAGCATTGGCACCTTCCCCCCTGGACCTTGCATTGCTTTGGTCACACTATAGGATATATTGCTCAATATTTCCATTAAGGTTGCTCATCAAACATACTAAAGTAGAGGTAGCAGTAAAAAGAGAAAACAGTTTCATGGGGAATAAAATTGAAATGTTGAAGTTGTTTCCATTTCCCTTGAATGGGAGAAGAAGGCGTTTGAATTTGATTTGGGCAGGGAGAAGAGAACAGGGAACCAATTTTAAGGGATGTTCTAAGAGTAGCTTTATTCAGTCTCACAAGTGCAAAGTATATCTGGCCAGAATGTCTTGACAATTCTGAGCCCCACCATAGCAGATGAGTAAGTCTTCCAACCCAGGAGATAAATCATCTTTAGAAGTCTGTTGGTCTGTTACCTTCTGTCCATTCAGCTGTCTCTGAAATCACAAAGGACGAGTCAAAAAATATTCCATTCACTCTTATAGCACTGCATAACAACTTTCTCTGCTACAACAGGAACTGAAGCAGGAATAAGACACAAGTTCTAGGTGGGGTCAGGGAGATATTTGCAAACTAGCAGTGATTAACTGACTGCAAGGAGAGTTGTGGATCTGTTAGAATCAGGCCACTTATTAATGACCCTAAATATGGACATCGGGTGCCTAAGATTGAAAATGTGGTACCTGATTGCCATGTGATGATGGTGGGATAAAATAATACAGACAGACATTCATAAAGCCATCCTAGCACTTTGAGTTTTGGATCACTTGCCGTACACTGGTCACCAGTTCAAATCCTGATTAGCACATTGGTAACGAAAAGCTGTTACTAGCCTATTTTACAGCCTCTGTGAAGCCTCAGTTGGTGATTTCAGTCTACTTCCTTTTGGACAAACACAACTGAATTGGCATTGTCAGCAGAGAGACAAGGATCTGAATGGGCCTGGAATATAAATTATAGCCTCCTACCACTAAAGCAGTGCTGGAGCTTGGTGACAGTACTTCGATGGTGTAGTGAGGAGAAGCTGGTACTGATACCTGCCTATGTCAAAACTCTTCTTAGGATAAGAGGAGAATTTCGATTTCCAGTGCTGCCAATCTGGGATCTTTCGTGAGCACAAATTTCTTTAAAGGAAATAAAGGAAGCATTGTATTTATTTATGTTTATAGTCTATGAAATCTAACAATAATGGTGGGGCTTAATGTTCCTCCAGATACTTTTATTATTTCCACATGAACTGGTTTATTTGCTGCTATTCACATGCTCACTGACATTAACCCTATGATAAGATATTATCAACAGTCTCTTGCTCTTGATTGTAGAGTACTTGCCTTTGGAACTTGTACATTACCTCATTGACCTCAGATGTTAACTTGCTAGCACTGAAGATGTCTCTCAACCAGCACCTTTCCACTTAGCCTACATTGTGTTGTTTTCCTTTCACATACTTGTACAATGTTGGGTATATTGGCTATGCTCCTCTACAGCACTATGATTCTCATTTTTTATGTCCTACATGAGTTTTGACTTGAAATAATACCGTTCAAAAATTTTACAGGAGAGTTTCCCGCTAAACTGCATTATGTTCTAATTCTTTTATTACATTTCTCCTACAATTATGGGTTCGTTGATTTAGTAGTTATCTTGCTTGCATTCCATCCTTCTGTGGTTTAACCCCTAGTACACAGATATTTTTCCAGCTTGCCAAGGAAATAGTTGCTTATGAGGATACATAAAATATTCGGGATTAACTGGCTTCTCTTGGTGAAGGACTACTGCACATCAGGAAGAAATCAGGTGTTGTTTGCATCTCAACTCTGTGCTGAGGTTTCTCCCCAGGTAGACAGCTTTCAGTTGCAGAAAGTGCTCAGTAGGAGCTGCTGCAACAGAGATTGCTCTAAGGATATGCTCAATCGATCATATTCCTTGTCCAGCCAGCACTGCCTACTTTGGGGGATGCACTAAGTCAGGGGTGGCCAACCTGAGCCTGAGAAGGAGCAGAATTTACCAATGTACGTTGCCAAAGAGCCACTGTAATATGTCAGTAGCCCCCCATCAGCGTTCTCCCACCCCCGGCTCCCAGCGTCTCCCGCCCACCGGCAGCCCCGCCGATCAGCGTCTCCCTCTTCCTCCCAGCACCTCCCAATTAGCTGTTTTGTGGCGTGCAGGAGGCTCGGGGGGGGGGGGGGGGGGGGGGGCGAGGGGGCAGCGGGGGCGGGGGGGGGGGCAGGAAGGGGGGGAGTGGGGGCAGGGCCTGTGGCAGAGCCAGGGGTTGAGCAGTGAGCACTCCCCGGCACATTGGAAAGTTGGCGCCTGTAGCTCCAGCCCCGGAGTCGGTGCCTGTAGAAGGAGCCACATATTAACTTCTGAAAAGCTGCATGTGGCTCTGGAGCCACAGGTTGGCCACCCCTGCACTAAGTTGTTCTGCAGGCTCAGTGACAAAGCAGGAGATCTGGGGGGCTTGCAACACTGAAACCTTCCTCAGGGCAGACTTGCAGATGCTGAGGATGCTTCTACCCTTCTGCAAGCATAACCCTAGGATGAATCAAGCCCTATGTCACTAGTTTTCAATGAGTTCCCCAAAATATCTAAGAATTAACTGTGATGAGCTGAAGCATTTAACTTGTGACCACACATTAACATAGGTGTTGCCAACTGGTTTTTTTTAATTGAGACCATGTGTACATATTTACATGGCAATGATTTGTGCTCATTCATGCATAATTTTTGAGCTATGTGACACACTCTCTTCATGAGGAAACTAGATTCTCTAGAATCATTCTTTTGTATTCAAACTGCAACAGGTGCAAAGAAGGGCTACTAGGATGATCGGGGAATGAAGGACCTGTCTTGAGAGAGGAGTCTAAAAGAGCTTGGCTTGTTTAGCCTAGCAAAAAGAAGTCTGAGAGGTGATATGACTGCTCTCCATAAATACATCAGAGGGGTAAATACTGAAAAGGGAAAGGAGCTATTTAAGCTAAAGGACAATGTCAGCGCAAGAACAAATGAGTATAAACTGGCCATGAGTAAATTTAAGCTGGAAATTAGAAGAAGGTTTCTAAGCATCAGAGGAGTGAGGTTCTGTCACAGCCTTCTAAAAGTAGTAGTGAGGTCAAAACACCTAATTAGTTTTAAGACGGAGCTTGAGAAATTTATGAATGGGATTGTATCACAGAGTTGCCTCCAATAGCAGGGAACTGGACTCAATGACCCAGGAGGTCCCTTCCAGTCCTATGATTTTATGTTCAGAGTTAAACCTGTTTTCCATTGTTTTGTCTTTGTGTCTTCATTAGATGTTTTGAGGGTGAGGTTGTGGGATTGGTTTAGCCTTTCCTGGAAGACTTGCTGCCTTTTGAGTGGATTTCTTTGTTTCATGTGGTATCTTAAAGTAGTTTCTTTAAATTTTAATAATATAATAATGACTACATGACAACATAGATCTTTCCCATCTTCAGTGGCTATGATTTCATGAATACAGTCATGCAAAAAGAGAAGCAGAAAGTAATGAAAGAGCTAAATCACCTTCATCAGCAAATGCCAGGCTAGAGATGGACCCAGAGAAAGCTCTCAAGACCTCACTTCCCCCAGCCTTTGAAAAAAATCAGATCTGGATTTGGATGTGGATGAAACTTTGTTCAGATTCAGCAGCATATTCGTCAGCAGGTGATACAGCAAGCCGCATCAGCAGAATCTCCTAAAAGATATAACAGTATCTGTGCATTTCAATTAAAAGAGTCTATAAGTGACATCACGAAAGAAAATCTTCTTTAAGTTCCTATAGAGAATGTTCCTTTGACAATACTTTGAGTGTTGTTCATGAGGTAGCAAAAGAGACATGACTCAGATCCTCACCTGGAATAACGCCATTCACTTTAGCGCAGTAAAGTAAACTTCCTGTTTAGTTAATAGGTGTGTCCCGTCCCCCCAAAACTGTCTGTTATATAGTTGAATAAAGCAGCACATTCCCAGTTTGCAGTACTGTAAATAGACTGTGTTTCTTGCACACTGAGTGGTCCGTTTACAAAAGCAGCTATGCTGATTTGCACCTACTGAGGGCCTGAGCCATTGACTCCTAATTAAATTCAGGGCAAGATTCCTGTAGCAATAAGTTCTAAGGGATAAATTCAAGATTTTGTAGGATCTGACAATAACAGTGAAGAAAGTAATTCTAAAGCAGCTTATCTCATTCATGTGTCAGCTGGGCCCTTCCTGTTGGATTACCCCCATGGGCAAAGCACTTTCTCGGCAGTTATCAATGGCAATTGTTAGGGGTCAACAAGACCCTTCACTTTATCAGGATAACTGGGGATATAGCAGAAGGGAAGACTGCAAATTGCAGCATGTCCTTTTAGTCTCAATTTGATAGCATATTGATCTGGGCGAGCATTTGCATACAGATCCATCTCAATAGTCAAAGCATTTTGAGGTTAGCTCATTTGATCTTTAGGCACTGATGCTCTGTATTCTTTATGAGTGAATCTCAGGAAAGCTACTATACCTTTGGGAATTTGCAAATAAATTTAAATATTCAGAGCCATATTCTGCTCTGAGTTGCCTGGGGCCAACCCCAAGCATTTTCTAAAAGCATTACTGAAAGAACAAGAAATCAGTTGGTGGTGGCTAGCAGAGGAAGTAAATCAGAACCTGTGGTGAGCATGCATGGCTGCTGTCTACAGTGAGAGACACAAGATATCACCACTTATGACTGTTTATGGTGGTTTATTTGTAAAGTTATGGATGCAAAATTATGTTTTTGGTTCACCTTGGCTGTACAGAGAAGTGGTCCGATGGTATGGTCCGATATGGGATTATTATTATTAGTGTTAGAGTCATGTCTAGAGACCCGACCTGAGTCCTCATTGTGTTAGGCACTGCACACCTGCATAAGAGACAGCCCCTACCACAAAGAACTTACAACCTACATATAAACAAGCCAGACAAAGGATGGGAGAAAGGAAATATCATTGTTTGTATTTTTCAGATGGGGAACTGAGGCAAAGTGAGACAAAATGACTAGCCCAAGGCTTTTTTGGAATCCCGTGGCAGAGGTGGGAATTGAACTAAGGACCTCATTAAATTCATATTTTGCATTCTAGATGCTAGTGGCATTGAAGGGTACTTTATTTCTCACAAAGGACTTCAACAGAAAGTCTTGAGGAAGAACAATTCTAATGAAGACTCTGGACCTTTTTAGTGCTCCTATCCTGCTTCTGAGAAATTTTATTTTCTTAGTACCCAGGTCAAATTCCCAAGCCAGAGTATAGTGAATGTGAGTGCAAATACTGAGTGGGGCCCTGTCTTGAATGAGACTTTCTTCTAATACACTTGTTTTTTAAATTACTTACCCAAAGCTAGGCAAGAAAAATGGATAGCAAGCTGTACAATCCAGGCTAGGAAGTGACAAAAATTGATTAACCTGAGCCCTCAGTTCCTCTGTTTCACCAGCCTTTTAGTCTGCAGCCTCACCATTACTTAAGCAGTTTTAAAATGTAGTTCTATGAAATCTAGAGAAAGATAATATTTTTGTGAAGCACTTTAGTTAAATAGCTATCCAAGTTTATAGATTCTGTGTGGAAAGAGTACCCAGTAAACTACAAAGCAATGCAGTAAAAGAGACAAGCTAGGGACTGTAAGCTAATGTTTATGCTGGTCTCTTCTTTTTACAATAGCCTGTAAAATAAAAGTCAGTTTCCAATGGTAAATAACCATGGGAGAAACACCCTGAGTAGAAATAAAGTAAGAACATTTTACAATTTTAATGCAAGTGCATCCCCTCCCCTCCTCGGCCCCCCACAGTCACATTATTATCATTTGCATTACGGGTGTGCCAAGAGGTCCTAATTGAGAGAAGGCCCCCATTGTGCAAGGTGCTGTCTGAACACATTAAAAGAGAAGTTAAGTTAGGTTAGTAAAGGCTGGGGAGTGCCAGGCACTTCGGAGAGACCTAACCAAGCTAAATGAATGGGTAACATGTTGGCAGATGAAATTCAGTGTTGATATACGCAAATCAATGCACATTGGAGAGAATAACTTGAACTAATCATGCATTTTATTGGGTTCTAAATTAATGGTATCAGCTCAAGAAAAAAACCTCAGGCATCACTATGAACAGCCCAGTGAAGACTTCTGTTCAGTGGTCAAAACCACAAAATGTCAAGATGCGTAGGCCATTCTATAAATAAATCATATACCCTGGTATGGAATGCTGTGTTCAGTTCTGCTCACCCCATCTCAGGGATGGTAGTGCAGAAAAGGGGGGATTTCAGAGATGGGTGACAAGGTTGATTAGGGACATGGAGAACACTAATATGAATAGAGATTGAAAAGCATGGGACTGTTTGCCTTAGCAAGGCGATGAATAAGAGGAGACACGAGACATGTATAAAAAGTTATGAATGTTGCAGAGAAGGTAGACTGGGAACTTCTACAATACAATACAAAATTAAATGACATGGTATGCGACTGATAAACGAAAATATGTTTTTACACAGTGCACAATTAGCTTGTGGAACTCATTTCCACAAATATCATTGAGGCCAAAAATGAGTTGGATTCAAAAAGGATTGGACATTTTACGTGCCTAACAAGAATGTTGAGAATAATAGTATTTTAAAAATAAACAAGAACTTTGGAAGTGATATGAAGTTTCATGTATCCCTGATAAGGCAACCTATACTTACTGGGGGTGAGGAGGAACCAGTCCCTGAGGTCGCCTGTCCCATAACTGCCTTCTGCAGGATTTCATCCTCTGCAGCACTTTATACCTGTTGCTGTTAGAAATTAGACCGGCACCCCAAAGAGAAAAGGCAGCCAAAGGGTGGGAGAAAAGGAGTATTGCTCTGGGGAGCTAAGGTACAGAGAGATTAAATGCCTTGCCCAAGGTCACACAGAAAGTCTGTGGCAGAGCTGGGAGCTGAGCAGAAATCGCCTGAGTTCCAGGCTAGTGTATTAACCACAAGATGATTGTTTCTCCTACTTTGGCTCAAATTTAACCAGTGCCATTCCCCATGTCACCTCCCACACAGAGACCCTTGCCCAGAACAGATGCCCTTATTCTGGTACCTTCCAGGTACAACAGAGACCCCAAATGCCAAAGAAAGTACTTGGTAGAAGACGTTAACCAAAAGCTCAAGTAGTGTCTGCAGCAGGTGCTGAGCTTATCTCACCTAAAAGTAGTCGCAGCTTGTCCTATAATCCCCACTAAACAGGACCCGGCAAAATTTCCCCATCTTTCTCCGAAGCTCAACCTATTCCCTCTCAGTCCGCTAAGTGACAGCATCACACCGCTGTACAACTGCACGGGCCCGAGAGGAGAGTCTTCTCCTCTCTGCTATTCCCCCGTCGGCCACTAGGCAGCGCTGCTGCATCGGCTTTGTAGCCTCACTAGGCACAGTCAAGGACTGTCCTTTCAGAGCCGGGAGAGATTCAAACGCAAAGAAATGTCTGTCGTTACAACAACACAAATAAAAAAGAGGAGAAGACATTTTAAACACCTCGCCCGTAAAACGGCGCTTTTATTATTCAGGGTGATATTGTCATGGGGAAGCTTTGGGCCACTGATCTCCGTGGACGCTGAGCATGGGATTCCCCAGCTTGTGCTCCTGGAAGGCAGGCTGGTATGTAGCTGTTATACATCCTTGGGGTCTTAGGCAGTTCTGGGCTTAAATAAATCTTAGTAACCAGCGGCGAACAAGCTCCACATTAATCTTGTGCAATTAGCGTTATAACCCTTGGCAGCCCAGCCACCACTAAAGACAAAGCTTTATGCAAAACACACTCCCCTCCCCACCCCTTTTCTCTCGCTCTCCCCGTCTCCCCCTCTCTCTGGGTCTCTGACGCTGTTTTTCCAGCCTGTTTTTAATGATACGGTACATTGAGTAACTTAAAATTAATTATAAGGTTCTTGACTAAAGAAAAGGGGGGAGGCTGTGCCATTCAGAGGGTTTAGCATTCAGAGCCTTGGCCACCTGCACTTGGCAGCATTGCCCAGCAAAGGACAGAGTATATTATTGTGTGTTAGCTTTAGTGGCTGGGGGTCTGGGCTATGGAGTCTTCTCCAGCTACACTTTTGGGACAGCTTTCAGGGCAGGCGAGCTAGCTGCTGCTGGGAAGGGCTTCGCAGCCTGGAAGAAGGTATGGTCTGTGTGTGAATTAGGAGAGCAGAAACCCTGGAGTAAAGCACAGTTTTCAAGAAGCCGTCCACATCCTTGTGCTAGAGGGAATAGCTGGTTTAAATGAGACAAGGGTTGGGGGAGAAGAGGGAGCCACTTTCTTGTGTCCAGAGAAGGAAAATCTATTTTAAGTGCGGGGGGGGGGGGGTCTGGATTTTCTGCCGCTTAGTTCACTCTTTGCATGAGCTGAATACATTTTGACTGGAACCTGGCTTGTTGCTTATGGCATCGACTCATTAAAGGATCCCTCGCCGTCTAATATTGAAAAGTCAAAATACTATAGAAATAATCTACATTACTGGTAACAAAAGTCGTGCTTTGAATGGGGAGAGCTAGGCAGGGTTTTTTTCTGGTGCTAGACTGAGGGTTGTTAGATACTTCCCCCCCCCCCTTACTGTAGCATCTAATGTTGTGGATGTTGTTATACAGAGTTCTATGGAATCCAATTGCAGAAAAAAATATTACAATAACTGGATTTCCGACATCTATCTATCTATCTATCTATCTATCTATCTATCTATCTATCCTGTCTGCTTCCACCCCCCCTCCCCCAAGAAGTTTAATACAGCGCAGGTCAAACGTTGCTGGCTTCAGACTGCAAAATCATACGAATTCTTTTTACAAAAACTAGACTGAAACCCCCCAATTAACTGCACAACTGGTATGTATAAATAAAATCTTCATTTTATAGTGACGTGGATGTGGTTTACTCTGCAGCCCCAGTAATTTAAACAGCACCTATCTGCTGCAGATAGAGTTACTATGCGCAGCCATAGTGGTGCGTTTGAAAATTCGTACAAAGCTTTGATTTATCCCCTTTCTATCAGTGATTAATGCACCGTAATTAGCTAATCTCAAAGCCATTATTTACAACTGGGGCAGACAAAGGGAAAAGCTGATGATCCAGCACTTAAGTCACTTTGAAATTATGAAACGCGAAGAAACGTTTGATTCTGGGTTTGGGACTGGACTGCCCATCCCAAAGTAGGCTACCAGAATAACAATAATAATCATCAAAACCCTCTTCGTTAATTCATTGGTTACTGCTGGTATTTTTTCAGCTGAAACCATGCTTGCTGCATCGTTTTAATAACAGATACGGAACCACTGAAAGAAATAATCGCATTCTTATTACGCCTTTGTTAAAAAAAAAATCTCTGCCATCCAAGTTTTCTCGATGTATGTATATACAGTTAAAACGGGTGTGTTATATTTTTGTGTACTTTTCGGTGTTAATTACAGCTATAGGGGCACCGTGTCTGTAGCTGGGCAAATAGATCTCTATAGAACAGATATGTGTGTGGCACAGAAATCTACTCCGTGGATGCAGTGTGCGTAGTCTGTACCTAAGGAGAGACACCGCTATCACACCCGTGTGTGGCTGGCTAAAGTAACTTCAAATCTGTCCTTTACGGCAAGGTTTAATTCAATGTAATTGAATTTTCGTTTCCAAGCCCTTCCCCACTGTAAAGTCCCCGCCTGCTCAATCAAAACAACACAGCCGCCGAAGGCAAATGCCTGCTGATGAAGGACAGGGTGCGTCCTTCCTCCGGAGCCCACTCGCTCCCCACTGCAATGTTACCCGGCGCTGCTACTCTCCTGCCAGCGCCGGCTTGGCAAGGCGAAGCCGCTTGGCTGGTAGCTCCCTGGCCCGGCGCTGCTGAGTCCAGAACCCCGCACTGAGGGGAGATGGAAAGACCGGCCAGGCCACTCGAAGGAACCTGCTGGTTTCTGCATCGGGCTAATTACCCAGCGTCCAGCTCTCCCAGTGCTGTGAAAATTAGGAACCGCAGAATCGGGATTTTGAACGCATTCACCCGCACAGCCCTGCGCCTCCAATTGCTCGTATCTACCTTGCATTGGAACAGATTCCAAATAGCGAGCAAAGCCAGCGGGTTCAACACAGAGATGTGTTCTTGTCTCCGTGCAAAAGCTGGGTATTGACTCTCTTGTTGTTCAGTCCTGATGCCTCCTTCATAAATGTTTTGTAGAAAAGACCCAAATGCATTAAACATTTAAAACCCTTTGGTTGTGAAAATCCTAGCCGTAATAATAATATTGCAGACAGTTGAAAATACAATAAAGCTTTCGTTTGATCTTGGATCAAAAAAAATGGGGGGGGACTATATGGAAATATGACTAAAGAGCGAAATAAGTAATTAGGTTAGAAATATAATAATGGGGAATGGGAGAGCGAGAGGCAAAGCAAATGCGTCCAGGGTATGGTGTGAACACGCGTTTACTGTTCACATGAAAAGAGGTTCAAAGGTTCTTTGTTCCAATGAGGTTAGAGAGAGGCACAAAAATCTTATCACTTAAAATGAAACAAACACACAAGCAAACAAAACCCGTGGGGGAATGAAGATTAGGATCCAAACAACCTCTCCACCCTGTTTATCTTTTCTAGTGGAAAAATCTGCAGCCCTTTCAGGTCCTACCCACCACTCCAACCAAACAATGAATTAAAGATGATCACCTCGTACTTAGTGTACCAGGGAAAATGTCACAAAAATGGGAAGAATTCATCGTTGGAGGAAAGTGAAACATTATTTTAATATTCAAAGGCGCATGATACTGCCTCTCCGAGAGGACTAAAATACATTTTTAATAGGCATAATTAAATTAGCATCATATGTGCTTGTTGATATTTAGCCCTTAGATAAACGAACTAAATCGCTAAACTCGTAGAATTTCGCAGGGAATTTTATTTATGAAAATGTACGTGTTTGTCCTAAATTAAATCATAGGGAAAGGGCGGGGTTGGGGGACATCTGTTTAATTTTAAGCAATAAATGCGCAGGATCTGTGGCTGTTGGGGTTTTCCATCTTTAGAGATTATCAATCCCTTCCCCCTTTTCAATTCTACTGGAAAGAAATGGATCAGGAATGGTATCAAGGAGGATTAGTCATTTATAGCAGACAGATGGAGCTGGACAGTACGATTTCAAAGAAACAAAGACAATGGTTTATAAATGGTTGGTTGATATGAATTATTTGGTGGATTTGCAAACAACCCAGGCACTGAACTGAACACCAAGTTGTAGGGGAAAACCCATCTGTTATCTTCGTTATCTCTGTATCTATCTGGACATGAGTGTAAGTAGAGAGAGAGATTCACGGCACAAACTTGATCCAAACGAATAGGAACCGTGACCCTTTCAACACAGCACGTTATTTGGCTGTTGATTTCTTCCGATTAGTACTGAGACCGCATCAGCATCCCTCTCCCCACCCCTCACCCCCCCAAAAAAACTGGGAAATTATTTGAACTTTATCTGCTTACTGATAAAACAAACTGCAGCCCCGTAGGAAGCCACACCCTCCCAGCAATTAGTGCTTTGCACGCCGAATATACCTGCTCCTTCGAAAAAGTGGGGTGGAGCTGTCCTGCTTTATAAAAAAGTATTTGAACTCTTAATGCGACCTCTATAGGATAATCTTAAGGAGCATTTTCAAATAACTAGAACCCTCTCCCTGCTTGCCAGGATGCTGTTTATGTCCCTGCCGTCCCACCCCAGCTCATTGATTTTAGCCACATAAAAATATTTTTTGCAACAAGTTTCTGAAGCTTATTCATAGGGACTGAAAACGGGGCTTTGGTTTTGTTTTGTTTTGCTATCCCGCCCCGGGCGGAAATATTACAGCTTTTCCAAACATTTTTAATGTGATTGACACGTATGTTAATGGTTTGTTTTTGTGCAAAGCGGCTCTGCAAATTTCCAACACAAACACGCCGTGTAGATCAGATGTTAGTTATAAAAATGGTGTATTGATTGAAATAATAGAAGCACTATTTTGATTTGTCCTGACATGATGGCTGATTTATAGATCCCTACCCCCATTGATTTCTTCTTGTCCAGGCAGAAGGAAATGATCAAATCTCACCAAAATGCCCCCTTGTGCTCGCCACGAATCCTAGAGGCACATTATCCATTTACATGCTATTTATTTATTTATTTTCCGGGAATTTACCCGATTTAGTCTCTATGCCCGTAGGCTTTGTGTGGATGTTTTGTTTTCATCTTTGATACATCTGTTTTCACTTCGCACTTCCAATGGGTTGCACCAGACAATAGTGTGAGAAACATCTGAAAATGTAAGGAGACAGAGTTGCATATGTGTTTCATTTCTGCGGGTTACACACAGCAAACAACAAAAGGACAGCTAGAAAATAAATAAAGAAAACACACACGCGCACACACAAGTCACAAAGGGACAAGCTCAACCACATAGATTGCAAAAGTAAAGAACAGTGGGAATGGGCCAGGATCGGGGTGCCAGGGAAAAAGACCAAGAACCCGGAGAAATTACGCACAGCATCATAGATCGTACTGTATGTCCCTTAATCTTTTTAAAACAATATTTTTCACGGAGAAGGCTAGGTTTGGTTAAATCAGTTTGGAAACAGCACCTGCCAGGAAAATATATGTACAGAAATTAACAGGGTCATCATAACTCCTTAAGCACAGTCAAGTCAGGTAAGACACCGAATTCCTTTCTTCTACGGGGATGTAATTTCAAGCAGAAAAATCCGTTGACTAGACAGAGATCTTCACTTCCCAGCTAATAGTTTGAAGTCCCCCCACCCCCCGTGTTCGGTGAAAGATAAACAGATGGGGTGGGGGAAATCCCATTGTATGTTCTCCAGAAGGTCTCGTTTTGCCCTGAAAAAGGCGATCTAACCCAGCCAGGGTCCAGTTGGGAAAGGAAAAGGCGGTGGGGGAATGCATGTGGATTTAATAGCAGTGAAAGTATTACAGGGGGATCAGATTAAGCCAGAGAGGGAGAGCGAGCTTTGGAACATCTGTCTAATGCAGCCAATAGAAGTGACATTAGTGATATTGAAGGGAGAGAGAGGCTGCAACAGATCGAGCTGGGATTACGGGAACCTTCACAATCCGATTAGCCACTGCTCCTCTCCTGCCAGCCATAAAACTGGAGCCCAGGAAGACTAGATTCGATAATAATGTGCTCTTAGCACCCTGTGGATGCTGGGCGCTTGGCGGGGGGAGAAGGAAGACAAGGATCAGCTCAAAGGCTGCCTGGTAGTTAGAGAACAAAAATACCCAGGCAGATTGGACAGAGAGATTTGTGTTTCAGGGGCGCTGGCGGAGCAGACCCCAGTTCTATGCCTGCTGCCAACCAGCTCCTGCAATCTCTCCTTCTCCATTTAGTTAGCAGGGGGCATCAAAGGAAAAGTCCCTCTCCCAACCCCTGTGACAGACGCGTTATCGGCACAGGGTCCTAGCTCCAGACCCGGGGATTCCATTTCCTAGGGCTGGATTTGTCCGCCTCTCCTTTTCCAGGCTGTACAAACGCCTCGATGCACTTCTGCCGCACCGAGCTTGGGCACCTACCTTCTCTGAACCCCCTGCCGCGGATCTATTGCTGGATGTGCTGGGTTAATACTGAACCATTTCCAGCCTTACAGCAAACAGGAGCTTCCCGCTCAGCCCCCACCTGCTTGTCTGAACAGAACACCTCCGAACAGGCAGTACACACACAGCTCAGCGATTCGGTTCAAATCTCTCTCACTAGTCGTTGATCTACAGCCACCACAATCCATCCCACTCCCGAGGAAACCTTTATTCCTCAGCTAATTGTCATTTACAATTACACTTCACACTTCATCACGTCGGAGGTTAGACAACAAGATTCCTCCATATAATTAGTGGCCTCCCTAATCCTCTTCTAGTTCATGTCATCCAGCACCAAAAGTCCTCCTCCTTTTTCCAATCGTTTAAACGAATATCAAAACAAGATCCTAGCCCGCACAATTTAATACATCACACCCACGCTTCGGCTCCTTCGAGCGGAACAAAATATATCAATGGATAGTAGATTCCCAGTACATTGGAAACTGTTTATTAGACTGTAATATCCTAGGAACAAGGCGATTATATAGATCAGAGCGCATTATGGGGAGCAAATATACAATAAAGGAAAAATGAGGTTGGATTTTCCTATGTTGTCACTGTTTGGCATATATTTTACATGAAATTTGTTTACCGACTCAAGCTTTTCTTGATTAATGTTAGGGTAGTTAAAATACAGAAATATTGACCCGAACCATATAGCTAAAGCAAATCTCTCTCTCTCTCTCTCTCTCACACACACACACACACACACTGCTGCCTGTGACTTAATGTCTTGCCATCATTTTGATTAAGCATGTATATACCTATATTTAGATATAGTTCTAAAAGAAAGTCTCCATGCAGGGTGGGATTTGAAAGGCCTGCAGTCTATATACCTCCAGGCATTACAACATGCCTCAATCCAGTCTGAAAGCAACGCTGGAGTTTGCAGACATCGGGCTGTGGATGAGGTATCACTGACTTCACTATTCACAGTGATAGAGCGCTGAGCACCTTGGTTTTTGTTCTGGAATATTATCACTTTTATTACTGTGCCTTCCAGCTTGTGAGCTGTTCTCCCACCCTGAGTCATTTATCCTAAGCATGACTCAAAGGCTGATTAGCATCTAACTCATGAATTACAAAAATCAACGCCCTGATTGAAATTCACAGCAGTAATGGCACACAAAAAAAGGCCCGAAAGTTACACACTGCAAGCATATCTTCTAAAAGCACTGTTCATCAATTCCATGGTTTTTAAGTATAGAATATCTATCTCTGAGGAAATTGCACACTTGTCATATAGCCAATAAAACCTCTCCCCTGAGAGATTTGGGTGGGTAAATTTTACAGGTCTTTCACTTTTGTAGAGCGGGCACCAAACTGCAACTGGGTCAAAAATAAAATGATTTTTGATGATCTCAATCTAGCCCACTGTGGACAACTATTCTTACACAGTCTGGGACAATTCAGTACAAGAAGTCCAGAGCTAGAATTAGAAGGATAGCACAAGTTAGAAAGCATTTCAGTATGTCTGAATAGATTGCCCTCTGTCTGTCTACCTTGCTTTAGTCAGTCCTATCAACTCTACATTTTATTTCTTCTTCTTTTTTTTTTAAAGCAGCAAATTCTTTCCCCATGCTTCCAAACAAGAATCTTTTCTCCACAGACCCTGGTGGTGACTTGCCTAAGGAGACTTCACAAACTTGTCGGAAGAGCAAATCCTATTCCCACCAGCATCTATGACATTCTCCCTACCTCTCAAATTCAAAGCTCAGTCCATTGTGTTTTAATTAGTAACTCTGGTCATAGTTGTATGCTTCCTTTCCAGGCCCAATTGACTTGCCAATCCAATTGTTGGCCTGGCGTTATTATTTTCCTTTTAAATCTCTGAATTCTGCACTAAAGTAAATAGTTGCCATCGCTCTGGTCAGTCTTTGTCCTTCTATAATGCCAAATGCTTGCTTACAAACTGACCAGTAGGAGACAAGGTGATAAAGGATGGCTGGGGGGGCGTGAGGGGGGAGGAATACCTTTGTATTGTGTGTGTACAGTTCCTAGCACAATAGAACCTGATCACCAATTGGGACGTTTTGGTACAACTACTACAGCAATAATCCTTTTACTCTGAACCCCAATGTATTTACCCCTCTGAGGGAACACACTCAACAAGACCTCAATTGGACTGCCAAAGGGTATTTCCCCCACTGCTTTATGGACTTTTTAAAAAAATATATATATATATTAGATACTTTTATTGTAACCATTTTTACATTTTCCCCCTTGGTTTTATACATATATGATAAAAGTGACAACAAATGTAAAAGTGATGACAAATTCCATTTGTAGGAACTCATGTGAAGAAATCTGTCATGTATGTCTTCTGGTGCAATCCTCTGCATTTTACTGTGTAGCGAACAGCAAACTTTTTATTAGTGAACGTCATTATTTTGTAGATATGATTGATCTATTTCAGTCTTTTAAGGTTCATCTACAGAATTCTAAACACATGTACAAAAATACATGCACACCACAGAGGACCAATGTTCATGTTCAAAGCCTACTGACATCACAATTAAAGACTCCAATTCAGGAAAAAGCTTAAACTCTCTTCCATCCATGTTCAGGAAGCTCTTCAACACATGTCATATGCTGGATACTCTTGTACTGATAAAACAAATACAATAATGGCTTTCTACATGTAAGGCTCAGTGCTTATTGATGTAGGGCCTGATTCAAAACCCCTAACTCCCTTTTTTGCAGCTACAACTTGAGCCCATAAACAACTGATGAAGCAATTTTATGCACACAATTATTTATTGGTGACAAAAAAAGACGTGGGCAGATCCTCAGCTGGTGTGAATTGTCACAGCTCCACCAACGAGCTATGACAATTGACACCAACTGAGGATCTGCCCCATGCACAGCAGTGGCTCTGGGTGGATCATGAACAAGTTAGACATGTCTGAAATTTGAAATACAAAGAAAACGATGGTGATGATGATTGATTGATTGATAGTCATGGACTGGGAGTCTCTTGTACTAGGCACTGTACAAAGAGAGAACAAAAAGATGCCCCATCCTAAGTCTCTGTTTCTCTGTCTGGTTGTCTGCCCATGGTATTTAGAGAGCAACCACCCCCGTTGTATCTAACAACTTAACAAAGAAATCATACTAGCCAAAATCTTCACACTGAAAAATACATGTGAGAGGACAGGGCTGATGGGGAGGGGAAGAGTGGGGAAAGAATAGGGGAAAAGGATTGCAGAGGATACCGAGAAAAATGACTATAGGAACCCTGGTGCTGGAACAATTTTTATAATGGGGGTGGTGAAGGTGGAAATCATGTATTCGGTGGTTATTATTACTTCAAGCCAAGGGGTGAGTCAGCACCCCCAGTACTCCTAGTTCCAGCACCTATGCATAAAAATAAAGAAAAGATCCAACCTGGAAAGGAGCTAATAGATCTTCATGAAATATATATTATCTTTACCATGCACTAGTTTCTCAGTTGGCTCTTCATAACTTTTTTTCCTGTCCCCTGTCATCCTCACCCATCCCTCAGGTCTACATGGTCTCTCCTTTCTGCCTGGACGAAATGTGCTGGGAGCCAGCTAGAGAGGCAGAAAGAGAAAGGGAAGTGAAGGAAGTAAGCAAAGGTTCAGTGAGTAGAGAGAAATTGATACTATTTCAAACAATATTCTATTAATTTCCTTACCCCTGTAATCCTTCACCCATGGACACACCTAATGTTTTAAGGAAGAGCCTTTTGTATGTGGTCTCCCCCCAGTAAATAATTTGCCATCTCGGCATATCATTCACAGTGGTTATATTTGTGCTAGCAGGGCAGGGTGCAGGACTGAGAAGGTTGGGAACCATTGATGTAGATGTCTAACTACAGAATTGCACCTGCAAATCAACTAAACACCTACTATTCCTTATTCATGACTGAAAAACCATACCCAAAATTTGTTGTGGGCCTGGACTGAGGCCTAATGGATGGGCTTTAGAGATCAGGCTCTTAATGTTATGGAACCTTTCCTCCTCCCCCCATTTACAAAGAATGCCATGAGTTCTCAAGAAAGGTCTGATTGACTGAAGATGCCCTTTACCCACAGAACAGGTGCAGCAGGCACAGGCAGCGGCAGTGTATTTACCCACATTGCTCTGCCAATATAAACAGCCCTAACATCTCTAGAGGGGGTAGATCCTTTCTGATCTCATTTACACTGTAAATCAGGAATACCTCAATGTAAGCCAAAGGAGCTACACTGGTATAAGTGAGATCAGCATCAGGTCCAGGCAGTATCAGTAATTTCTAAGAGCTAGACAGTGATTTGAACTATATATCTGTGCAGGTGCATAAGGGGCAAAAGAGTTCCTCTGTATAGGCTACCCTTGACTCCAGCTGTACAGAAGTAAATGGCTCCCACAAACTGCTACTTTGCCCAGAGCAGGTGGGCAACGAGGGGCAGGAAATAGCGCTTTGGATCTGTGCTCCCGGCATGTCAGCCAGTGGAGCTGAGAGTTACATATAGACCAGCAGCAAATGAATACCCACCCTGGAGCAAGAGAGAGAGCTCTAAGGCAGAATGTCTCTTAAGGCTACTACTGTGTTTGTGCAGTTTATGCACAATCCCTTGCACGGCTAAATGCACAATCTGGTCCTGCATGAGAAGTTTCTCATTGGTTTAGTTATTAGCATCTCAGATCATATTTGAATCAGTAAAGTTCAAGATTCTACATTTTGTTGACAGGTTTACTAAATGAACAGATACAGTGTTCCTTTGTGCTTGTGAATTAGCTAAAATCATACAACTTGCTGTATTTATTATCACTTGCTGAATATTAATGACATATTTCCAGGTTTTTTTTTTTACTATTGTATAGATGAGCACATACTTGCAAACTGCATCATAAATCTATGTATAACTTAAAAGTTTTCCAGGCCAAGCAACTTTAACTTTCTTAAACTTGTATTGTAATTTAGAAGATAAGGCTTTACATGCACTGATCCATATGCTTTACCTCTTACTTCAATATTTCATTTATTAAAGGATGACTAGTAATGTGTCATAAGTGGTAGTAGGACACAAACATTCACATGGAATGTAGTTGTGTAAAAAGGAAGAGCCTGTTTGTAAATAAATTCCATTTTAGATACACTCCAGTTTTGGCAGCTGCTTGAGGCACACCCAAGTGAGCTCATTGCTATTTTTTTTTCCAGCTTGTAATTCACTTATCATCAGCAAATAGAAACTAGGTTTCCATTGTCGCTGCACACTGTGGATAGCTAACTGCTCAGGCCACCCACTGCAGAAAGTCATGTCCTGCATTTTTGTTGCTTTACGCCAGAAATTTGGACCAGTGCAATTAAAGGGACTCTCTTTTCTTACCAAACAAAAACAAAAACCCACACACAAGAAAAAACACACCACACAAAAGCATTTGACAAAACAAAGTGTTAATTTTAAGCAGGTATATTTTTAATTTTGATACCCTTTTGTTCCCTACCTCTGTTGCCTTTCGAGCACTAATGCTAGTATATGACTGCACAAATGGCAGGGCTTTCTTTGTTATTTCCTGTGGATGTTTGTATTCTGGGTACTTGTGACTTAAACACATTTCAGGGTTGACTTTACCTGATGTGTTTTCAAAATGTTGTAGATTAACATTTAGCTTTGGCTGTGATTTAAACTGTTAGCAAAAATCTTGGGACTCACATAGACCTTGTGTAAAGAGATTTAATGCTAATGAAGTTTCTGGGCCAAATTCAGCAGTGACATAAATGGTGATGTAAGTTACATAAGTATATATTGACCAGAAATGGGGAAGGGAAAGTAAATGGTGAAATAGTGTAAAGTGCACCAGTCTAGCTTTCAGTGGAAGCACACAATGGGTGTGTGATGGTTTGGTCACAGAGACCCCTTGGGACTGTCACCTAACATGCTGAAACTACTTCTGAGCCTGTTTTCCCTGCTAGCTTGGGACTCCAGAACCCTGTCTTGTTGAGCTAGACACACTGGCCTGCTGCAATACAGACCTAGGGTCTGAACCACATCCCCAAAGCTGCAGACTTTAACCAAATCTGCTCAACAGGTTTTCTATCTCCAGCACCCAGACACCCAGCTCTCAACGGGATTCAAACCCCAAATAAATCCGTTTTACTCTGTAAAGCTTATACAGGGTAAACTCATAAATTGTCCGCCCTCTATAACACTGATAGAGAGATATGCACAGCTGTTTGTTCCCTCAGGCATTAATCACTTACTCTGGGTTGATTAATAAACAAAAGTGATTTTATTAAGTATAAAAAGTAGGATTTAAGTGGATTCAAGAAATAACAGACAGAACAAAGTAAGTTACCAAGCAAAATAAAACAAAACACGCAAGTCAAAGTCAATACATTTAAGAAACTGAATACAGGTAAATCTCACCCTCAAAGATGTTCCAATAAGCTTCTTTCACAGACTAGACTCCTTCCTAGTCTAAGCCCAATCCTTTCCCCTGGTACAGTCCTTGTTCCAGCTCAGGTGATAAGTAGGGGATTTCTCATGACTGGCCTGCTTTGTTCTGTTCCACACCCTTTTATAGCTTTGGCCCAAGGTGGGAATCCTTTGTCTCTCTGGGTTCCCACCCCTCCTTCTAAATGGAACAGCACCAGGTTTAAGATGGATTCCAGTATCAGGTGACATGGTCACATGTCACTGTAAGACCTCATTCTTCATTGCTGACAGACTGGCCCCCACGTCCACAAGAAGGCTTGCAGCAAGTTGCAGGTAAATAAACCATCTACTGCCAATTGTCCTAGTCAATGGTGCCATCAAGATAATAAACCACCATTAATGGCCCACACTTTGCATAATTACAATAGGACCTCAGAGTTAACTTCATATTTCTAGTTTTAGAAACAAGAATGATACGTACATACAAAGAGGATGAACACACTCAATAGATTATAAACTTTGTAATGATACCTTACAAGAGACCTTGTGCATAAAGCATATTCCAGTTACATTATATTCACATTCCAAGCATATTTTCATAAAGCATATGGAGTGCAACATCTCAAAGTGTATCTTGAGTTAGTGGAAAGATGTGTGTGTAGCAGGAAAAGCAATTAACAAGGGACATAATTCTCATTGACACTCATTAGACCCCTTTACAGCATACTCTGTAGGTGTAAAGGGACCTTGAAGTGGGTGCTAATGTAATTTACTGCCAGAGGAGTATTATATTAAGGGAGCCTTAGGGCTGGTTTATACTGTGAATTTATATTGGCATAGCTACATCTCTCAGGGGTGTGAAAAATCCACCGACCTAACCCCCAGTGTAGACAGAACTAGGTCAATGGAAGAATTCTTCCATCAACCTAGTTACCGCCTCTTAGAGAGTTGGATTACCTACGCTGGTGGGAAAACCCTTCCTGACAGTGTAGGTAGAGTCTACACTGAAGCACTACAGTGGCACAGCTGCTCTGCTGCAATATTTTAAGTGTAGACATACCCTTCGGCCTGGTCTACCCTAGGAAATTAGGTCGGTATAATTATGTCACTTAGGGGTGTGAAAAATCCTCACCCCAGAGTGACACAGTTAAAATGACCTAACTCCTGGCCTAGAAAGTGCTAGGTCTACAGGGAACCCTTCCCGTCGGCGGAGGCAGTGTCTTCACTGAAGCGCTACAGTGGTGTAGCTGCAGTGTTTTAAGTGTAGCCAAACCCTTAAAGTAAATGGGAATCAGGCTGAGGAAGACAAAGCTGCAAGACAAAGCAGCTTTTGACACCAATACTTTGAGCCCTACCTCAATCCATACAAAATGTACCTGCTAATATCTTGCTAATACCTTCCTTGACCGTTGTTCTGACCACAGCACCCCACTCTTTGAATTTCTCAAGGGATTACCATTTTCCACAGTATCAATTTCAAGCTTCTTGTCTGAAGACCCCTCCCAACTCTGCTCCGTTTCTTACTTATCCACTCTTCTTTGGTGCAGAAACCTTTCACTTTCCTCTCCACCAATGGTACCAGCCTTGACTGCCTGCTCACCCACTCCGAATTGCCACTTTCTTCTGCACCACCTTTGTGCATGGGAGGAACTCCCTGAACTGATTCAGAAGTCTGCTATGCTCTCCTCCTTCAAATCCTTTCTCTCAAACCGCTTCTGAAACAAGGCCTGCAAGAGATGAGACAATGTAGAATGGAGAGGTTGAGGGCAAGCTGGTGCAAATAGATATGGGGCAATTTGTTTATTTTAAAAAGTAAATATAATATATAGCACATATATACAATACATATTTCATAGAATAACAGGGTTGGAAGGGACCTCAGGAGGTCATCTAGTCCAACCCACTGCTCAAAGCAGGACCAACCCCCAGACAGATTTTTACCCTTGTTCCTTAAATGGCCCCCTTAAGGATTGAACTCACAACCCTAGGTTTAGTAGGCCAATGCTCAAACCACTGAACTATGCCTCCCTCTCACCCACCTTTTGTAATGTTAAGGAAGGTGTTTATGGCTGCCATCAAGTGGGTCTTTGATCTGTAGACAGTCGCTGATTTGGTTAAACCTGATGGATGTGCTAAGCACCCTTCTTTCAGACTATATGGCAGAAGCAATGAAATGCCCCTATATGTAGTGAGTTAGCAGGAAATAAAAGAAGCTACCGCCCAAAGCATTGGGCTGCATGGGATGACCTGATGAAAAAAACTAAGGCGGGGAGATAAAAGAGGCTTCTCTGGTACTGGATGAAAATGCAGGGATTGTGTGGTAAACTGCATGTGAAAGAGCAAAAAGCCAGGACAAAGTGACTAGAAAGTAAGAAAAGCAGTTGTGAGTGTGCCCTGAGAGGAAGCAGAGAGACAGAGCTTCTTAGACCTGACAGGCTTGGAGAAAGGCTCCAAATAATGGCTAACTGCTCATATAAAAAGGGCAACAATATGTTGCTGATTTTCCCTGGCCATGATCTTGCAATGGGTAGCCAATGGGAGGATTGCTAGGCCTGCACAGAACCTCATTGAATTTAATTGGAGAATGGGGAGCTGTGCACATACAACTCTACACATTGCACGGACCTTAGATTGTAAGCTCTTCAGGGCAGGGCTCATGTCTACTCCTGTGCATAGTGTCCAGCACAAGGGCATCTTGATTCTGACTGGTTGTCTAGGTGCTGCTGTAATTTAAATAATAAATAACAATAATAATCAAAGAAATATGTGTACATCTAAACATATATCTTGTATGTATAAATGTAATAGGACATTTTCTCCCACTCTTTCCTATTATGCCTTGCAGATCGTGGCATGTGGGAAATGATTTATTGATATATTTTTCTGAAAATTCAAACTACATTGTGAAAATTCTATGAAATTGACCATCCTAATTATGGTGTTTTCTAAGGAATCACAGCCTAATTACTTAGTGAAAGCTCTGGCTATTCTCATTTTCTCATATATCCTAAATTAATTGTAAAAAACAGCAAACAGTGGATTGATAAAAGTAACTATAGTGGTTTCCTTAAATATTATTTCATATAAGTTTACCATGATGAAATTTCAAAGTTGGTCTCAGGTTAGGTCTTTAAGTCCTGATAATTTCCTATGTAGAACAGATGCTATTTTAAGTCTCTCTCTCTTTAGAAATACTGTAATGATCTTTTGGTTGGCTATAGCAACTCTAACATGTTTGGGTCTTTTAGTTAGAACACAGTAATGAAAATATTTAATTCATTTATAATATTTACACTGTCAGCACCAGAGTCCATTTGATAACATAAATTTTATGTGTTATTTATGGGGAAGACACTTAAGGATTTCAATAATTCTTTAAAATATTTACATTTTTTTCTCCTGACTTTTTGTTTTATGCTGTGTTTTATAGGTCTTCATTTCTATTTGATGAAGGTTTCAAACTTTAGATTTATGGTTCAACACCTCGCAACAAATTTTGTAAATATTCTGTGGGGGCTTGGTCCTGAAACATAAACACTTCTTCCTATTGAGGCCCTGAGGAAAAACAGACCCCCTCATTTATTATGTGATATCCAGAAGGCTAAGGGGATGTTGATCTCCTTTTTCAGGAACATCTTCTTCAGAAAGAAAAATGAAATGCCATCGTGCTAAGGTGAATCATAATAAATGTTATATCTTGGCTGACATTGAGAAATAAATCAAAGGAAGTTGTGAGAAATATTGGTGACTTTTTTTTCCACAGAGGTTTGGACCAGCTTTATAAATTAAACAGTATGTGATGACAGTTTAGGGGTGGTAAGTAAACCACTCAGTAGATAATCTCCATGGTAACAAAAAAAGTGTAACCATCTAAAACCAAACCAGCAATCTGGACTTCACTGTTTAATATGGCAATAGTGAATGTTTTGCAGTTGATTAAAAGTGACAAATAATAATAAAATAGCGCAACTTTTTTACAGTTTAATTCTTCTTAATAGAAAAATGCAAAGTGCAAATAATGTATCGACTAAGGCTCTGATCCTTCAAAATACATGCTTAACTTTACACGTTTATAGTCTCATTGCAATCACTCTGCTGTTTGCAATATCAGGGCCTGATGATTTTTTTCTGAGACTAACTTAGTGCCTGATTCTGAAAGTTCTTACTCACATGAGTAGCCCCACTGAAGTCAAGACTACTGCACTCAGTTAACTAATGGCTACAGTATTGGGTTCCTAATTAGCAGAGTTTGATTTAAATGACTTAGGCTATGTCTACACAGCCCTGCCATTCAGACTATGGGGGGTAGGGGGTGAATAGCACAAAATCAAAGAGCCTCTTTACAGGAGAAATGCTTTTATACAGTAACCAATGGTGAAATAATTGTATTGGTGCAAGTACTGCAATTCAGAAATATAAAGTGAACTATCTAAGAAAGTTTAAAGTTTAATTCACTATGGAAGAGACTATGATTTGAACTATGTGTCCATGCATGAGAATAAGGGGGAGTAAGAACCCCACTTAACCTGCTGTATCCACACTTTGTGCCAGGGCATGCAGGGATAAGCATATGGGTAATGAGTGAGAGGAGAGGGGAATAGGTAGAGTCTTAGCTCTGCCTTCTCAATGCAATGGCCATTGCAATGGAGCCAGCTGTTGTACAGGGATGTTGAAATGTACTGCTGGTATAGGCCGGGGGGAAACTGTGTCTCAAAGGATTATCACTGAGACATAACACCTCCTGGGGCTACTCCTGGGGTGGTGCAGTTTATGCACCTCCTTTTGCTCAGGGCTGTGCCCCAAGGCACAGTCTAGTCCTGTACAGCTAAGAAAGACTGATATTTTTAGCCAGCATTTATTTACAGTTTTTCAACGTGAATCTAGCCCTGGTGAAAACAGTCAAACTTACAAGCTTGGAGACTTAAACCCCTTTTTCATGTACAGATAGGTAGAGCATGGGCAATAGCAGTGCGGGTTTCCCCTCAGTGCCCCACCAATATTCCTGGCATAGAGAGATCAACTCAAGGCATGAGAGGATAGTTCAGTATTGTTGCCCAATCCGTCTTGCCATTCTTGTTGAGAATGCTAAGAATGTCAAATGGATTCCCATCAGGGTGATAGCTTTGTGCTGTCTGCTTGGACTCCATTAATGTAAGGTTACTGAAAAGCCTTCAGATTGTTACAATCCCGTCACTACCAACCTAGTGTTCCAATCTGCCTCTGTTCAAGTCAATGGCAAATCTTTCATTCACTTTGATAAGGTCAGGATTTAGTCCCTGGTTGAGGAATGGACAGGATATGAGTTAGCATATCCATTTGGCAACCAACACTAGCCAGGCTCCTAAGGAGCCCTTATTGCCAAGCAAAGTTACCCTCCCCCGGCACAACTCTTGGGAGAGTGTGGAAATGGAACACACACACAAAATCCCCCCATCAAATGCAGTAGGACTCACTCTCCTTCAGGGAAATGCAATTTGCACTTCCTTGCATCAGCCTGGGTAAATCTGACCCATTATGTAACATCAAAGAATTACATATACTGCATAGTTGTTGTATATCCCAAAAGACAGGGATTCTCTTTTTTCTCATGTGACTGAAAGAAATGTATAAGCCCAGAGGTTATTCTATCTTCATATGGCATAGCTCCAACCACAACCCAGTAGCAACTTTCACTTTACAAATTACAAATGACACAAAATAAAAATCAGAACAATTGCCTGGGTAGGTGGGCAGAAGGAATTGGAAGACTCAGGTAATTAGTAATGGAACCCTATTTCCTGATGTACTACCAGAGATTGATGAACAACAAGAGTAAATCTGGCTCAATATTGGTGTCAGATAATACCCACTAAACAGAAATACACCCAGAGCAGGCAGGATCTCTCCACTAGAGACCCTCATCCAGGATTTTTTTCCCCCTCAATCCAATGGAATAAAGCTAATATCAGATCCACAGATCCTGTGGATACACCAAGATCTATGTAGAAGGTGCGTGGACAACCAGCAGCAGTTCTGTCCCTTTCCATTAACAGTGTGGTTCCACTGGAGTTGCGCTGCTGGGTATTTCCCCAAAAAGTTCTGGCTATATTGCCTTACCAAGGAGTCTCCATTGTTTGTGAGAGGGTCAATGTATGTCTCCATGCATTGCCCACTCTCCTGGTGCAGGTCCCTGGACATGCAGAAAGCCCCCACCCCCGTCAATGTGCAGGGACCTGAGGGATGTTGCTGTGTAGGTGGTTGACCCCTCTTTTAAGGTGGGGAGATCTACTCGTAAAGAGGCTTTCCTGCATACAGCTCAAATGATCTGGCCCTTATTCATAGAAGAGGTACAACATGGGCAACAGCCGTGCATGTTTCCCCACAGTGCCCAGATAATATAACTTAGTCCTGACCTAAAAGGGTCACTAGGTTTCAAGTCAGTCCTTGCAAAGACCTGGCACAAGAATGTACATTATAATAAATGATTTGACAAAACTTTTCCAAGACAAAAAAGTATATTCAGTGAAGACATGTTTATAAAGCTGGGTGATGAAGCAGAGGGGTGGGGGTGAGCCAGTACCTAACATCTAAACGTAACAATTGTTGCATCAGATCACAAGAATCCTCTAAAGCAGCCATTCCATGGCTCATTGAAATCATTCACTTTACAATGTTCTCTTTTATGTTTCCTTTGTTAAATAATGTACTGGAGAGATTTTGGATGAGATTTTCATTAGCACAGTTTTATCTTTTAACACAAATGGGATTTTCCTCCCCTAAACATTTGAGTATGTACGGCATTATGAGTGGAGGGTACTCGGGTAATAACTTTTCATTATTGCATTGCACAATGACATCCTTTACAACTTAAAGATGCCTGAGTTTCTGCAGCTCAGAGATCCAAACTCAGATTTTAATAACATGCGGTTAAAAAAGGGGTTAAATGTTGTTTATACATTACATTTCTGGACACTGTGAGTTTCACTTGCACCTGCCAATGGCTTACTGATAAATATACACTGGTAGAAGTTCAACAGCAGTGGGCCAGCGGGTTAAATAAATACCACATGACATCCTAAGCATTGAAGGTTAGTGCTTTCCCAGCTCTCGTTTTGACACTTTAGCAATCATAAACTCTTTACTTAAAACAGGTAAATAAATAAATAGGAGTTATTTGCAAGGTAAAAATATTTTTAAAAATACATTCAAAACATAAAATCAATTTCCTCTCAAGCTCTACCACAGTCATCTACTAGGTTTCCTGCCTCTTGGATGTTAATTATGATTTACTCAAGATTTGTGGTCAATTTTTAAGTATAAAAGCATCTTATATGACTGGTTGCCAATCCTGAAGTCTAAAGGCCTTGTTTTATATTGCTGTAGTAGAATAGAAAATATAATCAAAATGTGACCTTCAACTTTAATCATATAAACAGAGAATTTGCTTACTTTACCTTGGAAACGGATGTGATTCATCACAGTAGCCCATAAATAACGTGTCAAACTGTTAGACTGATCAATGAAAATAAGTTATTGAAAAATAATGTGATTGTAAGGTCTCTATGTAAACTAACTTAGCATTCAAAATGAGGAGGGCTTTAATAGTTGGGTATATCATTTTTTACACAGGACAGTGCTGGATATGAAATGCAGTAAAGCCTACATATGAAAGGCCACTGGTGAAAATCATGTTCTTAAACTTTTTGGGTCTGATCCATCTGTCCTTTGGCAGGCAAAAGGTACCCTGAAGGTAAATAGGAATTCTGCCAATTAGCTGAGGCAATATGCCCAACAAAGGTCAGAACTGCAAAAGGCAGCTTACATACACCACCTGTTGCTCATCGCTGTGTCTAAAATAAAAATCTAAGGTGAAATCTGGCCTTTATTGAAGTCAATGGGAATTTTACTTTCATTAAAAAATATATTGCTAGACATCAAAGTTGTGAACGGAACCTTCAGAATGTGAATGGTGTATAACCAATGCCCCTTTTTTATGTTTTAAAAAAATGTGTGGTATATTGATCATTGACAATGGGGTACATGACACTGAATTAATATAAAAATAAATAGTATTGGGTAGTATCGATAATTCTTGTATTTAGTTAATTAAAATAACTCATTTTCTTACTGTACATGAAGCTGTGGCAGAATTTCTAGCCTGCTGCATCAGAATCAGGGGCTTTCCACAAAATTTGGGTCCAGCTTCCTATCTTGTCTTTGAATTCAGTGGGAATTGGCATCATTGACTTCAATAGGTGTTACCTCTGAAAATCAGGCCAGTTTTTTTGGTACCTAAATATGGATGTTTGTGCTTATTTTGATTGAAAATGCCTCCTTCTATATATTTGGTGTGAATCACTGATGTAATAAATAGTCCACACTAGAGTTAAATGAGATGGGAAAGCAATGGAATAATAGTCACATTAACTATACACACTCCCTTTTGCTTTTAATGCTGCTGTAAATATAATTGAAAATAAATTATTTAAATCAGAGAGTAAACATTCTGCAGAGATTACACGATTAATTATGTAAAAAACATGAACATAAATAATAAAAGAAACAACATGTACAATGATTTGCTAGCTGGTATTTCTCTCCAGATTGTTGGCTTTTGGGGACAAAAACTACGAGGCACTTTGTGATCTCAGTTATACTTGTATAACTCCACTGAAACACACTGGGGATTTACACCAGCGTAGCTGAGATCCGAAACTGTCCCACAGTTTTTCTGCATATGATTGGCAATGTATTTATTTATTTAAATTTCTAATTTAGGAAAAAAGTGGAACTTTGCCACCAGATAACAAATAAACCCAGCTGCTAATCCACTGCTGGCCCTCAACACGGACCCAACAACACTCCCCTCCTCCATAACATTTGACAGCCATCAAGTCCCTATTTCCCACAGAGCTGCAGTAATATCTCCTGGACTGTACATTCTTGTCCCCAATCATGTAATGAATTTCACATGGGCAGATCCCCCCGTTCCTGTGTAGAGCCACACTGAGGTAAATAGGGCTCTGAGTGGACACAAGGGTCTGCCTTAAAAGAACATTGCAGTTCTATACAAAACATGAGAGAACTATTAATATTATTAGTATTATTATTATTGGCAAAGCACCCAGGAGCCCTTGTCATTAGTCAGGATGCCTTTGTGCTAGGTGCTATACTAAGACAGAACAACAAAGACAGTCCTTGCCCCAAAGATCTTCCAGTCAAAGTAGACAAGAGAGAACAAATGAATGTGGACAGGGGGAGTGTAAGAAAACAATAAGACAATACCAGTCAGTATACTAGGTGATAGTCTCAGCACACCAGCGGGCTAATTGTTGTCAAGTTTTCTGTAGGCAAAATAGCAAAGGAGATTTTTGAGGAGGGTTTTGAAGGAGGATAATGATGTAGTTTTGTGAATGTTTATGGGGAGCTCCTCCCAAGCCTGAGGTGCTGCACTGGAGAAAGTGAAAAGGTACATGTCTGAAAATTTAACAAGTGGGTGACGGAGGCTGGCATCACGGACTGATTTGAGGGGACAGTTAACATTTCTAAGTATTGTGCACTGACAGTAAAAAGAACACAAGTTGGTCCCTGCAGGTATCCACATGGATGCACAGCTCTGTATCATTCTGCTACTCTTTTGGAGAATGAGTTTCATAGTCAATAATATGCACCTTGTATTATATGCTTTGTGACATGCTGTTTTGGACAATTGCAAGTTAAATTCCTCATTAAGGTCACCAAAACCTATTTAACAGAATCCTGTATGGGTTGTCACTTAAAGCAACTACTGCAGTATTGTCTGGGCTCTGCTGCACTATTGTTTTTCCTCTTTTACATATTTTCCCTGTGCACTTGGAGAATTATTTGTGTCAGGAAGGACTTCTGTAACTTATACCCCCAGCTGTGGGGTTTATTCTCACATCAATATGGGGAAGATTTAAGCAGGTAAACTCCCTTGAGCAATAATGGGAGCTACAATTGAAACTCCTCAGTACAGTGAAGGAAGAATAAACCTCTGTGCCTTTCATTTCAAAAAGAGATTTTATTTTCTCTGTGAAATGAACATAAAAACTAAATGGCTTATTGGTGGTGGTATTATTATTATTCCTATTTTACTAATGGAAACATCTGTTGTGAGACAGAGTGGTGACATCATATCATTTTTGCTTTCTTTTGCAGCTCTCTCTTCTTCTCACCCAAACATATGCTACAGGTCAGAATTTTTTGTTGTCACTTATACTGATACCATAACTAACACACCCACACATGCGGTACCGGTCTCTTCACACATGCCATTTTATCTTGCACATTACTCAACATATTGGAAGCAAACAGCCTGGAATATCAAAAAGAAAAATTAAAGAACACATGGCTGTGACTAAGCCAAGAGAAGTGGTGTTGAGGTTTATAGATGTAGTTAATACTACTGTGAGCTGCACTATCACCGCCAGTCCTATCAGTTTTTTAAAAAGTGAGTTCCTTGTGTAGGGTTGAACATCCCACTAAGGATTAATCATTCATTCTTTCTCTACTGCCATGGCATCCAGGAGAAATGTAAGCATTTTAGTTCACCAGCAGCAAGTCTGACCTTAGATTCCTCTGCACCAAAGCTGACTAGATTATTGTGCCTCAGACAGTGTTAGAAGGCAGGGTTTATAAGCAGAGATTTTTCAAAACAAATGCTTTAGGATTTCATTCCACATGAGAAAAGCACTCACTAGAAACACATTCTCTCCTTGATACACTGGGATCTTTTCCACCACTGTTTTATCTTTCATCCCCATGATCAGCACCCTTTAGTAAAAACAGCATGGTACATTTGTATGGCACTGTTGCCAATTCTCCAAAATTTCATCATGAATCTCCTGATATTTGATGTTTTTCTTAAAGCCCCAGCTGCTGCAATCAGTTTATTAACTGAGAATCTCAGCTTTGAGATTTAAACAAAAAATTTAAATTTCTAGAAAAGCCTGCAAATATGACCCCTAAACACTCAGAGGCAAATAAAAGCACATATACTAGTATTTTTAAAATCTTATGATTTTGAGAGCCTGACTTATGATTTTTGAACATTTGGTGTTGGCAATACTGGGTTAGCCTTCCTGCAGATTTTGAATGAAAAATGCTCTAAGTGCCTTTTTCCTTCAATGGAAAATATTTGCTATTTCTACATGTATTCTCTCCCTCCTTTTCCTTAAGTGACTTTATGGGCAAAATCCTGGCTTCACTGAAGTCAGTGGGAATTTTGCCATTGATTCCACTGGGGTCAGGATTAGGCTCTATATGACACAAAATCAGAAGGAAATGAAATTAAGGTCCCATCCCAAAAATCTACTTACATAAAATTTAAGGAAAGAAATCAGTTAAAAAAGGCACATTCAAATTAACTGGAAATTTGTGCTGCCATAATAGGGGCTTCTTGCAGGTGGTAATTATAAATATAATAAGAGTAAAATAAATAAAATATTACATGTATGTATAGCACATTTCATCCCAATGGATACTAAAGTACTTTCTATATACATAGAGCCAGGGACGCTCCAGAGGCTTGGGAAAAGCAAATCTCTAAAAACAGGAAATAAAAGAGAACCTGACAAACTTAATTAGCACATTTAATGACATCCACAGCATGCCCAAGACATACCAGTGTCACACACAAATTGAGCACCATGGAGTGCATCAAAGCACCCTGCTGTGCCTCCTTCTTTTGCATGGACAGATTTCTCTTGGAATAGACTCTCATGTTGTAGGGATGGGTGGTCTTGTGGTTTGTCTGTCTTGTCTAAATCCATTTTTTAGGGAAGAGTCTTTCTTTTGCTATGTCTTCATACAGTAGGGTTCTAGTGGCATTTGGGATCTTTAGGTACTCTCATAATTCAAATAACAATCATGTCAATGTATGTGCTGCTGACTGTACTGGCTTTGGAGTCTATCTCCTTCTTTACATTATCTTGGAACAATGGGGTGATTTCATTAATTATTTATATAGTACCTGCAAAGTGCTATGTGCATGAGAAACAAATTAGAAGGCGAAGTCTCTACCTCAGAGAGCTTTCACTGTAAATGGATAACAGTAAAGATTAAGCATGAGGGATAGGCTATAACAAGAGAAAGGTGACTAAGTATTGAAGTTTGGGGCACAGCTTGTTCCCTCATAATTTTTGCACTTTTTTAAAGGGAGGATTATTTGTTCTATCTTTGACATTTTTTGTCTTCTGAGGGTTACAATAAGTCCTTGCTTCAATATTATTTTTGGTGACTATAATTTTTGTTCCCTGAGCAGAATTTGATTTTTTTCAGCGTGAGGTGCACATTGACATGAACACAAAGTTCTTCCAATGACCTGTGAATGAGAGAGAGAACAGGTCTATACTTAATGCTTCACACTGAAGCTTTATCAACACAAAAGTGATTAATGATTATATTATACCTGAAATAAAGGGATATTGCAGATTAACAGGATTGGCCTTTTTAAATAATTACACAAATTTGAAGATGATACAAGTTCCTAAAAAGCAAAGGGTCAATGGAATTATTTACATTATTTTTATTTATTATTTTTATAACTGTATGAGGATTGAGACTCCATGATTGTCGTGGCACCTAGGGGGCCCTACTCATAGACCAGGCAGTGCTTGGTCCTACAGTTGTGCTAGGTATTATACAACCAGAATAAAATGTGATCAGAGCCCCATTATGCTAGATGCTGCAAATAAACAAAGTAGGAGAGAGTCCTTGCTTTGAACAGCTAACAATCTAAAGAGAACGACAGAGAAGAAGAACATCATTATCCCCCTTTAACAAATGGGGAACTGAAGCACAGAATGATTAATTGACTTGTCCTACGTCATGACTACATACAGATCAAAACATCGGCATTCATAGAATTACTTCGAAATTTCAAATTAATATGGGGCAAATTCTACTCTTAGAAAAACACATAGAGGTCTCACAGCAGTGTCAATAGGAATTTCATGCATCTTAGGCAGTGCTTGACTCATGGTGTTTATCGTTAAGTGTTGTTTTTGTGCATCTATTGTCCTCTCCATGCACATGGATACTCCCAGGCAATTCAGATCATACAGACATGCAAGAATCCTTCTGAAAAAGCAGAGATGGATCCAAACTGCAGAAGCTGGATTCAAACTTATAACACTACAAAATATGGGAACATTTCAAATTGGGTTTTGGTTCAGCAGATAATATAGATGTAAAAAGTTTGGGCATGCTTGGCTCTGGGGTTTTGGTTTGGGCTAATCTCTAAGACAAAATATATAAAGTGGGCACTGCTATAGACATAACTATTGCTATTCTATAGTGCTTGCGGTGTCACAGCATCTCCCGAGGGAGGTAATATTGTTCCTGCAATTTCCTACAATGCATGCTGAGAGTTTAGTAGTGCTCACTGAACCTTCACTTTTATTCCATATGTTAAGTAGATCTGATGGTCTTGATATACATAGTACAGTTCTTTCTGACTTTGAGGGAAATGCACTAAAAATTTCAATGAAATTCTCTATTTGTGCAGAAGTGGAAAAACAACCCCAATACATCATACTTTTAAAGAGCATTTCATTAACGACAACATCAGAATATACTGCTAGTTATAGATCATTTAATTGTTATGTATTTAAAATAAGAAATATTTCTCACATTCTTTCCAAGGTTTCATATACTTGAAATTTATTATGTCAGTCATCAACTGCTATGACATCACAAGACGAATTCACAGCAATGATTACTTTAGAATTTAAAATTCTTGGAGTGTACCAATTATTCAGGCTGCTAAGTGAAAGTAAAAATGTCAGTTTAGCTATCTATAATCCCACAGTGTTTAAAGGTTCATGAATTACACATGGGACAGATAGAAAGAGAGAAACTGAGTTTGACTAAAAGATATTTTCTGCACAAAATTTGCAGAAACCATTGCTTTTAATGTATTCTAGTGATTAATCAATGTGATTTAAAGTTCTGTACTTGGAATTTACTTTGAATTTAAAGCATCCTCCTGTTCATTACAATGAGTAAGTAAACAGCCTAATGTGCCTAATGATTTAAAAGATTCACCTGCACAATTTAGGATCCTGAACCTGCATTGCTTGGTTAAACACAATTCCCATTAGAGCCAATGGGAGTACTGAGTACACAAAGAATACATAATTGGTCCACAAGACTCTACTAATTTAGGTTATGAACCTCTCCGCAGTGCCCAGCATGAGTAACTTGACTGAGTGCTGGCGAACTTCCTGTGGGAAAGAAGGGGAAAGATTCCCCTCTGGCCACAGGCTGTGAAGATGGAGTAAAGAAGCTCCAAAGCTACTATAGAATCATAGAATTAGAAGGGATTGCAAAGGTCATCTAGTCTAACCCCCAATAGTATACATGTACTATGTTTACTATTCCAGCCTAATGGAATACAGCCCCAGCACTCTATCACTCCATGAGAGCAAAGGACTAGAGAATCTAAGTGGCACACTCACCCTTGTCCCCTCTTCCAGAGCTCTTCCTAAGTAACCCCCCGTGAAAAAATGTGGAACTAACATGATGTTTGCTGCCACCATATTGTCCATTCTGTTTCTGTGTTCTACCCCTTCCCCCACCCAGTCTGTCTCATCTATTTGGAGAATATTGCCTCATTGTTTCCTTGTACTGCTCTGGCTGTATTACACTGTTGTCTCTTGTGTACTTAGACTGTAAGCTCTTTGTCTTTTTGTTCTGGGTGTGTACATCACCTAGCACAAATGGGGTCCTGGTCCATGACCAGGGTTCCTAGGCACTACAGTAATACAAATAATAATAACAATACCCCATGCTGTATCAAAGAGTTTAGAAGTCACTAGATCCTGCCCCGTCCCTTGTACAGCAGAACTGATCAGGTTCCACTTCCAAAGACTCTCTGTATCTACAGAGTAAGAGATAGGATTTTCTCCTTATTCTTGCATATCCTAACTGCTACCTCCATCAATTATAACTGTATAATTAAGCACATACTTATGATAGGAATATGACGCATTAAGTTATTTTCTATCATGTTAATTGATCAGAAAATGTTCAATATAAATTGTTATAACTCACTTACAGCTCACATTTGATGTCTTTAAAACAAAACTTCTATCTCTTTCACAGTTTTTAAAAAAAACTTTCCCCTTCATTTTTACCTGAATTAAAACTTTCTGGTGGAAGGCATCTATTATTACTAAGTACTGAGTATTGACACTATGTATGGTGCTATCTATACTTGTCCCAAAGAGCTAGCAAACAAGACCCCAACTCTGCAATCAGATTCACATGGGCAGACATTTGCATCCAAGCAGAGCCCCAGTGAAGTCAATTCAACTCAGCATTGGTGCAGTGGTCCATCTATGTGGATCTTATTGGAGGACTGGGCCCTATATCAAGTACAGACAATGTAGTTCAAAAAAATCTGATACATACATTGAAGGTGCAAACTTCAAGTATTTCAGGGTTGTTTTTGTTTTCCCCTCAGACGTAAGAATATGGAGGCAGTGCTTATTGAGTGACTAGATCTTTTCATTATGACTGTGGGAAGAAGTCAGGTGTTCTTTTTTAATTTGTATTACAGTAGTCCCCAAGTCAGGATGGATGCTCCACTGTATGAGGAACTGTACTGCTTGCTACTATTACAGAATCTATCCTTGTCTTTGGACATCACTGATCATGATGTGTGCTAACCTGCCTATGACACCTCACAGAAGTAGAAAGGATCATATTACATTGTCTTTGATCATGATGCTTCTTTTCACAGAACCCTCTCACTGATGGAATCTTTTAGGGTTCAGTTCTATCACTGCTTTTATTCAACAATATTTTTAGAAATTATGCCATTCAATGGGCTGCAATACTATCTGAATGTCATAGGAGTCCTTGGTACTTCATGAGGCAAAAGAGGATTGGGGAGATGCTATGTCTCAAAGAAACTGAGGAACCACCTGATCAGCATCCTGTACAGCAGACAGGAGAAGATCAAGAATGAGCTCTCAAAACTGGAGACTCTCATACAATACCAACCTTCCACACAAACTTCCACGTGGCTGGACTTTACAAAAATGAGACAAGCCATTTACAATGCACACTTCACTTCTCTACAGAGGAAAAAGGACAGTAAGCTATCTAAACTCCTACCTGCTACAGGGGGCTACAACAGTGGTACCCTCAACTCATCTAACAACATTGTCAATCTTTCCAACCACACACTTAGCCTAGCAGAAGAGTCTGTCCTATCTCGAGGACTCTCTTTCTGTCCTACCATCCCCACGAACATGATACAGTTCTGCGGTGATCTGGAAGCCTACTTTCGTCGTCTCCGACTCAAGGAATATTTTCAACGCACCACTGAACAGTGCACTGACCCACAGGAACCCTCCTACCAACACTACAAGAAGAAGAACTCTGCGTGGACTCCTCCTGACGGTCGAAATGACAGACTGGACCTCTACATAGAGTGCTTCCTCAGACATGCACAGGCTGAAATTGTGGACAAACAACATCACTTGTCCCATAACCTCAGCCGTACAGAAAGCAATGCCATCCACAGCCTCAGAAACAACTCTGACATTATCATCAAAGGGGCTGACAAAGGAGGTGCTGTAGTCATAATGAACAGGTCAGATTATGAACAGGAGGCTGCCAGGCAACTCTCCAAGACCACATTCTACAGGCCACTATCCTCTGATCCCACTGACGAATACCAAAAGAAACTACACCATCTGCTCAAGAAATTCCCGGCTACAGTACGGGAACAAATCTACATGTACACACCCTAAGAACCCCGACCAGGGGTATTCTATCTGCTACCCAAGATCCATAAACCCGGAAACTCTGGACGCCCCATCATCTCAGGCATTGGCACTCTTACAGCAGGATTATCTGGCTATTTGGACTCTCTCCTCAGACCCTATGCTACCAGCACCCCCAGCTATCTCCGAGACACCACCGACTTCCTGAGGAAACTACAATGCATTGGTGTTTGAAACCAATGGTCTGAAAACACCATCCTGGCCACCATGGATATAGAAGCACTTTACACCAATATTCCACATGAGGATGGACTACAGGCTGTCAGGAACAGTATCCCTGATGAGGCCACAGCACGCCTGGTGGCTGAGCTTTGTGACTTTGTCCTCACCCACAACCACTTCAGATTTGGGGACAACTTATACCTTCAAGTCAGTGGCACTGCTATGGGTACCCGCATGGCCCCACAGTATGCCAACATTTTTATGGCTGACTTAGAACAACGCTTCCTCAGCTCTCGTCCCCTAGTGCCCCTCCTCTACTTGCGCTACATTGATGACATCTTCATCATATGGACCCATGGAAAGGAGGCCCTTGAAGAATTCCACCTGGACTTCAACAATTTCCACCCCACCATCAACCTCAGCCTGGACCAGTCCACACAAGAGATCCTCTTCCTGGACACTACAGTGCAAATAAGTGATGGTCACATAAACACCACCCTATACCGGAAACCTACTGACCGCTATACATACCTACATGCCTCCAGCTTCCATCCAAGACACATCACACGATCCATTGTCTACAGCCAAGCCCTAAGATACAACCGAATTTGCTCTAACCCCTCAGACAGAGACAAACACCTACAAGATCTTTATCAAGCATTCTTAAAACTACAATACCCACCTGGAGAAGTGAGGAAACAGATTGATAGAGCAAGACGGGTACCCAGAAATCACCTACTACAGGACAGGCCCAACAAGGACAATAACAGAACACCACTGGCCATCACATACAGCCCCCAGCTAAAACCTCTCCAGCGCATTATCCACGATCTACAACCTATCCTGGAAAATGATCCCTCACTCTCACAGACCTTGGGAGGCAGGCCAGTCCTCGCTTACAGACAACCCCCCAACCTGAAGCAAATACTCACCAGCAACTACACACCACACCACAGAAACACCAACCCAGGAACCAATCCCTGTAGCAAACCTCGTTGCCTACTCTGTCCCCATATCTACTCTGGCGACACCATCAGAGGACCCAACCACATCAGCCACACCATTGAGGGCTCATTCACCTGCACATCTACGAATGTTATATACGCCATCATGTGCCAGCAATGCCCCTCTGCCATGTACATTGGCCAAACCGGACAGTCCCTCTGCAAAAGAATAAATGGACACAAATCGGACATCAAGAATGGTAACATACAAAAGCCAGTAAGTGAACAGTCTCCCTGGTCATTCTATTACAGATTTAAAAGTCACTATTATTGAACAAAAAAACTTCAGAAACAGACTTCAAAGAGAAACAGCAGAACTAAAATTCATTTGCAAATTTAACACCATTAATCTGGGCTTGAATAGGGACTGGGAGTGGCTGGCTCATTACAGAAGCAGCTTTTCCTCTCCTGGAATTGACACCTCCTCATCTATTATTGGGAGTGGACTACATCCACCATGATTGAATTGGCCCTGTCAACACTGGTTCTCCACTTGCGAAGAAACTCCCTTCTCTCCATGTGTCAGTATATAATGCCTGCATCTGTAACTTTCACTCTATGCATCTGAAGAAGTGAGGTTTTTACCCACGAAAGCTTATGCCCAAATAAATCTGTTAGTCTTTAAGGTGCCACCAGACTCCTTGTTATGTCTGGGTTGGTTCCCGGTGTAACACTGGATTAGTTTCACTATGTCCATCTTGTGTATAGGCTATAGGATTACAGTATAGGGTTTCAAAACAAATAGTGTTACTGGACAGGCTACGCTTCTGCACCTCAAATTTTCTGAGTGAGTTTTCTCCAATTTTCCCTTGGAGACAACGAGACTCATTGTCCAGGGTGATTGCAATGTCCAGATGGATGACACCTCCTCTAGCTCATGATGTTATGGCTGCCATGATAACTTTTGGGACTATCCCAAATGGTTTCTAACTCTGGGTCAGTTTTAAAAATGGTCATGCTCTGAATCTTTTGCAGGGGTGAGACTTGAGGAAAGGGTTGTATGCCACGTTCAGACCATTATCTCCTCCATTTTGAAGACAGGGACCTCCTTGGAATCTGTCAAGCAAAGGGCCTATTTTAGTTGTTCAACTAGGGTGATCAGATAGCAAGTGTGAAAAATCGGGACAGGGGATGGGGGGTAATAGGTACCCATATAAGACAGCGCCCTGAATATTGGGACTGTCCCTATAAAATCGGGACATTTGGTCACCCTAGGTCCAATCTCAGAGACTAACTGAGCTGTTTGCATTCAAAGGTCTCTGATAAAGAATACATGGCTGTGTTGGTGTAGAATATTTCTTGACAAATATGTACTTGTGACAGCATCAACAATTTTAGTATATGAAAATAGAACTGTGAACCAGTTATTATGGAAACATGGTATTGGTCTGCAAAACAACAAAGAGATGTTATAAAACAGAAAGGACCAATTCTTTTTATTTAATCAATGAGATGAGAAGAAGTAATACAGCTACAGCAGTAAAATATTAGTTTAAATATTAGGAAAAATTCTATACCTCATAAAGCAGTTAGGTAATGCAATAAACTGCCAAGGGAGGTTGTGGATTTACTATCAGTGGTAATAATCATAACATATGATGCTCATTTAAGGATGATTGTGCTAGATCGCCCACTTGAGGTTACTTTCACCCCAAATAATCACTCGAAACAAAATCAATGATCTTCTGAAACTTCAGCATTCCGAAGTTAATTTGCAAAGAATATTAGTCAATGGCTTGACCTGAAGATAATTTACATTTTATTATAAACAGAAGTTTCCATTATGTATTATTCTTTAAAATTAGCAATTAGGAACTGGCAGTTGACAAATACTGATAATTTTCAGCAAATGTCATTAACATTAACATGCTGGGATAAAGTAAATAATTAGGGTGCCTATTGTATATTGGGCAGGTGGGATAAAGCACATAGTTATAGTAAAAAGATGTAGTACTATATAAATGCAGATTTATAGCTTAATCACTGACTATACTGAAGATGGTGAAGGTGGGTGGAGGTAATATGTTTTATTGGGCCAACTGCTGTTGGTGGAAGAGACAAGATTTTGAGCTTCACACACAGCTCTTCTTCAGGTCTGGAAAAAATTATCAGAGTGTCAAAGCTAAATACAAGGTGAAACAGATTATTAAGCATGAAGGGTTAACACATGTTGCAAGAGACCATTTTCGTGGACAATTAACACCTCTGCAAAGGACAAAGGAGGACATTCAGAGAAGGGTAACAAAATGACCATGCAGATGACTTTTGAGGAAAGCTTAAGAGAGCTAAATATGTATAGACTAACTCAGGTCAGGGAAGTGTAAAAAAGGACTATGTTAATAACCCATGTTAAATTGTTGTAATAAACCATAAAACCAGAGTCCATGATTTTTAGTGTCTATCAGAGTTAGGAATTTAAGTTCCCAAACTCATCTTTTGAAGATGTTGTGCAGTTTCCTTTGAGGACAACGACTGAGAGGTCAGACATTTGAGATGAGTAGTTAACTGCTTACAGATGGATATCTCAACTAATGTAAAGGACATATTAATAAATTTCTCAGATGACATTAACATTTGAGAAGTTGCAAATACCATTGAAGAGAGTAAGTAATAAAAAGACTCCTAAAAAGATAAGAAACATTGGTAGAAATTATCTTTGAATAAAACAAAAATACAGATATTCCAGGCAGCATCTCATCCATGAGTTTGCAATGCAGCATGACAACAAAAGGCAGAGATGGGTCCAAGTTAGAAAGTTCTGATCTAGAGCTGGATCTGTTCTGGAGCCAAATTTTCTTGGAGTTTAAGGATTTGAATCCAGGGTTTTGGATTGTGTGCATCTCTACATAAAAGGCACTGCAATGATTTGCGGCAAACAGGGCGGCATCATGTAATCGAGAAAGGAGATAACAGTTCTTCACTATTGACTAATCCAAAGTCCAATGAAGTCAATGGCTCCCACTGACTTCATTATGCTTTGAATCAAGACCTAAATGCCTGTACTATAAACTCACATGGAATATTGCATTTCAGTTCTGGGTACAATGAACCTGATTCAAGTCTTGTGCAGTCCATGGGAATCTTCCATTGATTTCAATGGGGTTTGCATCAAAGCCATAAAGAGGAATCCCTTTCTCCATGATATGATGCCTCCTTGTGTGCACAGATGCCTCATATTACTAGGAGATATTGATAAATTGGAGGACATTCAGGGAAGGGTAACAAAAATGACCATGAAGATGACTTTTGAGGAAAAGCTTAAGAGAGCTAAATATGTATTTGTATATACATATATATATCCTTGACCCGAGTTATATATATGTATATAACTCGGGTAAGAGATGTGTAAAAAGGGACTGTGTTAATAGCCTACAAATACTCGAAAGGTGTAAACACCAGAGAAGGGAAGGAATTATTTAGTGTGGTACATGGAAGTATAGCTAGAAGTAATGGCATGAAGTTAAGGAAGAGAACATTTAGATAGAATTATGGGAAAAACTCCTAATGACAGTGAGATCTTTATAGTTGTGGAAATACCTCCCAAAGGAAGTGATAGTAGCTACATTGTTTGTGGCATTTAAAAGTAGATGGGACAAAATCAAAACAAAACAATAACAACCAACCCACCACTAGCAAACTATCTTGCATTAGCGGGGAAGTGGATGGCATAATAAATCTTTTCCGTCTCTAATTTGGATGATTCTATCAATCTATTAAAAGAACAGAAATAGGCCCAACATATGCTAAATTGTATTATACTGTTTGCTCAATCAATATTTTTTAGCTTTTTCTGTGTTGTCCTTACATGTTTTTTTTCTATTTAACAAAAGTATCCTATAATGCATAGCTCACCTCTTTTGGTTTGAAACTGAAAAAAGCAATGCAGTCAGGATCTGCTGTCTAAGGGACAAGAGGTGAGAAATATGAGCAGACTTAAGACTACAAGATATAAACAACTGTAATCAGTTCATAATATTGCCTTCCTGCTTTACTGCTGTGCTTTAAAATGTGAACCACAACCTAGCATGGTGTATACATGCAGATCATAAATAATAGCTGAGGAGTTTATTCATAGATTTAGATTATGGGTTCAACACAGATGTCATGAGAAAAAAATGCCTTAAAGAGTTTGAATGCAAGTACTTGAAGAAACTTATGTTCTAATCCAGTGCTCATTAAAGTAAATGGGAGTGCATTTATGTCGGCTTCAACAGGCATTGTGAAAAGTTAAATGGGTGCAAAAAATTTTGTAAGCATTTAAAACACATAGCTGTAAACAATTAATTTTTATGTATCTTTTTTGTCCCCGATAAACTGAAATGCATATCTATTGTGAAGATTTGTTTCTTATTCTCCAGTCATTATTAGTATCTCGAGCTATGTAGCTACCATAGTACATAAGCACATTCTAATAAAACACATGGGGAACAGAGAAGCCCCAAGAGCTAAAGAGCACAACTTTGTTGAAGTCAGTGCAGTTTTGCCCACTTGCATCCACAGTGAATTTTACCCATAGTTTTTTAGGCTATCATTTTAAAATTACATTGTAAATCAGAAAAATGAATCTGATACATCATATAAAGTGTATTTCTCCGATAAGCTGAGTTTCACCATTAATGGTCTTCCTTCCATCAGTATAGTCTACTATTAACCATTACATCCTATATACACAAATAAATCTTATTTGATCACTTCTGGAATCATTGAACAATGCATCTTCTATTGTTTCAGTAAAAAAGAAAGGAAAATGTGTTAAGTTCCTTCCAGGAACAATGTCTACTTAGAACCAACTTCTGATCACATAACATGATCATAGATGGAAAAAGAAAAATTAGTTTTCTTAGTTAGTTTTAGACGATCCTTCTGAATATTTTCTTAATTAAACGGTAATGTTTATCTAATCTTTTTAATCACTTTTAGGGTAAATATTCCCAACAGCAGCTCTATGAATCTCACTGGTATTTATATTGGCTTCTTAATTGTTATAAAAACATGTATTTTTGTACAATTATCATTAACCTGCAAACAATAACCTTTTGCACATGTAAAGTGGTTGCAGTGCTTCTTATTATAGACCACTTTCAGTACCGTTCATTTAGTATGCTGTGTTTTTAACACAAATGTAATCCACTCTGCATTTTCCATTTAAAATGCATAAGGCAAAGTGCATCATAACAGGATGTAACTACGTATTAATCAAATTAGCACAACACTTCAAAGGCCCCGGCTTTTTACTAGGCTACTGTTAGATCACAATTGATGATGGAAAGAAGCAGCATAATGAAAGGCTTGGCAAGGGAGTTGTTTATTTTCTTTCCAGAAAGATATATTGTGGGTTAATTTTCATGACGGGAAAAAATGTAGAGGAAGGATAACAGTAAGCATTAAGCTAAGGCACAATAAATGGAATTTAAAATACTACCATGGCTTTGCTATTGATGAACATAAATTTAGTAATTAGTTGATGATACAACAGAGCTCAAATGACCTATTGTTAAATTATTCAAACTTCATGACGCAAGCAAAGAAGAGACAGATTATTCAATATTCACATTGTGAAACTAGACAGCTGGAGAAGGTTCTTTGCCATTTATATGTCTAAAACCCTACAAGTGCACAAGAACTTAACGTAATGCTTTTTATATCTGAACACTTTCAAGTGCATGACATATATCTCTAATTTAGTATAATTTTAAATGATGTTTCAAAGCACTGTGTAAGGGTTGATGTGATACTGTCCCTCAAATGCATGGAATATTTTACAGACACTAAAGAAACATGATTTAACCAAATTACAGAGAGGTACACTAAAGCATTTAAGATGTGTACTATAACACTGTTTCTGAGGTTTCCTCACAGTATCACGAGATTTTAAAATTGGATATAAAAATGGTTCTCTTGCTATGTAACCTCATTACAGCTTCAGATGAAAATCAAACCATGGATATTATGTTTATCACATATTACATACTTATTTTATTTACTCTCTTCTGTCTCATTTACTCATTTCCATTTATATCTTTTTCTTCAGCGGCACAGTAATTCAGAGGCTGATCCAAAAGTCAATGGAAGTAAGATTAAGACTGTACATTTGGCCTACTATTTCCTACAACAGGCACGACGGATTTTATTCTAGTTTTTGGCCTCTAGTCTTTTGACACATTACTTTTATTTTTATGCATGCAATCTAGCCATTTTATTTTCTAAATAGATACACACCCATTTCATCCTTTTTGCACTTTTGTTTTGTTTATCCCCTGTAGAATGAGGAAATAAAATCTACCCTGTGGTTTATGTTCTGTATAGCATATAAAAAAGCTCTTTATAGCCATATCTCTGTTTTCATTACATAGGTGCATTAGTAAAAGCAAGCCTGCTATGGCTACTATTTTGAGAAGCTGAGAACAACTGAAATTTATACTATGGAAAACTGCTTTGACATACTTTATTTGGCAAGCACATAGGCTTCTGGTACAGAAAATAGCAGAGGAAATATTATTCTAAGTTATGATAATGATGCTGAAAACAGAGGATTTAAGATGGCTTGCTGAATCTTTGGGAAACTTTAAATTATGTATAGAACAGAGTGGATGGACTTTTAAAAATAGCTCAGAGCTGAAATAAAAAAATGATAAGGAAGAATATATATTATTAATAACTATTAAGAAGTAGGTGTGTTATACAAAGACATCATTCCATTCAGAGATATTAGTAGTTCACAATTTGAGTGATACTTGTGTCATTTAGAGAGACAAGGTGGATGAGGTATTATCTTTTATTGGACCAACTTCTGTGGGTGAGAGAGACAAGCTTTTGAGCTTACACAGAACTCTTCTTCAGGTCTGTGTAAGCTTGAAAGCTTGTCTCTCTCACCAACAGAAGATGCTCCAATAAAAGATATTACCTCATCCACCTTGTCTCTCTAATATCCTGGGACCAACACGGATACAACAACACTTCATACAACTTGTGTCATTTGTCACTTAGGACCCAGTTCAGGAAACCATCTCTTTTGGGTAAAGTACTTAAATATGTGCATAAGTGCTGAACAGGGATAGATTTAAGTAGGGAATTAAATGCTTTCCTGAACTGGGACCTAAAACTGTAAAATGGGAATTTTCTTAGATTGAGTAGCTTCATTTCTATTTCAATTATTTTGTTTCCATTCCACATTCCAGAAAAGTCACATTATTGATTGAACATCTTGACAATGCTATGGGTACTCAAACATTCATAATAGCTTTTGTCACTGACTGCTGTATGAGAACTACAGAAAAAAATATAGGGCGAGATCCTCAGCTTCTGTAAATTGTTGTAGCACAGGTGAAGTAAATGGAGCTCTGATATTTTATTTCATCTGAGGATCTGGCCATAGTGTAAATATATGTACAGTAGTTACAATGCTTACATTTCATGTTTCTGACATGAACATGGTAGTGGGTCAAACACATTTTTTTTCTGAAATCTCTTTAGTAAAATCAGAAACCGGGATAACAATTTAAAGCTGCATTTTGCCTCCCTGTACAGTAGCCACTTAGATGGATTCACAACAGCTTTGCATCGACAACATATAGTTGCTCCATGTTTTGATGGGTAATAGCCTGTGTTTTTCACATTTTCTCCCAATGTTTTGGGTTTCTATGGAAACAGAGGGCTAAATCTTTGCCTTACTCAGGCTAAACTCTCGCTGAAGAGACTTTTGCCTGAGTACAGACCGAATAAAGACTGCCCAATGAAGCTAGTAGAAATTAGAGATGGAAAAGACCTATAGTGTCATTCAGTCCATTTTTCTGTGACTGCAAGGTAGTCTACATGATAAAATCTGATGTTGTTTCCAGTTCAGTTTTAAGTGACTCCAATGACTCTATCACATTGTTAGGTAGATTTTTTCCATATCTGACAGGCCTCACTGCTAGAAAAGGCCTCCTGATACTCAGTATACTTTTGATCAATTTCATCCTATTACTTCTAGGCTCAGTTTATAAGCTCATGTCCTTGTAAAAACAGGTCAGTCTGGATCATGGTTTTTGTTTTTCTTGTGAAAGCTGAGCATACTATGGAAATTTATCAGATTTATGTGTACAGTGAAGACTAGCAGGACTTTTCTGGTGAAACTAATGGAGTAGAGGTGTGCATACAAGCCCCAGTAGGGGGGAAATGAAGCATTAGGTATTTGACTCCTGACTTTTAACAGGTAGGTCAATAACATCATTTTTAATTGTAGGTAGTAGCATGATTCTGGCTAGCAGAAGCTATAAGTCACCTTTCCTGGTAGTGCTGAGCCATTCTCTATGCCAGCCTCTTCCAGCACTCCACAGGGGTACTTTAATCTCTGCTTTGTTCACTTAATCCTTTGCAGACCACCTTTGTTCCTGTGAGAATGCTGCATGGATTAAGGCACAAGCAGTATAGGCCCATGCCTAGAGCCCTAACTCTTGGAATCATGTGATTACAATGGAATCTGAGCTTTCATGTTTATAAACTTAAGTTTCTAGCCTTCATGATTGTGAAGAAAAGCTTGAAAATGTGAACCGAGTTGAACCACGGCAGTGACTTGTGTCAGAACCTGCAGCCGGAAATAACTCTTAGGTGTGACTGTCCCATGCATCTCAGTAGGGTGTTATTTCCAACACGCACTTCTGAAGGAGAAGCCTGTAGTAGGTGACTCTGTGCCGCAGGAGGGGAAAAGTACAGCAGGCCTGGAACACCTGCCCCAAGCACATACACCTGGGCTGCTGAAGTAAACGTCCCCCATTGTCAGTACTGCCTCACTGCGGAGAGAGCCAGAGGGGGTTCTTCCAAAGGGGAAGGTGCCCCTGATGTTACTCCTGGGAGGGACATGGAGGCCCCATAATTCTGCCTCTGCCTCTCTGGAGAGGAGGGAAACCACCATGGCACTGCCACTGCAAGTGTGGGGTGAGTTTATGGTGCCAGGTGGAGCTTCTGGAGGGGATCCTAGGGAGGTGTTGTGGTGTGTCAAGGGCACCAGATTGCCCTAAATGGTGTGTGGGAAGCAGATGCTTAGATACCAGAATAGTGAGGGCTGAGGACATAAAGTGACCATATTGTCTACTATCATCTATAGAAGTGCCATGGGCTGCAGATAGAAAGAGACACCAGGGATATTCTCTATATCCTGGTAGGAGAGGAGGATACTTTTTAAAGGTCATTCTCCTTTACTTCTCCAGATGGTCACTGACTAGTTGGTGGTAGGTGCAGAAGGCTATAAAATGGTCCAGGAGAGAGACACATTATTTTGTGAGGGTGGGTTCAGTTTAAATAAAAGGGTGATTAGGAGGAGCAAAGTATTTTGGAAATTCACAGAGAAGTTATTGGGCCTTGCTGCTGGGGAAGCCACTAGCAGATGGTGAGGACAAGGCTGTATTGCTTCTCCTTGAAGAGCTCTCCCATGGGGGAAAGGCCATAGAACTTCATCTTAAAGACAAGAAAAATCACTTGGGTGGCGAAAGCTCTGGTATCTCCATGTGAACAGCTGTCATGACAGTGGAGAGTATCCTTTAGATGCTCAAATAAAGCAAAACATCTCTGAACCTCTTGAAATTCATCCACTTTGACTCAGCTACCTCCATTTTCTCAAGACATTTCTAAAGACATTTTATAATTTTTGGATTGAAGTGTTTAAGGCCGAAATGCAACTTCCTTTGCCATACCCGTGGTGTTTTTTTTTAGGTGCTCCTCCTGTTTTTAAAGTTGCTTATCATTTTCTGAAACAAATGTCTTTTGGATTACAATTCTCCATGCCCAATCTGTATCCAGAAACAAATTATTTCGATAAAGTTTCAATCACTTTTCCATTAATCACATATTTAAAAAAATATGCACTTAGAAGGAGGAGATTCTCAAAGGCACAAAACTGTGAGTAGGTACCTATCAACCATTGAAAAATCAATGAGAACAGATATGAAAATATCCCCCTTAATTCCAATGTTCCATTCACAATTTTGTACACACCTAGCTCAACAAAAGGTAAGTGATGCAAAAAAAAATAAAAGTAGAATTCTCTGTTTGGTTTCTTTGCTATAGGGGTGCACCTGACCAGTATACTTTACTGTTTATTTTTATGCTCAACTTACTGAAGCTTCAAATATAGGGGAAATCTCTGAACAAAACTGAATTTTGAAAAAAATCTGTAAGTCACTGAAAAGTTTGTATGATCTTAAACTTGGAAATGTTTCAAATCCTGAATCATGCAATTTTAAATATTAAGTTTTATACTATTGAAATTTTCTTCAAGCTTGGCTTGTTTTGGAGCTCTCATTAACACTTAAAAATCAAAATGTCCGATGTCTGCATTTGTAGCCTTCTAAAAGACATTATAGTTTTTATTTTCTATTATATTTTTGAATATTCTAGAATGATTTATAAAAGGCCAAACTTTAAGGTATCAGTTCAAAGAGACATAGTTAAAGTTGAGTTTTAGATTTAATTGTATATTCTCTGACTTTCTGAGTGCTCAATTTTCAACATTTAACACTGTATTAATATTAGGTCTTTGCATAGTGTTGTTGTGCTAACCTTGCAAGAAGAGCATCTACTTTAGATTTGCAATTTTCTCACACCCTGATGTTAACAGGTCCTGTTGTTCCTTTGGGCTAATCAAATGTCTGGATTTGAGGTTTTCAAAATATGCTCCCCACCCAAAATGTCAAGATGACACTTGTTTTGTTAAATATAAAACTTTCCCCAAAGGAATCACCTGTCCTTTTGACATGTCCTTCTGTTTCTATGTAGGATATGAAAGGTCCATGAAAACAAGCCATTTCTTTAAGTTTGGTGAATGAGTAGATGAAAAACCTTCTGAACCTCTTGTTTTACCTAGTTTGACACTTTGAGGTTCACTGAGTAGCAACTGTGCTTCTTGTATGTTCTGTGACAGCTGAGGAGCAGATTCTGATTTATTTGAATTCAAAGTTTTAACTGTAGAAGACAGAAGTTGTAGTTAAAGGGGTCACCATAAACTAAAACCAGTATGGTTAGAAATTAATTTTCTTGCTAATTTGTTTTTAGCTTATAAAGTCCTTCGGAGGAGGAGCTGTGTCTTCCTTCAAGTCCACAAGGGTGTGGGCCACATTAAGTTTTACACCACCAGATTTTACTATATAAAAATTGTGAAACTAAAGAGTGCTATATCATCCACTCATTACCAAGCTGACTCTTTAGTGCCCTATGCTTATCTTTTGGCCTTAGGCACCACTTGGCTTAGCTTCTTGTCTCTCAGCTAGCATATGTTGCCATCCATGTGCACTAGCAGGTTGGTGGCCTGAAATCATTCTGAGCCCGGTCCTTTGCCCTTTCACTAACAAACCACATTCCCCAAGGCTATGATGTGCTGTGAGGCATGATAACCATGCCTGCCATGTCATATGTGATCCATGGGTGTGCTGGTTGAGGAAAAGGCTCCTTGTGCCCTTTTCCTTCTCAATACATTCACACTACATGGGGCGTAATGTGGCATTGTGCATTAGCTGCTTTCAGCTTACTTTCAATGCAGCGAGAGTGAGGCAGCACTAGAAATCTCATAAGGAAGCCTTTGCTCATGAGATTTTGAAACCCAACTGTCAATGCAGAAGGTGTAGAGAATGTCTGGTGTCATCAGAAATGAAAGGAATCTCCAAAACTTTTCTGGATAGATTTGTTGATTGCTAATATAAATGTGCGTTAGTCAACTAGTTAGCATCCTACTTAAAAAAAAGTTTACTTAATAAAAAAAAGGCTTAATTTTATACAGCTGCACACCATTAATATTCTTGGACAGAGACTTCTGTGTACAGGAAGATATAAAGTAAATGAACAAGATGTGACCTAAGACAGTACATAGCTATTTCCCTAACTGCAAAAATGCATTTATTGATTTTGTTTTTCCCATGGTTAGAATAATACAAACATTTGTCAGCTGCATCCTTTAGCACTCAGCTTATGTGGAACTATTAAAAGTTGCCCTTATAGACTGTGCCACAAATAAAACAATGTTTCATTATATGTCATGATGTCCCCTCTTAGGTTTGCAAATAAATATAATCTACGTACTGTAGTGCTAGCATTGTTAGGAGGCTCCAGTTGCTTTCAGTAAAGATAGCAATGATAATACTTTCTGGATGAATTATATATTAATTGTTTTGTTGGGAAAAAAATGGAGATGAACTTTATTTATGACTGGATTTCTCTAAAAGGGTTACAAGGGTTGCTCTTTTATTGTGTACTCCAGGTTTTCAAATCAATATTTATACATTTCCCCCCAATGCTAATGCAACCCTATCCATTTGTTAAAATAAACAATAAAACCTGACCTATTTACAGTGCTCTGTGTATGCTGCACCAGATACTCCTTAAACACAATGGTGGAGAATTAGCACTATTGGATTCAATAATATAATTTATTGAATATGCTATTTGAAAATTAAAGGCCCAGTCCTGTACTCCGTACACACACACCTTCCACTGACCTCAATGGGAGTTTTGCATTTGAAAAGATTACACTGCTCTATAGCTACTTGGAAAGAAGTTACTGTTAGAAACAAGATATTTAAGAACCTTTCTTTTTTTAGGATTAGAGACAGATTCTCAACTGGTGTTAAGCAAGGTAGTTGCTTTGAAGTCAATGGAGTTGTGGCAATTTACACCATTGGAGGCTCTGTGTTAAATGTCTAGGAGCAAATTTCAGGAAGATTGCTCTTTTCTAAATTGCTAGATTTATTAATATTCTCCTCATCACTCCTCAACTTTGACCCGAGGAAACCACCCTCTACTGAAGGGAGAGGGTATTTTAGCCTACAAGCTCATTTATCTTTAAATTTCCTTCTTCCTTCCTCCCCTCTCTCCCGCCACGCCGCCAGCAAAGATTGCTGACAATGATACCAAGTATTTGCCGGATATGTAGCATTAATTTATCTCACTAGGAGCTTAGCCCAGACCATCAACCTCATTTCACCTGAGACCTTTTCCCAGAATCTACTAAAAGTGACTTATGTCGCTCTCAGCCAATCTGCATAGAAAATAGATATCAGGGGCGAAAGTGCAAAGGAACCTATCCGTTCAATACACCCATATTCCAGATATCATCACACAATTCTAGATTAAGACATTTTCAATTTTTAGTCAGAAAAATTCTTCATTTATGAACAGGAACTGGTTTATTATTTTTCACTTTAATTAATTAGTTGTTTTGGAAAAAACTGTTCCATGCTATATAAAAACATATAGAAATATTGGAGGTAGAGGGAACTGATTCTGATAAGATATTTTGGAATAAATCAAGAGTAACTCCATTGAAACTGATGGTGTTATACCAGTGTCAGACCGATATATGTGAAAAGCGACAGGCCAAGGATTTGCAAAATATTTGTTAGGACCAGAAGGTAACAATGGAAATAGCTATTTTTTCTCATAAACCATATGTTTAATATCTACCTATTTATCCTTACAATAACTTTAAAGACTTGTCTTGCATCTGAAGAAGTGAGGTTCTTACCCACGAAAGCTTATGCTCCCAATACTTCTGTTAGTCTTAAAGGTGCCACAGGACCCTCTGTTGCTTTTTACAGATTCAGACTAACACGGCTACCCCTCTGATATTTAAAGACTTAAATAGTCTATTTAAAAAAATAAAACTATTCTTGGTTATTCAAAATTTAAAATATATAGAACCAAATCCTAGTCTTTACTGATGTTAATGAGAGTTTTGCTAAAGGAGGACTGCAACATTTGGCCCATTTTCTCCAGGGGTTTACCTTAAGAAATATAAATTTGGGGCCCTAAACAGGTTGGCAAAAGCTATAAATAGAGTTTTAGTGCCAGAAGTGTTCATCTATGGGTATGTCTACACTACAGGATTAATCCGAATTTAGATAATTCGAATTTGTGAAACAGGTTGTATAAATTCGATTGTGCGCGGCCACACTAAGCACCTTAATTCGGTTTTTAACCACATTAATTCGGTGGTGTGCGGCCACACTACCCCATTAACTTAAACACAGTAATTCGGTGGTGTGCGGCCACACTAACCCTAATTCGAATTAACAAAATCGATTTAGGCGTTACTCCGCTCGTCGAGGTGGAGTACAGAAATCGATTTTAAGTGCCCTTTAATTCGAATTAACTGGCTCTGTAGTGTGGACGGGTGAAGGGTTAATTCGGATTAACGCAGCTAAATCCGAATTAAAGTCCTAGTGTAGACCAGGCCTATCTGACATCCTACATAATAAAAGCCACAGAACTTCACCTAGTAATTCTTGCAATGGAAGGAATTAGTCTCCCTACTAGGTGAGTGAACACTACTAAGTGTTGAATACTAACCAATAACTTGTGGTTGAACTAGAGCATAACTTTCAGAGAGACATCTTATCTTGATTAAATGACTCCAAGTGATGAAGAATTTAACACTTCCATATGGGAAAAACTAGGAATGAAGGTTGTACTGTACAAACGTCTCTAAATATTGGACAAAATTAAGCTTTTAGATAAACATGTATCGCTCCCATTGAAGCCAAAGACACTTGTATGCAGAAGGAGACCTACATGTGCAGATCCAGTTGCAAGATTGGTGCCTAGGTCTGCAGACAATATAAACTGACTTAAGAACATGTGCTATCCTCATATACACATGTACAACTCCCACTGAAGTCAATGGGAGTCTCTTGTATCTATCTGAGGGCCAGATTTGCCCCATAAGGAAGCATCTTCATGCTCAGATATTGTCCCACTATTTTTGCTGCTTATATTTAAGGAACATGAGAAAAATGAAGTCTTTTAGAGCCCTTTGATTCTCATTGCTATTGTTAGTCTTATCTTTTCTTACAGATAGCATTAAAGCTTCTGGCTAAAGCTAAATTTGAAGAAGAATTCAAGATTCATTTTTAGGAAAGTAAAGTGCTCAACTTGTTAGAACTGATTATTTTGCTGCTGATAAAAATACCTTCAACATCACTTAGTATGCACTCAAACTAAACACTTGATGGGTGGGGGCGGGGTGATGCAAGTACTCTTGCACTGTAGTTGGAAAAGACTGGATGTATTCTGATATTGCTGCCCCACATTCTGCCGTTGACAAGATCCCTGGTATTATCTATCCTGCAAGTGGAGCACTCACACTTATATTTGTAGGAGCTGTCACTGTTACTTTTCCCCCATATCATATTGAAGAAGACACTTGGTATTGTTTCCTTTAAATTTAGATGTTGAATTAAATATAGTTATTTGTTATCACAGTTGACCTAGTGGAAAAAAGGAGGATAAAGTGATGGATAATATTTGCTGCAGGAGCATCTTCTTAACGTTCAGTGCAGTAGCAGCACCATCAGATTTCCTGTGCAGCCTCATATACCCAGTGTATATGCCATTACCCAAACTTTGTAGAGAATAATTCTTCCCATCCTCTGAATAGAGTAGAGAAAACACATATACACAAAAATAGGAAGCTAAGAAAAGACAGAACAGCTGGCAGCCCATTTAAACTTACTGGTGGAATCGTACTTAGGTAATTCAGAGGGATCTGATAATGCTATTGTCAAAAATGCTGCAGTTCAACAGCGTAGCACTGAACAGAGGGTGAAGAAAGGTATGTGTGGGAATGGTTAGGCTGCCTGTATTTTTAGGACTTTATGCATCTAACTAAAGACTCGGTGATAACCCTATTGATCCATCCTACCCTACCCACACTAATTAATTCAAAAATACTTGTAAACTTCTAGGCAGCATGAAATAGTTTGCAGAGAACAGTCTCAGAATACTAATGTAATATACAAATCCCCTTTTAAAGTTTCTTGTTTAAAATGTTCTTTATCTTCAAATTGTTTAGCAATCTAGATACCTGAAATACTGTATTTTTATATCACTAGAGATGGTAGAAAAATAATATTTTCTCACAAAAAAAATAATTTTCATTCAGGTTTTAAAAAAGCATGATTTTTGCTTTATTTATTTAGTGACAATTTTTTGCTGTTTTTTCCCCGTTTTCTTTTCCTCCACCCCCCCTTCCTTTTTTCTTTAATTCATTTTGTCACTGAAGGGGGAGGAGGGAAAGGAGAGAAAGAAAGCGGGAATTAAAAAAAAAATATATATATATATATATATATATAAACAGTTTTCAGGTTTTATCAAAAATTTAAATTTCAAAAACACAACATATTTTGATTAAAACATTATTATGATGAGCTCTATATATCCTATTAAATTTGTACTTTGTGAGGGTGGGGCAGAACGGGTTTATCTTCTGTTCCAACTCTCTAAAACATTTTTCACTCAAATCTAAAAACCAACTGTGACATTGGTGATTCACTACTCTGTGTCAGCAACTCTTGAGAGATCCTCACTACACCTAACATACAGTTGTCATAATCTGTATCTAAAAAGTGTCATGTAAGGTATCATATATAAACTAGTAACACTCTGGTCCTGAAAATCATTGTGTGGTGTATGTACAGGGGTGTGTACAAAGAGTTAAAAATATGCACAGGAATTAAGTTCTTAAAATGTGTTTGGAAAGCTTGCATAAAATCAGTCTTCCCTAGAAAAAGAAATGTGTATTTGCTTGTCTGACCAGTCTAGTTGTCAGGCAGCGACAATGAAGGCACATTTACATATAAGGTAAACAAAGCTATCAAGCTAACAAACGGGAGAAAAGACAGCGTGGCATCTACACCCCAGCAGGAGAGAGAAACTTTGACTGGGCTTACTTTTCAAAGGATACATTTTAAAGGTATACTGGACTATAAAAAGAATGGGAGACAACCCTATAGTTATTCTTCTCCGAAGGAGTCAAAGAAACCAAGCACTTTGAGTGCCACGTGATCGGTTCTGGCTAAATGTAGCCAGCCATGCTGGAAGAAAGACTATGGTGAGAAAAACTTCCTTGAACAAAAGATTTTAGTTTGTTGAGTTTTAGTCTTAGGTGCATATTTTTACCTCTGTTTGTTTGTAACCACTTCTATCCTTATTGGTATAAGGAGTCCTTTTGTTCATAAACTTGTTTTACTCTTCCCATAAACCATCTCAGGCCATTGTTTGAAGTGGAGGGTTTGTCAACCCCAGTTAAGTTAATAAGCTGAAGTGTACTGTCTCTTTAAAGGAACAGCAAACTTGTTAAGGTTTTGTGGGTGCTGCAGTCAGAGGGGCTGATCACGGCACAGAAAGATGTCTCTGAGGAACTCAGGAATTGGGATTTACTGATTGTTACCTGCTAGGCAAAGTTTGGACTGGCAGAGCCCTAAAGTTTGCTGGCAATGCAGATAAGCTGGTGGATCAGGGACCTGACACCGCTTAGCAGCAGCAAAGCTCTTACTGATGCTGAGAGGGGTAACACAGTGGCTCACAGTTCTGAGAACCCCAGCAGATCGTCACATCAACTAAATGGATTTCCAGAATACATGGATAAGTACATTAAGGAAATGGGATTCCCAAGATAATTGTTTTAAATTAGAGGACAGTATTGTTCCTTCCACATTCAAAAGCAGAGAAGGAGAGAATTCAGATTTTTCAAGTTTTGTTTTGATCATATTCATCTACATCTTTTAAAGGGCCTGCTGCTTACACACATCCTTCCCCTTGTAGAACAGGGGAAGAGGCATCAAACCAGACCCCTATTTGAGAAAACTGATGGGAAAGCAATATGTGAATACCCTCACTGCCTCTGTGCAGTTTTGGGCTGCCCACTACATCATCACCAATACTGGCTCCAGTGCCATACTGCTGTGGATCATGTGGCTACTACTGTGCTCATGGGCTGCCCCCAGTTGGGTTCAATGGACATATAGGGTAAGTTAGTGTTGACTTGGCATTGACTGTACAGCTATCTAAAATCTCACCACTTTGGAAAGGGGAGAATGACATGCAGCGTGGCTGACCTTTAACTATTCTCCACATCACCATGTTGTTGGTACAAAAGAGCAGGTGGCAGCTATGTGATGCATTAGTAAGAAACTACATGCACAGGGTTATTTACATACTGATACCCCAGGGTCTTCTGGTTTTGACTAAGGCTCATATGCTCATCTCCCCAGTACATAATGGAGGGGACCCTAGTATTCAAAGGAATGGATAATAAAAGTGTGAAACACACGTGTGGGGCCACAGCCTCGGCTGATATAAACTGGCCTAGTTCCACTGAAGTCAGAAGAGCTCCATTGATTCACATCAGCTGAGGAGCTGGCCCAGCCTATGAAAATGTTATCAGTCAATGTTAGTGTCAGAAGGATGACTTGGATTACTTGAAAAATCTCTATACTTATAACTCTCATGCATGTTTTGCCGATTCATTTGGAAGTCTTCAGACATGATTCTGTATTACTGCACAGTCAGTATGTTTTACTCCTCTCTGATGTTTTAGTTTGTTTCACAAACTCAGTCCTAAAATGTCTCTATATAACTAGAGCTAAACAAGCTAATGAAATGGAGATGAAATCTGCCAGAGAGACCTCAAGTATTGGGTTGTAAATATGAAAGGACTGCACTTCAGTTAATATATTACAGTACTGCTTCTCTTTAGATCTGTTTAGGTTTAAATAATTCAAGCCAGAAAACAAACAGCGATATTTTAAGTTAGCTACTTTATTCATCCAGGTCCTGATCCTGAACTATTGAAGTAAATGGGTGTTTTGCCATTGATTTTAACTGGAGTAGGATTTGGCCTCCAGAGAGAAGGTTCAATATGAGCTTTTACTGTCCCTGCTTACCTTACTGTCTCAGTTCTGCTTAGAGAATAGATTTGTGGAAAGAATCAAGCTCACTCTTTGCTAGCTCTCAGAAGGATATAAATGTGTGTGTGTTTGAAAGAGAGAGAGAGAGAAATCCTGCAAATAGTGTGGCGGACTCCCATTGACACTCCATTAGGTCGCAATAAGCTCTGACTACCGACTTCATTTCTGAATAAGATTTAATTGAGACAGTGACACCCAGGTTTGGACGTTTGAAGGGCAGAGGCTAACCCACAATACCATCTGTCATCCAAAAGAAAACTTAAAACAAATGTGAGCATGTCTTAATTATTAAGTTTTCCACAACAGGAAGCCTCTTGAATTGATTGATTGGCATCCATGCATTTGATTAATATTTTTCCATTTCTTACATCTACTGCTTTATTCTATTTGATTTTATCCTTTCCCCCCCCATTGGAAGAATAATTGCAGTTCTTTTCAAATCTCCCAGGAAATTCTTCAGCTACGTAAAGTTATAACAAGATGTGACATCCAGTCCTAGTTAATCAGTGTTCAGTGCAAACCCGCAGCTGCAGTGCAGGGGTGGCACTTTCAATTTGCCCATGACACTGACCAGGTTTTTAAGGAACAGAGAGTGTGTGAGGGGGAAACAGCATAAAAATACTTTAAATTTTTATAGAAAAGGTATAACTTTGTGAGAAAGCGCTATCATAAATTCCAAAAAAGTATATCTTAATGATACACTTAGAGTAAATCATTTGCCTTGAGAGACAGGAGGTCTCTGGTGACCTGCATGGCAGCCACAAGAGACTACCAGACTAGCTACTTTCAGCTAAATGTACTCTCATATTAATATTTTAAAATGCCATAATGCCTCTCTGAAAACCTCAGAGGACAGATACATCAATTTGCAAGGTCTTCACTTCAGGAAATAGAAACAGGGATAATCTGCCATTAAAAGAAATAGTTCATTATGTCTGCTTCTTGGGAGCACATAAACTATGTCCCTCACATACTTAAGTTGCAAATCCTCACTTTAATGTGAAGGGAAACACCGTGCCCCAGAGCTTTATTGTCCCACTGTTTATTAGTACAAAAAGGTTTGTTGTGGTATGAAATCTTAAGCTTGTTGCAGTAATCAATCAGCTTCAAAGAATCTCTACCCTGAGCCAGAATCATTACAAATAAATCAATTAAACATAAAGTTTCTATTTTCAGGCGACTCACAATACAGAGAGGCTGCAATGCATCATAGCTAAAGAAAGACATTTTACTTGTCTGGGGCTTCTGTTATTAAGGACCCCCCTCTCTTATGCAATATGTTATAGGGTTATTTGTTTTTTATTTTAGTTAAATTCTGAACATTCCTCTTTTTAAAACATTTTTTTCATGTGAGACAATTCATATTTGTGTGAAGATAAGAAAGGCTAGACTTAACATTTTGCTGCATGTAGAAAAGAATAAACAATTCATTTGTATCCTTTGTCTCATTACAAGTCTAATCTTATAGAGGACCAGATTCTCAGCTGGTGTGAATTGTCATGACTCCATTGATTTCCATGGGGTTTACTCGATTTATACCAGCTGAGGATCTGGGCCCGAATGTTGAGGCTCATGCGGCAATTTTCCCTTAAAAAGTTCTGCTGTATCTTTTCTAAACAAATTTCTAAGATTGATCATAATGTTCATTGGCAAAAACAAATAGTCTAGCCTAGTCTAGTTAGTTTCTTATATCACCCTCATTAGCAAGAGAATAGTGTGTGCACCATAATGTTTTATTTTGGTAAGGTTTTATTTCAGGGTGAGGTGGGAGAGTTGCTTGTTTTTTGGGGGGTAGGTGGGTGGATTTTTTTTTGAGCACACATGCTGCTACATGTTTAAATTAGAGAAGGCAGGTTGCAGTGGAATGTGGTGAGGTTCTGATGATCCTTAGTTCCTTTGGGAGTTAGTTCCACAGGTTCTGATTACATGGTCACGTACTATTTGATACTCTTTCTTTAATGCTATCACATACTCTTTAATTACATGATCACATACTATTTTTTTTAGGATCCCTGCCTCATTCTGTGCACAGGACAGTGCTCTGGCCTGAATCAGGGTTGTGTAGTGAATGAAGATGTTGTCTGTATGGTCCCTGTCTCATTTGTTGCACTAGTTGGAAGTTGTGTGGTGAATGCGGCAGGGAAATACAGGCAGAGAAAAGATGGCCTCATGGTTAATTCAGTTGAATGGAACGCTAGAAAATGGGCTTCTGCCTCTGGCATAAAGGTCCTATGTGATAGTGAGCAAGTTATATACACCAACATTTTCACAAGTAATTAATGTAATGTATAAAGTGCTCTGAAAAATCAGGACCAAGATTACTCAACATCAGTTGACATTTTAAGTAATTTTGGCTTTAATCTCCATGAGAAAATCTTGATTTTGCCAAACATTTTCAATTTTCTTTTTTGTAAAATCAAAATGAAATATTTCATTTTGGGTCAATTTGACCTGAATCAGAATATTTCATTTTGTTGAACTGACCTAAAATATTTCATTTTGAATCAGGTCAGTAAAACTGCGTTTCTCTGTGGGAGGTGGCATGGGCCCCCATTCTCTTCTGTGGGCCAAACTCTCCAGACTAATACATCTCTCATAATGCAATGTAGATTTCCCTCTGACCAAGCCCTGTATGGTGCATCATGGCACTTACATGACCCTCAGTGCATCATAGTCTGTCCAGGGGCCTAGCCCATAAGGGATAACAGGGACATCAAACAGGGACATCAAACTACAGGTCTTATAAAACCATGGGAAAATGCAGTTTAATGATGAAATGACTCAAAATGAAGTGATTTGGGTCATTTAAACAAACCAAAATGAAGAATTTAAATTTTGGGAATGTCAAGATGTTTTGTTTTGAGAAAAACAAGTCAAATAAAAAACTTTTCAAAATTTCTGAATTGAAATGTTTGGGCATTTCTGTTCCACAAAATGCTTTGTAATTTTAAACATTCTGTCCATATTTAGAACAAAAATTAATGTTGAAATGTCAGAATTTCCCATGGGATGAAAATTCCAAATTTTTCTCAGCGCCAATTATTACACTATGTAGAATGTTGTTATTTCGGATAATCACTTAGATTCAAATACCACAGTCCTTATTCAATTTTGACATAGTCTTTACCCAATGAATTCATGGTGAGTTTTGCCTGTGTCAGGAGTGAATAAAAACTAAGGTCTGGACTGTCTTATGGAGATCCAGGCACACAGGGGGCCCTCAATGCTCAGATGTTTTGCACAGAAGTGAGGGAGTGCTATATCTTTGTCCCTACATGCACAGAATGGAGCAATCAAGCCCTGAGTAAGGACTTCAGAATTTGGCCCTTATACTGTCAAATCTACAGGGCAGAGACCTGTCATTGCATGTCTGCAAAGCATCTTTGAACCTTTGGTACTGTATAAATAATAATCCAGGAGTGGCTGAACTCAAGGATACTCTGAAGATCTGGGGATCTGTGCACATGAAAGGGGCAGGTGTGGAAGAGGAGAGAGCGAAGCTGGGTGGAAGAACATTTCCTTCTCCAACATCCTTATGGGGAATCTGTTCAAAAAGTTACTAAAGCCCTAAGCTACGTGGAGCTCCTCACCTCTGTAGAATCCTCTTCTGAGGGTGTGAGATACCCTGGCAGTGTGACCAATAGAGCTGATGGAGAAAAGGGGTTCCAAGAGACAGCATGGAAGCACATGGTGACAGGTTGGATAATCTGTGGGTCTGTCTAGACAGGCATAAAAACCCCACAGCTGGCCCGAATCATCTGACTCAGGCTCGCGTGGTTCAGACTCTGGGGCTGAAAAATTTCTGGGTAGATATTCAGGCTTAGTCTGGAGAACACGCTTTGGGACCCTGCGAGGGTGGAGGATCCCAGAGCTTGGGCTCCAACCTAAGCCCGAATGTCTACACAGCAATTTCTAGCTCCGGAGTCTGAGCATTGTGAGCCTGAGTCAGGTGGCCATGCCGCAAGGCTTTTATTCCTGTGTAGACATACCCTGTGTTTCCAGTGAAACCCCAAGAATGATACAGATCTCAGGGGATCACCAGGGTTTGAGGACCACACCTCTTACCTCTGCCATAGGGGTCAAAACTCTGCCTCCTTTCCCAAACAGAAGCAATTGGGAAGAATTCTACCCAGGGCATCTGACTGAGTTTTCTCCCTTTTTTAGGCTCCTGCTATGGAGTTCCCTGCAGGAGAGTTCAGTCTAATAGATAGATAGATAGATAGATAGATAGATAGATAGATAGATAGATATCCAATAACCAAATGAGTCAGAAAATGTTTAGTCTGCCCTCAGCTACCATCACCTATTGGTTTGCTATTTAGTCATATATCTACAATTGTATTTCTTATAATTCAGCAGTACTGTAAGTACTTGGCCATAGAGAGAGCTCTAGACCAAAGCAGGCAAAGAACTAATCCTCAATTAAATATTAACTTAAGGCTTTGTTCCAAGGCAAAATCTTCATCTGTATAAAAGAACACACTAGTAAACCTATGCAAAGCGTAACAAACATCGGCAAAGCTATGTTTAAGCCCTCCCACACCCACACCCACACCCAAACCCAACCCCCCCACCTCCAGTCATATTAGTTGGCTCAGTGATACATAATACACTATGCATATGGTGAAATGTCAAAGTGCTCTTCCAGACCCATGAAAGAGACAAAGGTATAGAGAAACCACTTAATATAATGCTAGTACTTCCAGATAGTTGGAGATGGCACTATCTCTGCCAGCCTTTCAAGCAGGATAATTGTTCAGAGAAAAGTATGAAGCATTCAGATAGATTTTCTTTTTAGTTACCAGATGGTCCTTTTAAGAGGAAAAAAACCTCTCTGCCATGAATTGTTAGTGCACTTGCTCTATTTGCTTACTTCTCTGAGATAAGGTTGCATCAAAACCTTTAATGGTTATGAAACACCTGCTCTGAAAATAAACTAAACATATTGGAAATAGAAAGAAAAATACTCTTGTGATCATGTTAGAAGGCTTGTTGAACATGCTTTATATGAAAGCTTGAAGGGCATCAACAGATGCATCGCCTTTGGAATGTAGGATCTTTTGACCTCATATTAGTAAAAAAATCATCTCTATGCAACCATGTGACAATGACCATTTTATTAAAGAATACAAGATACCATTTACAGGTTTTTGTTTTTTACTGTTTATGTGTAAGGAGAATTTTATTGGCACATATAAACCATACTTAACTGTCACTTTAACACGTGAAATAAATGCAGCAAATTTAGGAAGCTGGGAACTCTTATTTCCAAATGGTGTGAAGTGTATATACATACAAACAAGCTAAGTCCACATTTCTAAAAGTAAATACTTATTTCTCAAAGCTTGTTTTTAGAAATGATAGATCAAAGCAATCATGCTGATCTTTTCAGGAGACTTTGTGAGTTCTCCAGTTTATGTAGCTAGATGTTAAAGCCAGACAAAATCAAATGAGAAATGAGACACACATTTTTAACAGGGAGGATGATTCATCATTGGAATAACTATCAAGGAGACATTGAGGATTCTCCATATCTTGATGTCTTCAGATCCAGACTAGATGACTTTCTGGAAGACGTGTTAGCCAACACAATTGCTGTGCTCAGTACAGTGGTAACTCGGTGAGATTCTATGCCCTGTGTCATACAGGCAGTCAGACTATATAATCTAATGATCCCTTCTGGCTTTAAATCTATGAATCTATGAAATCAACATATTATGAGGTTTATGAGCCCCAATATCTATAGCTGCTCTATATAGATTTCTTGTTGCTACCTGGATCAAATTTTAAAGTCCACTGAAGTCAATGGGAAAATTTCCATTGACTTGAATAGGCTCTGGATCAGGATCTGTGAGATTATTTATAAAACAAGACGTGCATTGCCCAATAATCATTACTCAATTCTACTTTTTTTTTCTAATATGGAGAAAAGCTGAATGAAAGAAAAATACTGAAAGTCCTTGTTCTTTTGAATAAAATAATCAACCTATTTTGTTAGTATGTTACTTGCATATTAGAACTATTTGGAATGGTAGACTGTTCAGTTGCATCAATCGATTGTACAGAGAAGTGCTAGTTAAGACTCTAATTTCTTTTGGCATTATCTGTAGTGAATGGATGACACTTGCTGCATTTCAAGACAGATCATTAAAGCCCTCATCAATGTGAAATCAAAGGAGCTACACAAGGAGCAAGATAAGAACATAAGGATGGACACATTGGGTCAGACCAATGGTCCATCAAGCTCAATATCCTGTCTTCTGACAGTGATCAGTGCCAGATGCTTCAGGGGGAATGAACAGAACAGGGAAATTATCTAGCAGCTTCTGGCAGTCAGAGGTTTGGCAACGCCCAGATTATGATTGTGTCCCTGACCATTTTAGCTAATAGTTAGTGATGGAGCTATCATCCATGAATATATGTAATTCTTTTTTTGAACCCAGTTATACTTTTGGCCTTCACAACATCCCCTGGCAATGAGTTCCATAGGTTGGCTGTGTGTTTTGGGAAGAAGTACTTCCTTATGTTTGTTTTAAACCTCCTGCCTATTAATTTTGTTGGGTGACCCCTAGTTCTTCTGTTTTGTGAAGGGGTATAAAACACTTCCTTATTCACTTTCACTACACCATTCTTGATTTCCCTCTATCATATCCCTCCCACCCCCAATCATCTCTTTTCTAAACTGAACAGTCCCAATTTTTTAAATCTCTCCTCATATGGAAGTTGTTCCATACCCCTAATAATTTTTGTTGCCCTTCTATGTACTGTTCCCAGTTCAAATTTATCTTATTTTAGATGGGATGACCATGACTACATGCCGTATTCAAGGTGTGGGTGCACCGTGGATTGATATAGTGGCATTAAGCTATTTTCTATCTCTTTCCTAATGGTTCCTAATATTTTGTTAGTTTTTTGGACTGCCACTGCACATTGAACAGATGCTTTCAGAACACTATCCATGATACCTCCAAGATCTCTTTCTTAAGTAGTAACAGCTAATTTAAACCTCATCATTTTTTATAGTTGGGATTATGTTCTCCAATGTGCATTAATTTGCACTTATCAGCATTGAATTTCATCTGCATTTTATTGCCCAGTCATCCAGTTTTGAGAAATCCCTTTGGACTTAACTATCTTGAGTAATATTGTCTCATCTGCAAACTTTTCCACCTCACTGTTTACTCCTTTTTCCAGATCATCTATGCATATATTGGATAGTATGGTCCCAGAAGAGATCCTTGGGGGGAGGGGTCCCAAGTACAGACCGCACTATTTACCTCTCTCCATTCTGAAAACTTACCATTTATTCCTACCCTTTGTCTTCTATCTTTTAACCAGTTATTGATTCAGGAGAGGACCTTCCCTCTTATCCCATGACTGCTTACTCTGATTACGAGTCTTTAGTGAAGGATCTTGCCCAAGATTTCCTGAAAATCCAAGCATACTGTATCCACTGGGTCACCATTTACCACATGCTTGTTGACACCCTCAAAGAATTCTAATTGATATGTGAGACATGACTTCCCTTTACAAAAGCTGTGTTGACTCTTCCCCAACATATCTATGTGTCTGATAATTCTAGCCTTTACTACAGCTACAGCTGATTTGCCTGGTACTGAAGTTAGGTTTACCAGCCTGTAATTACCTGGATTGCCTCTGAAATCTTTTTTAAAATAGCTGTTGCATTAGCTATCCTCCAGTCATCCTCTACTCACACCTCAATCTGGGACAGTTCCTCAGATGTCTCAGGTGCAGAATCTCCCTCACATCCTCTGTAGTGAAGACTAATGCGAAGAATTCATTTAGTTCCTCCACAATGGCCTTGTCTTCCTCGAGTGCTCCTTTAGAACCTCAATCATCCAGAAGCCCCTCCAATTGTTTGGCAGGCTTCCTCTTCTGATGTACTTAAATTTATTTTTGCTGTTAATTTTGGTGTCTTTTGCTAGTTGCTTTTCAAATTATGTGTTGGACTCTGTAATTATACTTCTACACATGACTTGACAGAGTTTGTGCTCCTTCCTATTTTCCTCAGTAGGATTTGATTTCCAATTTTTAATGGATGTCTTTTTGTCTCTAACCACCTCTTTTACTCTGTTGTTTTGCCATAGTGGCATTCTTGTGGTCCTTTTTTGGGGGGTGGGAGTATACATTTAGTTTGAGTCTCTATTATGGTGTTTTTTGAAAGTTTCCATGCAGCTTCCAGACATTTAACTCATATGACTTCCTTTTAATTTCCATTTAACTAGCTTCCTCATTTTGTGTAGTTCCCCTTTTTGACGTTAAATGCTATTCTGGGAGGTTTCTTTGGTATTTTCCCCCTACAAAGAAGTTGAATTCAATTACATGATGGTCACTATTACCAAGCAGTTCAGCTATATTCACCTCTTGGACCAGATTCTCTGCGATACTTAGGGCTAAATCAAGAATTGCCTCTTCCCTTGAGGGTTCCAGGACTAGCTGCTCCATGAAGCAGTCATTAATGGTGTCCAGAAATCTCATCTCTGCATCTTGTTCTGAGGTGACATGTACTCAGTCAATATAGGGATAGTTTAAATCCTCCATTATTACTGGGTTTTCAGTTTTATAGCCTTTCTAAGCTTGCTGCGCATTTCACTATCGCTGCCACCATGTTGGTCAGGTAGTCGATAGTGTATTCCTACTGCTGTACTCATTATTCAAGCATGGCATTTCAATCTATAGAAATTCTATGGTACAGTTTGATTCATTTAATACTTTTGCTCTATTTGACTCTATGCTTTCTTTCACATATAGGGCCACTCTCCCACCAGTGTGATCTACTCTATCATTCATATATATTTTGTATCATCTTATTACAGTGTCCCATTGCTTATTATCATTCCACCAAATTTCTGTGATGCCTATTATATCAATATCCTCATTTAATACCAGGCACTCAAGTTTACTCATCTTAGTATGTAGACTTCTAGCATTTATGTACAAGCATTTACAAAATTTGTCACCTTTTAGCTGTCTGACATGTGATGTAATCAAATGGCTCTCTTTTTCATTTGACGGTTTCTCTTCAGTTCCTACCAGTACTTTATTAACTTCTATCCTCTCCTCTTTACTAAAATATAGAATATCCCCTTTAATAAACCCTCCTCTCAGAGATGTGTGCTCCTCTGCACCTATCAGCTTTCTCCCAGCCCTTAGTTTAAAAACTCCTCTACAATCCTTTTAATTTTACATGTCAGCCATCTTGTTCCATTTTGGTCTAGGTCAGTGGTCCCCGAACTTTAACAACCTGTGAACCCCTTTCATTAAAATGTCAAGTCTCACGAATCCCCTCCTAAAAATGAATATTTCCAGAGATTTTCTCCTTTACCTGAGTATAAATTATAAAAGCAGTGATTATGGAAATATAAAATTTGTTTTTATGACATGCTTATTACACACTATTTATTATTTATCATTACAGTATTTTTATTACATTATGAAAATGGCAACACTCTTCCCAGATCTCACTTTCGTAGCTTGTATCAAGGAGCCTATGTTTCATCAAGGAGTATCAGATGTGAAACAGCATGAAGGCAGTCTTGAGCAGTCCATGCAAACAACGCATGTTACAACAAAGCTTAAACTTGTTCTTCATAATAATTTTAAAAACAATACTAGCTGCCTATTTAATTTTAAAAACAGCAAAAAATATCCACCTCCCTCTCCATTTCTTATAAGGACTCTTGAAGTTTAAATCTCCTCAGTGTGATAGATATGCTTGCTTTGATCTGCTTAGCTCTTGGAAGTCCTGGGGCTCCGGGCTGCTGGCCCCATGCTGCCCGGGGTCCCTAGGGACAGCTCTGGCCGCCATTAGGGAATTTTCCCCAGAGAAACCCCTATAACATTTCGCGAACCCCCAGGGCTTCACGAACCCCAGTTTGGGAATCACTGGTCTAGGTGGATCCCAGCCTTACTATATAGGCTCTTCCTTTCCCTAAAGACTCCCCAGTTCCTAATAAACCTAAATCCCTCCTCCCAGTTCCATCGTCTCATCCATGCATTGTAGTACTCGGTGTGGGTAAGGGTATCAAAATCTGGCCCATAATATTAAATTGTTCTAGTGGAGAATGTAGCTCACACAGTACAGTATTGTGGACTGCCTGGATAGCATTCCGTGAATAAAATGAGTGTCACGAAGACCACTTTTGCCACTGGAACATATCCAGCCATTTATTACACAGTTGTAGCTACCACTTTAAGTCACTGGTATTTTTCATATATATGAATGGCATGATATGGCCCTATCTGTATGACCTTGTTGATATTGTACTTCATGAGCTTTGAACAAAAGTTGTTTGAGCCTGGGTAAATCTTAGCCCAATGCAGACATATTACAAAGTTTGGGAGTATTCACTAATGTTAACATTTTCCTGAGCATAAGAGTCTGGATTCTTCACTGTTCATGAATTATGTAGATCATTTCCAATCCATGCCAGTGAAATCTTTATGACACACCACACAACCAGGTATCCTGTATACATACTGGCATATGTTATTGTGACCCTCTCTTAGAAATGTTTCAGAGATATTTTATAACATAAATGGAACTATTTTCGTATCCCTCCACCTGTAAAGTAAAATGTCTTTGTTGCCATAGGTGCAACTGTTCAGTGCCTTGAGAAAGAGGAAAAAAATAATAAAAGGCACACGTGGAAAACCCTGAGTGAACATAGCTTTCCTGTACATAAAGATGTTATAGTTTAAAGGCCTGATCTCTCAGGACCTTCCAGGTCTAGAAGCGAATGTTTTAGAATCCCATTTAAAAACTGAGAATCTCACCTTTTTCAAAAGTATAAAATTTCCATTTCAAGCCTCCAAAGGCTTGTAAGATCTTGGACCTTAGACCTTTCCATGGTGATATGCTGAATGACTCAGGACAGTTTATTTATTTATTTATTTTTTGGGGGGTGAGAAGCAGAAATTCCATATTTTGGGAGAAAGAGGGGGAAATTTATTTTGAAGTTGATGGGGGCCATTTGGAAGTCATTCTAAAGGAGATGGACTTGCAGACACGTGCAGGTGAGAAGTGAAAGGTGCTCAATAAATGCAATTTATCATATGGATAATATATTTTATATTTATAATATATTTTATATTTATACAGTCCAGGGGAAGAGGAAATATATGGAAAACAGTATTTCTATAGGTGTCTGGGATAAATTATCTTGGACCTATGAAGCTAGTACATTTGACTGTAAATTCATTAATCTCAGATTTAGTATATAATTTTGCCATTTACCATGAATTATTTTATAAAGTTTTTAAAATCTACAAATCAGTGCTTTTACAGACAAAACCAAATTCTAGACAAGAGAGCTATGGTACATTTAAATTTAAGATACAGAAATGTTGCCTTTAACCATGTTCTTTGTTTGATCACATATATTTTCAGTTCTTCAACTACTGATATCTAGGAATCCCAGGGGATTTTGCAAGAAGCTTCCATTAAATGCACAGCTGTTAAAGGCCAATCAGGTCTCCTAATGTTTCTAACTACTGCTTTCTGATACAAATTGATTTTACATTATTTTACTATAATATTTGATTAGCAGAGAGACAATAGGACTGTGGTTAGGGAGCGTGGTCAACCGTTCAGTGGGCATTTCAAAGGAGTAATGACTATGCCCACTAACTACCATCCTACTAAAACTGGCTTTTAAGTGCTACAGAAGCATAAAGAGAGGCTTTCTGGTTACAGAAGATTATAGCAAGGTCTTATCAATATTGAATCACAATATGCACATTTTTTTTAAGTTTTAAATTTTCAGGAGATCACTATTGGAACCATTTTTCTTCACACATTCAAACCTGTCATAGTGTATCTACATCATTTTTTAAGAGCCGCTGTACACTAGTAATAAAAAACAGTACAGTGACTGGTTGTAAGCACTGACAGTCTCTGAAAACAACCAAGTGGATTTGTCTGTTGTGAAATTATTTAGATTCTGCATTAAAATAATATTTTTTTAATTATTGTGCACCAATAAGCGTATATAATTTATGCATGCATTCACACCTATACATATGTGCATCTTTGTATAAATACATAGATACACATCTTTATATTTAGATCAATACGTAGTTGCTTTCAAGAATTTTTTTTTCTAGATATGATTGCTGTTATAATAATAAGAAAAGCAATTTAAAGAACAGAAATTTGACCATACAGTGTCATTTATTATTTGTCAAAGGAACAGATAACCAAGTTAATCTCAGTACTCAATGCAACTCCCAACCAATACTAGATTAGTTTTCAAATAAATAAGGACATTATAAATTAAATAGCTGAAATGCAAAAAACATTAAGGAGTTGTATTAAATCTTGTCATTCAAAGGTCTGATGAAAGGTTATTTCCCAAAGTGGGATCATTAAAAAGAAAAATAAAACATTATCTTCTTAAGTATATTGGTCTATTTTAGATACCACCCTGTCGCTAATATTAAATGAAGTTTCAGGTTAGAGGTAGGTAAGGTCAAATTTTAAAAATAAAGACCATAATGTAACTTAATTGTTTTATCCGAGTCCAGGTTATATGGCTCCACTCTATCAATTCATAATCATTTCCTGGTGCTGGAAATGGACTTTTCACATAACAATGATGAAAGAATCACTTTCTGCTAATACTGAACAAGGAATTTAATGAGACCAAAGAAAGGAGTATTTTCCCTAAAGATATTCTGTCTCTCTCTTCTTCACTGCAGAGCTTCTCCTTGAACCCCTCTTTCTTGACTTCCAGCTACCGCTTGAAAGAGACAGCATACTTCTCCTCTTCCCTGACCTTTTCGTATAAACAATCATTAACAATAATTAATATTTATGCTTTAGTCATACAGAAGTTATTGGGCTCAATACAAAGGTAACTGTGTGAAATTTATTGCCCATGTGACATACAGGAGGTCACATTAGATGATCTAATGGTCCCTTCTGGCCTTAAACTCCATGAATCTATATATTTAACACAAATTATGAATAAAGATGAGTCAATTGCTTCCCCATTTATCCCGATCTGGCCATCTGAAGACCATGAAGAGGGCTTTGTCCAGCTAATTCTCTTATCATTTCAAAGGTATAAACTCAGTGTAAACAATTCTTCTGTCCTCTATCCACAGGCCAGCCAAGGGAGGAGAATGGGGACAGGAGTTTCTGTGCCCAGGAAGGATCACTGAGGATTCTTTTCTCCCCTCCATTTAGTAGAGCAACAAAGCTATGCTCTCTATGCCCTCTTCTCATGGCCTTGCTACATTGTTCACTATGAAGTCCAGCACCCTGTTGGCAGCAGCTAGTACAGCCAATATCTCAACTGTAAACTTCTAAGGGCAACACTGTGCCTCTTCATACCAGTCTGTAAAGAGCCTAGAATATTACTGATACTGCACAAAAGTAAACAATATGAATGAAAGCACTTCCCACTGGACATTATGACCGCAGCCCCGGCTGTGAAAGTATGGGTCAGATTATATGCCTAGACCCAATCCTATGCACTGAAATGAAGCCTGAGGTATAATGACACATTTTACTACATTAGTTCTAAATCATAAGGGCTAGACTCTAAGTTGCCAAGTGAGGTGCATGGGAAGGAAGGGGTTAAAGAAATTCCCTTTCCTCACAGAAGGCTGCCCAGAATTCTACCCCGTAACACGGGGTTGTTGTAGACTGTCCCTCCTCAGGTAACTGGGGAGCTCTCAGACTCACAATGCTTATGGTGCTCCCCTTGGGGCACTACGAAGCCATACCCTCAACTCTTCAACACAGAATGGTGGCTAAATGCCACAATTTAGCCCACAGTGTCCCCTTAGTAATCATAGAATCATAGAATATCAGGGTTGGAAGGTACCTCAGGAGGTCATCTAGTCCAACCCCCTGCTCAAAGCAGGACCAATTCCCAACTAAATCATCCCAGCCAGGGCTTTGTCAAGCCTGACCTTAAAAACCTCTAAGGAAGGAGAATCCACCACCTCCCTAGGTAACCCATTCCAGTGCTTCACCACCCTCCTAGTGAAATAGTGTTTCCTAATATCCAACCTAAACCTCCCCAACTGCAACTTGAGACCATTACTCCTTGTTCTGTCATCAGGTACCACTGAGAACAGTCTAGATCCATCCTCTTCGGAACCCCCTTTCATGTAGTTGAAAGCAGCTATCAAATCCCCCCTCATTCTTCTCTTCTGCAGACTAAACAATCCCAGTTCCCTCAGCCTCTCCTCATAAGTCATGTGCTCCAGCCCCCTAATCATTTTTGTTGCCCTCTGCTGGACTCTTCCCAATTTTTCCACATCCTTCTTGTAGTGTGGGGCCCAAAACTGGACACAGTACTCCAGATGAGGCCTCACCAATGTCGAATAGAGGGGAACAATCACGTCCCTCGATCTGCTGGCAATGCCCCTACTTATACAGCCCAAAATGCTGTTAGCCTTCTTGGCAACAAGGGCACACTGTTGACTCATATCCAGCTTCTCGTCCACTGTAACCCCTAGATCATTTTCTGCAGAACTGCTTCCTAGCCATTCGGTCCCTAGTCTGTAACAGTACATGGGATTCTTCCGTCCTAAGTGCAGGACTCTGCACTTGTCCTTGTTGAACCTCATCAGGTTTCTTTTGGCCCAATCCTCTAATTTGTCTAGGTCCCTCTGTATCCTATCCCTACCCTCCAGCATATCTACCACTCCTCCCAGTTTAGTGTCATCTGCAAACTTGCTGATAGTGCAGTCCACGCCATCCTCCAGATCATTAATGAAGATATTGAACAAAACCGGCCCCAGGACCGACCCTTGGGGCACTCCGCTTGAAACCGGCTGCCAACTAGACATGGAGCCGTTGATCACTACCCGTTGAGCCCGACGATCTAGCCAGCTTTCTATCCACCTTATAGTCCATTCATCCAGCCCATACTTCTTTAACTTAGTGGCAAGAATACTGTGGGAGACCGTATCAAAAGCTTTGCTAAAGTCAAGGAATAACACATCCACTGCTTTCCCCTCATCCACAGAGCCAGTTATCTCCTCATAGAAGGCAATTAGGTTAGTCAGGCATGACTTGCCCTTGGTGAATCCATGCTGACTGTTCCTGATCACTTTCCTCTCCTCTAAGTGCTTCAGAATTGATTCCTTGAGGACCTGCTCCATGATTTTTCCAGGGACTGAGGTGAGGCTGACTGGCCTGTAGTTCCCCGGATCCTCCTTCTTCCCTTTTTTAAAGATGGGCACTATATTAGCCTTTTTCCAGTCATCCGGGACCTCCCCCGATCGCCATGAGTTTTCAAAGATAATGGCCAATGGCTCTGCAATCACATCCGCCAACTCCTTTAGCACCCTCGGATGCAGTGCATCCGGCCCCATAGACTTGTGCTCGTCCAGTTTTTCTAAATAGTCCCGAACCACTTCTTTCTCCACAGAGGGCTGGTCACCTTCTCCCCATACTGTGCTGCCCAGTGCAGCAGTCTGGGAGCTGACCTTGTTTGTGAAGACAGAGGCAAAAAAATCATTGAGTACATTAGCTTTTTCCACATCCTCTGTTACTAGGTTGCCTCCCTCATTTAGTAAGGGGCCCACACTTTCCTTGACTTTCTTCTTGTTGCTAACATACCTGAAGAAACCCTTCTTGTTACTCTTAACATCTCTTGCTAGCTGCAACTCCAAGCTTTTGCAAGTCTGCTTTTCTGAAGTCCAGGGTCCGTATTCTGCTGCTCTCCTTTCTTCCTTGTGTCAGGATCCTGAACTCGACCACGGAACACATCAAAACAGAGGGAATGATAATTTTTCACTCTTCCCTTCATAATTTGTAATATTTTCTTCTAGACCCTTATAGATCTTCTCTTCTTCAAGCTACATAATCCTGTCATATGATTTACAATATAAAAACTCGCTTTACTTTTAACCATCTTTGATATCCTTCCCTGGACATTTTCAGTGTCCTCAAGATCTCTATTTCTCTGATGACAAGGTGACTAGAATTAGTCACAGTGCTTGAAACGAAGTTTGTTTATACAATATTGCTATAATACTTTGTTTTTCTATTCCTTTTGATAACATTTAAGCATCCCATTTTCTTTAGGTCAAATACTGCTCTCATTTGCACAATTGTGAATCCAGATTAACCACATTAAAGTGATTATATTTGTTATATTACATTTCTATATAACCTCAAATGATTTGTATGTAATTTATTTATCTCTGTCTCTTCAGAAGCTGTATAACTTAAATATACACTCCATAAACTAGAGAATAGGTTTTTCATTTGAGGGTGAAAGAATTACTGTGGAAGTTCAGAAACAGAGGGAGGGACTGTTCCACAGTAAATAAGAATCACAGTATGAGTATATTTTTATTTGCATTCAGAAATGATAATGCATCTGGGGTTCAGATCATGGACCTGAATAGAGAAAAACTGAGACTTTTTAAAGGGAACTGAAGAAAACTAAAAACTTGTGAACGTAATCTGTATTGTGTCCTGATTTGGCTCCAAGGAATTAATGGATTATTCCTTTCCTAAACCTCAGAGATGAGCTGGATCTGTACATATGTCAGGAGGAAGACCTGATGTTACCATTCTCAGACCTAGGGTGTTTATTTTATTTGAGCAAAACATGGTGTATTCCCAGGTAAAATGAATACAAATATTTGGATCTAGAACTCTAGTACTTCAAGTTTTCAACAATATAATTATTAAAGTATATATTTTAAATCCTGAATCATTTGTGTGAAAAAATTTTAATTAACAAAGATTATGCATTACCTAAATAATTAATGTTTAATTAAAGTTAGGCAGTGTTCAGTTCAGGCCCAAATTAATAAAAATCTATTTAGGTAATGGATAATAAGGGCCCAGTCCTGCAAATATTTAAGGTAACATATATGAGCATTGACTTTAATGAGGCTATTCAAGTGTTATAAAGTTACCCATGTGTGTAAGTGTCTGCAGGATCAGGGCTTAAATTGGTATGGACAGGTATGAGTATGAGCAGGTACAAGTCTGAAGCTTTTTATAATGTGAACCTTTTACCAGGATTTGGCATACAAAGAATACTATTCAAAGCTATTTCAAATAGAAAAATGTGTCAATGTGTAGTAAGATTTCTATGTCAAAACAACATCAAAACATTCAGAGGAACCATTTATGATGTCAATGAAAGAACTACAGTGTTTCTAATTCACATTGCTTCTTTTTTTCTTAATTAGACACACACACAAATATATATATATATAAAATACTGCTTTCTGAATAAACAACACCTCCATACTAACCAAGGTAGAATAATTCTATCCCCAAAATACTTATACATCTGATAACATTAGTGCACAAAATATTTATGTAGTCTCACTCCTCCAGTGCTCCAAATACTTGTATATTCTTGCCCCTCCAGTCGCCACACACCCTTAGCTTTCAAGGTCAAGTATTCTCTGTCAACCTCTTGAAAAACACACCCAAATAAATTATATATGCTTAACATTGTTATCCTTGCTACATTTTTTACTTTCATTGCAAATGTAAGGGAGTTGTGAAAATATTTGACTTTGAATAAGGCGTCTCCAGCCTGAAAAGGTTGAGAAACACTGACTTAAGGTATAAGTGAAATTGGATCTCAAGCTAATTTCTTGTGTATGTCTGTCTACACTGGTAAACTACTATAATTTGGAAAAATTGAACATGGAATGGAAGGCTATGGCCAAGACTGGAATAACAACAGTGTTTGTTTAAAGTAAGGATTACTGTGCACTGGCAGAAATGCTTGTGTACTGTGTGCCTGCAGTATAATTGGCTTAGGTCAGTGCTATTAATCTCTCACTTCCAAGATAATGAAAATTCATCATCATGGTCAAACAAGTCTCAAATGATAAAATAAAGAACATCTTACAGTGTTGTGACTTAAGCAAGGAAATTCCAGTTGATGGCTAATAGTGAATTCCATTTTGCCTAGGTATATTAGCCATATATTGGGCCAAATTTTCAAACATTAGCACAAAAATGAATGTTCTCTCATTATACCCACAAAATTCCACCAGTTCAAACAGATACTTGCAGGTGCAGTTACTGAAACTGTGCACGGGAATTAACAGTTTTCTGTGTATCATGCCATTAACACCATGAATAAAAATTTGGCACAGTGAATATAAGCACTGCCTGGTATCTCTACAATATCTAGGTATTATGATGTGAATTACAGAGTGAGTGCCAGATTTAAACCTCATTTCCAAAAATATGTCTAGAATAGTTCCCCATTGAAACAGTTCTTGATTGACACCATTGTAACTAAGAGCGGAATTCAATCTAGACAATCAACATTAGTGCTGAATTTCCTTGTTTTAATAGCAAAGCTTCACTGAACTGCACATCTGAGATTTGAACGCTGAAGAACAAGCTCCTGAATGCCTGTCTAAAAAAATACAAGCCCATATTTCTGTTCACCCAGTAGCACTGCATTGGGCTAGCAATTAAAAAAGCCAATCCTTCCTGTCTGATTCGTGACGAATGGCACTAGACACTTAAGCTCTACAACTGAAACTATTGGGCAATGCAAAGAGCAACTACTTTGCAACACCTCATTCTGGTCATTATTTTTGAGAGTGTCAAAATGAGAGGAGAAAGAAAAAGAGAGAGAGTTAAACTGCTTTTTTGTTATTGTTTTCTTATTCCTTTCTCCTAGCTATTCATCCTGTGATCTAAGCATTTTCTCTCATAGGCAAGAAGAGACCACCAGATCACATTATCTGATCTCCTGTATATCACAGGCCCCCAACACCTGCACATTAAACCCAACACCTGAAATTAGACCAAGGTATTATAGGTATCACAGAAGACTATATTATTGTGTGCCACAGGCAGAGAATAGGAGGGACTGAGGTGCACCAGTGCTCGAGGACCGCACAATGGCAGGGGAATGATTAAGTGAGACACAAATGAAAACAAATGGTCACAGTATCAGAACATTTTCAAAGTATTTACTTTGAAAGCATTTGAGATTCCTGATCTTTTAACTGAGTAAATTAAATATTTCTTCTGATTTAAGAGAACTCAGGCAGACCTCACATACTCTGAGTATACTGTAATATATTTGATGGCCCTTTTTAACATTTTAGGGACAAATTCTCCACATTACGTAAGCACACACTCTCCCACAGTAATCAATGGGAGTTGTGCATGCATATCTGAAGTCAGATTTCAGCTCTGATGTCCCTGTGAACTTTAAGATTTTGCTAATTTGAAAAGAAGGTCAGAGTTTTGTTTTATTTATTATTTTTAAAGTAAGCTTGATGAAACGTGGTTTATCTTTGTACTCATAAATGTCTACTTATGCCTACAGTCATGGTAGACCTTAATAGAAATGTACTATGTAAATAATTTTTTTCTGAATTATTGCCAGAAAAAGAGTATGTCAGACCTTGGAAAATCTCAGAAGAACATTGCAGTTTCATCCCATTTCATCTGCATATCAATAGGTATGATTCAGCATCCCAAAGTTGTGACATCAACTGCTTACCCAATATTGCCCTATAAAGAACAATTACAACATTGAATTTTGTAATGAAGTCACTTCTTAAAGCATTTTAGAATGCTGTGGAAAAAGGACAGCAGGTACTTTATGGTTCTAGGAAATGAGGATGAAAGACATGGAACATGAGATCAGTATCAGATTTGTTATATATTTCTTTTTATATAATCATACATGTTAATTGCCTAGAAATGTTGTAAACTGACTGTAATCTCATAGTTTACCTTTGTTTATAACTCATACTTTTTCATGGAGATAATAGATGACATCACATAGCAAACTAAATGTGACCTGAAATAGAAGAAGCAGAAGCAGACTCAAGTAAACAGACAAAACTTGTATTATATCCATAAACTGGTGAAAATTACAGTTCTGAAATACTCCAATTTTTTTAGCTAGTTGGGCATAGTTCTATGTAGTGTAACTGTCTGTGTCTGACGAAGTGGGTATTCACCCACGAAAGCTCATGCTCCAATATAGCTGTTAGTCTATAAGGTGCCACAGGACTCTTTGTTGCTTTTTACAGATCCAGACTAACACGGCAACCCCTCTGATACTTGTCATATTAAAGACTCCACTCACAAAAGTGAGTGTATAAAAAACACAGGAGCCCTATTTAATGCTCAGGATTGGAATGGTGACTAAAGAAATCCATTTCACTTGTTCTAGAACCCAAGGAGACTGTACTGTCCAAGATCCAATCATTGAGGGAAGAGTATATATTAGGGTAGATGTGGACATACTATAAATTGTGGTTAGGGGCTGCTAAATTGGCATGCCATGCCCACTCATTCTATCTTTCTGTAAGGACTAATCCTTAATGTTTATTGACACCACAGAAAGGGAACCAAGGAGAGAGCAAATGTGAGGACAGGTTGCATAGACCAAATGAAACAGACCTCATTTATGATCTCTGCAAGTTGGTAGGCAAACATCAGGAATAACTGTTTGGATCCCGTTACGATCAGGTTTAGCTCTTTATCTCAAGAAAGGGGTAGTTATCTCACACAGAATCCTGCATGGAATCAACTCTATGCTATTTGTTGTTCTCCCTTTCTAATAATGTATATAATGAAGCCTCAAAACACATGGACAGCAAGTCAAAAAATCAAGACAGCTGTTGGCAATGGAGTAAATTAATAGGCAGATTTTAAGGATGTTCTCTTTACTCATTTGACAGCAGAGCAGCACTGTATGCTCAAATGAAGGCCTTCTATGACAGAGAGTCTGGAGTAATTCCCATAAATCATCTCCATCCTGTGGCAGAGAAGAAAAACACACACAAATTCACATACTGGAATAGGAGAACCTGGGTTAATATAGCCCAGAAAGAAATCCATGTAGATGGATTGAAAGTACTAAATTCAGGACTTGTAACTCCTCATTCCCCCTTTTTTAATCCCAGACTGCATTCCTTCCACCATAACCTGGAGTCAGGTATATGTGGTGTGCCCCACCTGGGCAGCAAGAGGGAAGAGAGGAGCAAGAAGGTCTTTGTTGCCTTCTTGTCTGTTCTCCTGTCACAGGGTGGCACACCTCTTTAAGAGGGAAGAGGCCAGTGATTTCTCAGCTGCTTCCCAATTGGGTTTAAAAGAGGGCAGATGGGCCATATAAAGGGGATTCTGGATGAGTGAGGCCTGAGAATCAGTCAGGAAAGAGGCAGAGAGAGCAGATGTGGGGCTCTCACTCCTGCCTGCTCCAGGAGGCCTTGGTAGTGGGAGAAGGCAACTCTGGAGCAAGAAGACAGCTCAGGGGAGAGTCCCTGTGGCCACTGTCTTGTACAAAGGGCAGAGAGCCAGGAAAGACCAGGGAGGGATGTGAAACTTTTATTAAGCCTAGGGCGGGTGAATATTGTTTATGTTATTGCTTTGTTTGAGTTTTTGAACTCTAGCAGGGATTCCGGGGTTCAGCCTGAGAGCCCTCCAACCTGAAGGGGATGTTTGAGACTTATGAAAAGCCTGGAAACAAAGAAGGCGGTGGGGCTGAAATCTTTTTGAGTTACGGTGTTGAACTGTATTTTGTGATTGGAGGCATCCTTATTAAAAAAAATAACCCATTGCACATTCCAATCTCCTTTGGAGAAGTGTTCTTGAGAAGGAGAAACCAAAGGTAGGGCACTTTCAGGGCCACCCCATGCCAGGAGGGGCTGTTCCTGAGAAAGCAACCCTATGAGATCCCCCATATACAGATACCACCCTCTCCAATTCTTTCCTGTTTCTCTGTGATGCCTATGCAATGCCATCTACCCTCTTTATAGCCAAACAACAAGAAGCAGAGTCTAAGCTGCTACAGATGTAATTAGAATGTATCCTATCAGCCACTTCACTTCCTGTGAGACAAGCAATGAGGTACTTTGAAAATTCCTTCTCTAACCCACACTGTTGAACACTCAGGTAATACAGAACAAAAAGCAGGTCCATTGTCTTTTCATAAAGAAGTATTAGATTCTTCAGCTTAAGTTTCTGGATTTTGCTTTTTTACAGGAAAGTCAAACATGCTGATGCCAACTCGCTTCTAGAACCATAGCAGAATATGCTAGAATATTTTACAGTACGTTCATTCTTCAGTGCTTTGGCCAGTCCACCTTTAAATGACCCATGAGCTAAAGCTTGCAGCATTTCTCTAGGGAAAATATTTCACCATTTAATATGGCAAAGTTCATCACTGAGAGTTTTCAGCTCCAAATTCAGCCTAAATGTTCTATTGCTTCATTGCAGCTTGTTACTCCTATTGTAGATACAACTCTTTTGGGCACTCTGAGCAACTCTTCTTCATTACAAGCTATTTGAAGACATTATCATACCCCATTTCAATCACTGACCAAGTTATACCCCTTTCTTTCTTTTCAGTGTTCCACAGAAATTCTTCCAGCATTTTCATATTTTATTGCTCTTCCCTCATTCCTTTTGGTAAGTTACTGCACAGCAAGCCCGGGTGTGAATCTATAGTATGCTGGCTTGCCATGCAGTAATGTGCCATGTGGACACTGCTACAGTGGGACTTTCAGTGCACTATAGCAGTGTCCACACAGACGTTACTGCATGGCAAGCTGGGGCACTGTAGATTCATACCCAGGCTTGAAAGAAGGATTTGGCCTATTTTACAGTTATATTTTTTATAATATCTGGGCAATTATATTCTACATACCTTATTTCCTCTGCATTCTCAATATACTCTGTGCCTTACATATCAGTGACCGCTCCAGACAACCCTTCCTTCTCCTCCTCTTCTCCTCCTCATCTCCTCCATACACACACACACAAAAGCAAAAACACGAGAGAATAGATACCATGACCTGAAGGTCAGCAGGGTCAGGCTTTGTCAGACCAGTTGAGAAAACAAATTCTAAAGTCAAGGGCTTTTGTAAAGTGTGCAGCAGCACTTTAAATTGAACTTTGGCTCTTGCTTTGCGCATACAAAATGGGTGCTGTTAAACTACAGATTTTGGGAACAGAATGCTTTTTCCATAAGGTTCAGTATTGAGAGCCTTGAACTCGCTTACATGCTGTCAGAACCTCTTCAGACTAGAACCAGGATGTTTTGAAAAGGCTGTCACACAAAGAGGTTACCAGTGGGCAATCTGAAAAATGGTATAAAAAACATGGCTATGTTAGCCAGGTTCTTTTCAGTTTCAAGTTTTATTTTATTTTTACTTTTTATCTTCAACTCTCTATGAGTTGTCACTTCATGGCAAAAACAGCAAATGCCATGAATTATAACAATGAATTATTAGTTCTTACTGCTGATGAATTAAAATCCAACTCTCAAATATGAACATAGTTATTGCTTCAGGACATGCCCCCTAACACACAGACACACACATCTGGTCTCTCTACAGCCACAGGAAAAGTTTTGCTGGCTTGGATGGTGGCTAATCATTTATACCACAGGGCACATTTTAATTCACCATATTTTGCTGCCTTCTCTCAGCTGAGCATGTATGTGCAGCTCAGCAACAGCCTCTCCCCTCTACATATTCCATTGTGTGGTGCAGGTTGAGTCCTAAAGGCATATAGGCAAGAAGATGGAGGAATAATTTCCCTCTGAAAACTTGAATAAAGTTGGGAGGTGAAGTGGTTCATTACATCTACAAGACAGGACGTGAAATGGAGGTGGGATGTCTTGTGTGATTGTCCACTTTTTGCAAAGGAAATGACCACTAATGTGGGGGATGAAATTGGATCACTTTCCCCATGGATTTGGAGCTATGAATAGTCAAGAATAAAGGGTTGCAAAAACTGTCTGCTTGTCTTAATCTGTCATTTTTGCCTACATTCATCCTGGCATCAACCCTGAGGTCTTTACTTGGGGCATACCACCATTAACAGTGGGGGTTTTAACTCAGTGAGAACTGTAGGATGGTTCTGAACCCCAGGTTCAATATACAGTTGGGGCTTATTGCTGCTGCAAAATATGTTTCATTCTGTCTCCTCTGCTGCATGCTAAAGAAAACATAAAGGTGTCATCTCCCATTTATATGTGTGCATAATTCCCATTAAGATTAGCTTTAATGGGAGCTATTTGTGTACAGGAAAAAGAGACCCCTTATGATAAAGACTAAAAGATTTTCAATTATTAGAAAGAATGGAAGGAAAGAGGGCCAGAAGAAAAACACTCACAAGAGCAAAGCCATAGTAAGCCAGAGATTTCTAAAACAATTTGGCTTTAATCATCACTTTTTTTTTTTGTCCACCCAAAATAGGTAGATATTTGGGGGGGGGGCGGGGGCGGGAATCCAGTTTTATTATTCCTCTTGAAACAAGCCCTATATTACATTTTCTTGATTTGTAAGATGCATTGCCCATGTAAAACAACTAGTTATGAACATATGGAAGAATGGTAAACCCACCAGAATAAATCTCTCAGCCACCAAGAGGAGTGGAATTCATTCATTGTTTGGAATGACATAATGGTTAACACCTAAATGGGACTAATTTTCTGAGATTTTTGAAGACATTTTTTCATAAAAGAAAATGAAAGAACAAAAAGACCACATTATGATACATGAGATGAATCATTAACTTCAGTTGCCAGCATATCAAAATATCCCAAGATTTTAGTTAAAGTGTGATTCTCTCCACATAACTGTTCTTATACTGACAGAAAATACAAACAATTTTCAGATTGCAATATACTCATCCCTAGGAATTTTTTATATACCTGCCTGCAGGACATAACTGCTATGCCTAGCACAGTGGGGTTCTGGTCCACTAGTAGGAGTCTGAAGTGCTACAGTAATAAATACTAAATAATAATAATATTTAATAATAAAGGTGCTGCTGCTGATGATGATGATCTACTACATCCATTATGGAAGTGAACCAAGTGAAGCCCCTAATTTTTACAAATATGGGCACTGCTCATACAAGCATACGTGGACAGATCCTGAAAGGTGCTGAGTACCTCCGGAGAAGTCCTTAAGCATCCTCAACTCTCACTGAATTCAATGGGCGTCAAGGATAGTATACACTTCTAAAGAGGTGCTCAGCAACTTACAGGCTGAGGCTCCTAGACCTCATGGAAATTATTAAAAAATAAAATGACTAAATACAGTAATATTAAAATAATAGGGATGGTATCCTTGGCTAGTATAAATTGGCATAGCTCCATTGAAGTCAGTTGAAATGCCCTGTTTTACTCTAGCTGAGGATCTGTCTTACTGTTTTAAAATAAGTATTTGTATTGTATATTGTTAACATAAGCCCTCGTTGCAACAAAATAACTATAAATCCGTGTACTGTACCACAGCTAAAAGTCATAGCATAAAGACAACATTAAAAACAAGTGTCTGACTTCAACAGGAGCAGTTTTGGAACAGAAAGAATAAAGATCAAACACACAATGCTCTGTGATTCCTAAATACAGGCTGACTAGAATCCCTTTTGCATGCACCTATTTGCACTGATCATAAAAGGGTGCCTTTAAAAAGGTTCCTTTTAATGTTTTACTATTAGGTAACATTGAGCAGCATTTCTTGCTGCAAGCAGAAATGCAATGCAGTCTAGTAGCTACACCAGCAACTAGAAGACCTGGGTCCTAGTCCTAGGTCTGATCTATTGCTTGACCTTTGACAAGTCTCAATGTCTCTGATTCCCCTCCCACTTTTTGCCTGTCTTGTCTATTTAAATTGTAAGCTCTTTAGTGCAAAGTCTGTCTCTTACTATGAGTTTGTAAAGTGCCTAGCAGAATGGGTCCCACTGCCAGTCTTTGTGGGGGTCTCACAGTGCAACTGTAATACAAATAATAAATAATAATAAGTAGATGGAATAATGCTCAAAGTACTTAGTAGTAAAAAGAAGTAAGAGGAAACTTTCTCAGGCTGCCTGCTGTACTTGCATCTGCACTTTGCCCCATTGCAGGGTTAGAGTGAACATAACTGAATGGGAGGCAGGCAATGGTGGTGCACTGGAGTCCAAGATAGACACTTATTTTTAAGGCAGAGAGGGTGAACCTACATAACTGGTCACAAAAGCCTCAAGTACCAGTACTAATATATGTACCAATGGTTGGCAACCACTATAATAATGCACAAGACAACAGCTCTTTAAAAAAAGAGGGACTGGAATATTCAGGCTTTGACTCGCTAAACCATTCTGAATGCCTTATAGCTATGGACAGGCCCAAACCAAACCCACATTGATCCTACAATCCCAAACTGAGTGGCCTCTATAGGGGGTTGAACCAAACCTGGGTCTCAATGCTTCCAATTTGGGAAAGTTTGGATATGAACTTTACACTCAGGCATGTATCTGTTTATAATGAACCAAAACCATCTCCCTTTTCTCATGAGTAGCCCCATCAAAGTCAATTGGACTGCTTGTATGGCTGTGGGGAGCATACCGTGCTTAGACTCCTAGGCAGAGTAGGTCAAGTTAAGAAGGTGCTTCAGGCCTAGAGAAATTGCCCAGCCTGATTCTTCACTGTCTTGCACCTTTAAATCTGTGCATAGTGGTATAAAATCCTGCTGGAAAGGCATAACGAGTGGGGTTCCGCAGGGGTCTGTTTTGGGACCGGCTCTGTTCAATATCTTCATTAACGACTTAGATATTGGCATAGAAAGTATGCTTATTAAGTTTGCGGATGATACCAAACTGGGAGGGATTGCAACTGCTTTGGAGGACAGGGTCATAATTCAAAATGATCTGGACAAATTGGAGAAATGGTCTGAGTTAAACAGGATGAAGTTTAACAAAGACAAATGCAAAGTGCTCCACTTAGGAAGAAAAAATCAGTTTCACACATACAGAATGGGAAGAGACTGTCTAGGAAGGAGTACGGCAGAAAGGGATCTAGGGGTTATAGTGGACCACAGGCTAAATATGAGTCAACAGTGTGATGCTGTTGCAAAAAAAGCAAACATGATTCTGGGATGTATTAACAGGTGTGTTGTGAGCAAGACACGAGAAGTCATTCTTCCGCTCTACTCTGCTCTGGTTAGGCCTCAGCTGGAGTATTGTGTCCAGTTCTGGGCACCGCATTTCAAGAAAGATGTGGAGAAATTGGAAAGGGTCCAGAGAAGAGCAACAAGAATGATTAAAGGTCTTGAGAACATGACCTATGAAGGAAGGCTGAAAGAATTGGGTTTGTTTAGTTTGGAAAAGAGAAGACTGAGAGGGGACATGATAGCAGTTTTCAGGTATCTAAAAGAGTGTCATAAGGAGGAGGGAGAAAACTTGTTCACCTTAGCCTCTGAGGATAGAACAAGAAGCAATGGGCTTTAACTGCAGCAAGGGAGGTCTAGGTTGGACATTAGGAAAAAGTTCCTAACTGTCAGGGTGGTTAAACACTGGAATAAATTGCCTAGGGAGGTTGTGGAATCTTCATCTCTGGAGATATTTAAGAGTAGGTTAGATAAATGTCTATCAGGGATGGTCTAGACAGTATTTGGTCCTGCCATGCAGGCAGGGGACTGGACTCGATGACCTCTCGAGGTCCCTTCCAGTCCTAGAATCTATGAATCTATGAATCTATGAAAATACTACCAGAATTTCATTGGCAGTAATTTACACTTACTTGCACTCATTTTACATGGGGGGCAAAACAGTGGCGAATCTAGCCCTGAATGATTAGATGTCATGGTGATAACTACTATACATAAACCTAAAGGCTATGGGGATGTGGGTGTACTTATGCAAACTCCTAGCTCTTGTCTACACTACAGAGTAAGGCAGTTTACATCACCCTAACTCTGTAAGCTACACTAAAATGTAGCTCCCAGCGATGTAACTTGCCCACTACCCCGACTTAATAACTCCACCTGCATGAGAGGCATAGTGCTTAGGCCGATGTAGTTAGGTTGATGCAATGTCAGCGTAGACACTGTGTTGCTTACATCAACTTTACTGCCTTTCAGAAGCCGTCCCACATTGCTCCACACAGACAGTTAAATTGGTACAAGTGCTCCTGGTGAGGACACACACCTCTGACACAAGGAGCATAGTGTGGGCATGCAAAAGCAATTTAATTATTGCAGTGCTGTACATCAACATCACTTCGATTGACTTAATTTTGTAGTGTAGACTGCCCTTAGTATAGATGTCCTGCACTGGAGTAAACTGTGATTTTCAAAGGTGAAGCTCACCCTGGTTTGAAACCTATCAATAAACAGAACCTCATTCTCCTCGTATGTATTTAAGTCAGGAGTAACTGCACTAAAATAAATGAACTTACCCATTTTTAAAATGTGAGACAAGAGAATCAGGTCTCTAGATGGATCAATCCCTTTACATATAATTTTTTCAGTTTTTGTGAGTTTGTTAGCACCTTCACCTCATTTCCATACACTGTATTTACCACATGACTTAGAAGGCTGTAATGGACATCTCGCAAGCGAAATAACTCATAACACATAAAAATAGGGAAAGACTGAATTGTTTTTACCCTGGGAGATTTTTAAGACATTTCCAACATACATGCTAATATATTAATATTAACAACTTTATTTTCACTTTCTTCCCCAATGCCTTTTTCTACAGAGTCAAACGCTGAAGTTACAGTGAGCTTGTGGAGAAATCTATACTGTTTTTTTCACTTAGAATTACACACAGTATACTGCAGTTTCCTACCGTAAAGTCATCTATGATCTGAATCCACTCTGAAAAGAAAAGTGTTAGACTCTAGGGATTACAATTCTTGTTACTGTCAAGAAGTTTAAAATGTATCTGAGATGACGGCAGCTGTTCAGTTATACTTGTGGAAGGCTGAATTTCTTTGATGGATAAAAATGTGTATTTTTAACAATTCTCTGCAAAAATTCAGATGTACATATATATAGTATATAAACCATGGTCTCATTAAGAAACCAAACTCTGGGAAATTGTGCAGCCCAGAAATGGGTTGGGTTTTTACCAAAGCTTTAGAACATTTTTAAAGAAAAAAAAAAACAAAAAACCCTGGCTTGAATGTGAAACGTTTATGAACGTCTTTTAAAAAATTGTGTTTCAAGGTACATTACTCATCATTCAAAACCCATTTGTTTTTTAATGAATTGGATCCATGAAGCTTTTGTTGTTGTGTTATTGTTTTTAACTGTATGAATAAATGTGAACAGAGCAATACTCTGACTTGTCATTACCTCTGTGGTGGGAGAGATTCTCAGAGAGATGCATATTCCACCTGTTCATGGCTATTGATTATTTGTCTTTAATATTCTTTTTCAGATCCTTGTTTCTCCATTTCTTGGTGCTTGCGTTCTCTCTCTCAGTTTACAGAGGCATATTCCTTTGATTCATGATATTTAATAGTCTGTCTGCTATTAAGAGTTCCTAGGCTACCACTGCTGGGTCAAATTCTGTCTCTCGTTACTAGTGAAACCCCATTGACTTCAATGGGATACGCATATCATTGCTGTCCAGAAGTGCTGAGGGATGCAAGCAGCATCCCTAATACTAAAAGAAAGCTTCATTTTGGTCAAACCACTGTATGAGTGTACTAAGATTCTCTCAACTTCTCAGTCTGATAAATATATCAAGTGGAGACATAATTTTCAGGAAAACAGGTTTTTTTATCCTTAAAATAACCCACAAATCATTTCTTAACCAAGGTCCATGTTATTCACTGACCATTTTGATGCAATTTTTTGTTAGCATAGAAAGAAAAAGATTGTACTAAGGGTTTCACCAGTCCTTTAATATCCTTTACAAAGAAAAACATTATTCTTGTTGAAATACATTAAAGGGGTGGGGAGGGAGGCAGTTTTGTGCAATAATATTTCTGGCTATTGCTTCTTGCTTGATTATAACTACTCATCTTGTGTTCATGTAGCACACACTACCTCTTTAACTAAGTGTATTTTGGCGCATGCCGGGGTATGGCTTTACTTGAGGGAAGTTACAAAATTAATTTGACCCTTTTGATTGAGTTGAATGGCACAGAATTTAAATCCCACAATCTTGCAGTAATTTGGTACCTATTTTGGAGTACAAAGGGACTCAACTCCTACACCAGCTGTTGACCATCAGAAGAAGTAATACTACCCATGGTATATTCAAGTTAGTATACTATGTCCCTTAGCTTTCCTTAAAAGAAAAAATTGCATTAATTTTGTTCAGCAAGTTCACATGTCATGGAGCATTTCAGGCCATGTGAAAACAGCAGTGTGTCTAAATAATTCCCTTTCTGACTCTATTGCTAGTAAATACTGTCTTTCTTAAAAGTGATCACATCCACCTTTCTTTCTCCATCACATCAGATAATAATGATATCTTCCCCATTTTCCAGGCTTGTAACCTCAGCATTGGCTTCAATTCTTCTCTTTTACTGTTGATAATGGGTTATTGATAAATCCAGCTGTTGCTTCCCTACATCTCCAAAATCGATTCCTGCCTCTCCATTCCTTCTACCAAAATCCTCATCCTTGAGTTGTTTGGATGTGGAGTTTCAGGTCAGGTTCATTACAAAGGTAATACAGAACTTTTACATTAGAACCTGAATCAGAACTTTCTCAATCTTGGGAATTGGTTGTTGGGAAATCAAAGCTATCGTTCTAGTTTGGTTCTATATCTATTACCTATCATGCAGTATGGTTAAATGTGGGATTGGAGATGGGTTAACACTGGGTTAATATAAATTGTTACTGATGTTCCTAACTTTAGGAAATTGTTTTATGTCTTTCTGTCAAAGATTAAATCTAATTCCATAAGTGAGGGCAATACCACATGAGATTTACCCATATATATATATACAGCTTTAGTAAAAATAGTGGAAGGGAGACTTCTGGCCAAGAAAGATGCTCTTCTTTGATGCCTTTGTCATTTGTTTTGTTTTAATGCAGCTCATCTACAATATTGTTATTGCACATGACAATGACTGCACTGCAGCAGAAAGTTAATATAAGCCTTCATCAGTTGTCTGAGTCCAAATGTACAAAGGGTACTTTTATAATGCAGTTATTATGGTCATCCAGGCAGGTGAAGCAAGAGATGTGATGCAAAAGAAATGTAATTTGACAGCTCTTTTCTTGTTATCTACTTCAATGAGATGCAGAGGAAGAACAAGTCAAATGGGTGGAGGGGCATGGGGGAACCATTCTAGCCCCTTTGAGCCATTCTAGCCTCAGTGAAAAAGATGGGAGTGGGAAATGTCGAGGTGATGGATTTAAAAATTGACTCAATTAACTTGTAGGCCTGACATAAAAGCATACAAACAGAAGGCTGGATAAAATACTATCGTCTTAGGGAAAATTCAGTTTCATGCTTAAAGAAGATATGGAATACATCTGAGGAATTGGTTGTAATTATAATTAATGATAATGTTTAACTCCAGATTTTTCAAAATTTGGTAATTAGAAAATACAGTGAAAAGTACAAATATGTATCAATTGGGGCTGCTGGTTGAGACATAAATGGAGAACCCCCCAAAATCATCATTAACTTGTTTAAAGAACTTTGAAACTCATGGTCAGAGCCAGAAATAGAAATGGGATCGGCACATAGTCTCAGGATTATGGTGAGGGGATCAGAAAATTAACAGTCACTGGGAGAGATGTCTACAAAGGATAGTTCCTTCCCATCTCTCTGATATAAGACAGGGAAGGGAGTTGAGTTAAGGAAGCCTCCTGAGCTGTAAAGGCAAACAGCACTAGCTACCATGCAACTAAAACATCATAAAAAGCAAACTAAAAAATCTGAATAACAAAGTAAAGTTCATCACTCACAGCAGATTGGAGATGTTGAACTGAAGGGGAAATTCCCTGCTCCACCACAGTCTTCCTGTGTGTCCCTGAGCAAGCCACTGAAAAAAATAAACAGATAAATAAATAAATAAGCTGGAGCAGTGAGTCTCAGAGCTACAGACTCAGGCTTGTGGGCCTTGTGCTACGGCACTAAAATAGAAGTGCAGATGTTCCCGCACAAGCTGGACTTGGGCTCTGAAGCCTGGGGAGAAGGGTGGGCCTCAGAGCCCAAGGTCCAGTCCGTATGGGAACATCTACACTGCAATTTTTAGCATGGGCATCAGAATGAGAGCTGGACTGACAGTTGAGAAGCGAGTGGCAATTGGACTGTGGAAGCTTGCAATGCTGGATTGCTATCAGCCAGGGAGAAATCATTTTGGAGTTGAAAAGTCCACAGTGGGGGCTGTTGTCATGCAAGTGTGTAGGGCCCATCTCCTGCTCTGCAGGACTCTTGGCAATGCTCAGGACACAGTGGATGGATTTTCAGCAATTGGCTTCCTGAACTGAGGATGGGTGATAGATGGCATGCACACCTCTATTTTGGCAACAGCCCACCCTTCCCAAAATACATCAACAGAAAGGGGTACTTTTCTATGGTTATGAAAGCATTGGTGGATCACCTGGGATGCTTCACTGATATCAATGGGGGCTGGTCACGGAATGTGCATGACTCTTGTATCTTTAAGAACACAGGACTGTTCAGAAAGCTGCGAGTTGGGACATTCTTTCCCGAATGACGGATTACTACTGAGAATGTTGAAATGCCAGTAGTGATCCCGGGGGACCTAGCTTACCCTTGCTCCACTGGCTCATGAAGCTGTACAATGGCCACCTTGACAGCACCAAGGAAAGATTCAACTACTGGCTCAGCAGGTGCAGAATGACAATTGAATGTGTTTTTTGTAGATTGAAGGAATCATGGCTGTGTTTATTCACAAGATTGATGTGACATTGCACCCCATTATGCTTTATAGTAGTATGCTTATGAGTGTAAATATGACATAACTGGAATATGTTTTATGCTAGATATGCCATGTAACATATCTCTGCAAAGGTTATGTTCTACTGAATGTAGTCATCCTATTCGTATGCATGTATCATTTTTATATCTGAAATTATGAGCATTGGCTCTATGCTTATATTTAAAGTGTTTGCTGTAGGAAGCACATAAGGTAGATTTGGTCAACATAGTGTGAAGAGGTTATTCAAGTAATATATGGAGATATACCTATCTCATAGAACTGGAAGGGACCTTGAAAAGTCAGTGAGTCCAGCCCCCTGCCTTCACTAGCAGGACCAAGTACTGATTTTTGCCCCAGATCCCTAAGTGACCCCCCTCAAGGATTAAACTCACAATCCTGGGTTTGGCAGGCCAATGCTCAAACCACTGAGCTATCCCTCCCCTAAGTAATTGGGAGTACTTAGCTAACAATGGACCTTGAAAAAAGAACAGGAGTACTTGTGGCACCTTAGAGACTAACAAATTTATTTCAGCATAAGCTTTTGTGGGCTACAGCTCACTTCTTCAGATGCATAGAGACACCAATCCACATCTGAGATTTCCTGGGAATGTCCAAACTAACATGTAAACAATGGCGTCGGCCTGTAAAGAACGGAGTCATGCATGGACATCTGACTGCAAAACTCCATCTTGTGGAGGGGATTTTACTCAGGAGAAGAGAGGGGTTTCCACCCACAAGAGAAAGACTATGTAAGCCCCTGGAAACCCCTCCATTTTGTATTCAGCTGGCTCAAAAGATAGCCTCTCCACCCCAAAGAGATGCCTGAAAGAAACCGGAACAAAGGACAGTAACTACAGGGGTGTGAGTGATTGCTGGACCCAGACTAGGAAGGAGTCTAGTCTGTCAAAGAAGCTTATTGGAACATCTCTGAGGATGATATTTACCTGCATTTAGTTTCCTACTGTATTAAGCTTAGACTTGCGTGTTTCTGTTTTACTTTGCTTGGTAATTTACTTTGTTCTGTCTGTTATTACTTGGAACCACTTAAATCCTACTTTTTATATTTAATAAAATCACGTTTTACTTATTAATTAACGCAGAGCAAGTATTAATACCTGGGGGAGCAAACAGCTGTGCATATCTCTCTATCAGTGTTATAGAGGGTGAACAATTTATGAGTTTACCCTGAATAAGCTTTATATAGAGTAAAACAGATTCATTTGGGGGTTGGATCCCATTGGGAACTGCGTATCTGGGTGTTGGAGACAGGAGCACTTCTTAAGCTGTTTTCAGTTAAGCCTGCAGCTTTTGGGGTATGTGGTTCAGACCTGGGTCCCAAGGGGGTTTCTGTGGCCAAACCTGTCACAATTGGATCTCAGTGAGAAAAATATCCCAGTGGGTATAGCTGCCTGTTGTGTCCTGCATAATATCTGTGAGGCAAATGGGGAAAAGTTGCCCTCAGGGTGGAGGGCAGAGGTGGAGCAGCTGTCTGCTGAGTTTGAAAAGCCAGTTACAGAGCTCAAAGTGGGGTTATATTGCTGAGGAAGGTCTTGAAATGGACTTTAACAGTCAGCGCCATTAATGTGGTGGGGTGAACTGTGCTCTACCTGAAGTTTTGATGGCTGTTAGGAACATCACACTGCCTTTTAATAAGATGATGAATTATGCAGTGCTTGTTGTACATTTATAATGAAAATGGATTGCATAAAATGGGATGGAGGGGGATGAGGGAATTTTTCAGTTGCATGAAACAATAAAATGTCAGCCCCCTGTTTCCATGGGTATGAATGCAGTGCAATGACACTGAGTATTGACACTGATTTCCACAGGTACTGGTGATGATTTAAGATGATATCCTACTCCTGAGGATAATAAAGGCCCAGAGAACACAGCTGCCACTGCGATCGCAAAGCTGCCCAGGCCCATATGCTGCTCTCGTGGTTACTGCAATACTGCCTACTGAAGTCATTCCAAAGTGGTGTGGGAAAGTGTCCTACAATGGAGGGAAAAAATAAGGCTTCCACCCCTAGAAACCTTCGGGAGAGGATTGCAGAGTACCTCCATGAAAGTTTCATTGAGAACGCTCAGAAGGATAAAGGATACATCCCTATGTACATAATCAAACTGCTCCACATCCCCTCCCCCCACCGCCTAGCCCTAAAAGGGAACAGAAAGCAGGTAATAACTCTACCTCTGTTGTACTGCTACTGCTCCTCTTACAAGAAAAACAATGAAAAGTCAATACCTGTGTCCTGATAACTTGGGGTTGGGCGAGGTGCCACTTTTACATTTAAACACTGTCAGGAAAAAGGCATGCACACACTCATCTGAGGTTCCTGTCCCTTCATTGGGCTTGTCGATGCTTGGCTGGTAGGACTGCCTAGACTGCAGTGGCATCTTGGACAGGTCCAGGCACGTGGCATAGCTGGGCCTCCCCACTGTGTGTCCCCCCCCCCCTCCTTCTTCTTATCTTCCTCTTCCTACTAACTTTTCATGGCAGGGGTCTCTGTTTCAGGCTCCTCTGAGGTGTCTTTGGTGGACTGCAGGGTGCTGGTGGGGTCTTTGCCAAATAGGGCATGCAGCTCATTGTAAAAGTGTCAGCTCTGCAGCTCAGCACCAGATTGATTATTGGCCTCCCTGGACTTATGGTCTGCTTGTTGCAGGTTTTTTCACTTTCATGTCATAATCCTGTGCCTGCATTCGCTGTGCAATCTTTTCATAGATGTCCACGTTTCTATGGCTGGTCCATAGCTGTGCCTACACAGCCTCTGCTCCCGACAGGCCCAGGAGATCCAATACCTTCTGCCTGCTTGAGGCAGGAGCAAGTCTAGTGTGATGAGCTGGCATGGTCAGTTTGGCAGTTGCACACAACAAGGGAGAGCTGCTAGGTGTGCTTGCTAAGGTGGGAAATCAGGAAAAGGCATTTCAGAAATACAAAAGGTTTTAGAGGGGGGAGTGGCTTCTGGTCTCATTGATCACTGGACTGTGGAGTTCGCAATTGTGCCCAGAGTGGTCACTGTTGGGCATTGTGGGAAAGCTGCTGGAGGACTGTTTGTGTCTACATAGGTCATGCAGTATCTATACTTGCACCCAGTAGGTCGACCATGGCGCTACACCATTCAGGGAGGTGGTTTTACTGTGTTGCCACATAACAGGGTGCTTATTACACTTACATCAGCCAGAAACAAAAGTCAGTATAAATACATGCACAAACAGTCGACAGAAGGCAACTTACATTGACCTAACTTTGAAATGTAGATCAGGCCTGAGTACCACAGGGCCCAGAGTTGGGGCCAAAGACCTGATACATGGTCTTTGGTTTATTGGACTTATGTTACCCTGACAGGAGACTTAAACTGTGACCTGGCCCGAGGGCTGAATCATGGGAAGAGGCGGACCACTGAAAGACAGAATGGCTGTCAGCAGAGGGTGCCAGATGGAGAGAGAGCCACTACTCTATGTCTGGTCATAAGAAGGTGCTCTAGTGGTGAGTCTTTCCCCCTTCAGGGGACCTGACTATTCATATGGAAGTCAGATTCCTACATAAGGATGGCACGCACCTTCAGCTAAAAAGAAAAAATACTATTATTCATGTTACGTTTCTACAGTCAGTGGCATATAAAATACAATAAAACCAAAATTTAAAATTTAAAATCTTTGAGACTTCTACCAATTCTGTTTTATTCCAGTACTTACTCATTGCCCATCACCATGATATCTCACCACTTCACTGTGTTTTCTAAGCACCAAAGACTAGAAAAAATGTTCTAGTCTTGTTCAGGACCAGGGAGCTGTCACCTTTTCATATCTGAAGCTTGATGTACTGTGCAAACAAATTGCTATAAAAATATAAAACTATCTAGTTGCTACAAAATTAGGACTCAGAGTAATGGACTAATCTGTATTTCTTTGTTCTCTTTCCAAAAGAGAACCCCAGTATGTAAGCCACTTTGTACTGTCTCAGAAACTGCACTAAAATGTGCTGTTGTATTTTGTTGTCTTCACTTTAGTAAATCCCCAGGCACACTACTGAAACTTCAAAAAAAAAAAATCAGGATTTTTTTTCTACAACTTTTCCCACATATTAAAAAAGGAACCTGCCTTGGTCAAAATAGTGAAATAAACATTAGTAAGAAGGGTCATTACTTCCAATAGAATTTTGAATCAGTTAGTTGTAATAATGATGACAAAATAAATAATAAATATCTCAAAGTCACTGATAAAACCTTTGATAAATAGGGGATAAATAAGGATCATTACGCAAACACACACACACACAGAGCAACCTCTAGAATGGAATGAAGCAGTTGTTTGAATTGTCTAACAACACACAGCAACCCTATGCAATAATAGGAAGAGAATAATTTATATTTAGTTGAAAGCGCACAGGACTCCAGGTCAGTTTAGCCAACTAAGTAGAATTAACACCCTTCCTTTCAGACTTAAAATTCGGTGCACTGGTGTTTGTGCAGTAAAATGGAAATGTACACCTCCGATGTTACGTCATACCGCCTCCAGTCAATAGGGGTCAGATAGATGTCTCATATATATATTTTTCTTATTACCAATATTCATAGTGTTGTAACTAGCCCAGCAAGAATTTACAGTGTCCAGTCTTTACTGTTAAGTGAAATTTCAATTGTCACAGTTAAGATGTCCAACCATGAGGCTTGGAATGTTTATCGGTAGAATTCAAATCTGGAGTCGTTTTTGAGCATAATACATATTTCCAATTGTGATGTTAATTGTTTGTTGTCATCTTTCCTAGGTTTCATAAAACTTGTTTGATTGGGAACTCGCTGCAAAAAATTCCATGGCAAGTGAGTAGGTTTAATTCTAGGACTTTTTGCATTAATTTCACATTTAGCATCATTGTTTGTAAGTAGGCACTATTTCTTTGTACAATTTTTGTATCTCAATATGGCAAGTAATAATTCTGTGAATTGTACAATACTATTTTCCACAATGAGACAACTCACAGCTGCTTTCCCATTTCCTAGAATCAAATCCGCCTTGAATTTCTCTCAGACAATGTGGGTTAGATTTCAGATCTCTTAGTGGTGTTCCCAAACACATAGTGGATATTTGACTACACAGGATCCTCGCTCTGCAGGCCTCACTTTGTCAGAACACACCCATGGCCTCCCCCATTTAGTGACATGTCAGGCCCCACCGCCAACCTGGAAACCTCTCCCAGCTGCCCCAGCTCTACCCCTCTATTCTAGATGATGAAACCCTTCTGACTTCTAGGAATGACCCTCTTCCCCCAGCTGCTAGTTGTCCCCTCCCAGGTCCCATCCCCAAATTTTCCTAAAGGCAACCATCTCAAATTCACTTACCAACCCCTTCCATTTTCAGATGTACCAGGTGGGCAATGGCATTCTGCCAGAGACCTTTTATAACTCTGGAGTCAGTCGATACTGACTCTTGTCATGTGACAAGGTCTCTTGACCTTTTCTTCCTTTCCCAGATCATGTGACTGTGGCAATAAAATACAGTTGAGTTTCTTTGTCAGCCTCTTATAGTTTCCTCATTCTCACTTGGAACAGGGCCCACAAAAACTCTTAATATTTCAGATAACTCCATCTTATTAAAAAAAATTATGCCATCTTATGGCATCTTACAAAGAATTGCTAGTGTCATTTTTAAAAACTTGTTTTACCCCTTCTGTTGATTGTTCATTCAGTTACTTATAGAACGATGGGATTGTTCAGATGGGCTAAGTATTATAGAAATAAATGAGAGAAGTTCCTTTTTCAGAGAAAAGAGTCAACAGCTACACTTTGTTCCTCTGGGGGCCTGCGTTCTTGCCCCCAATTAAACATAAAAAACTCTAGGAAATTAATACCCCAAAATCTTTCTTGTGCAGTAGTTAGGGTGGTTACACGTGCAACATATGTGTCACATACTCACAAAAAGAAAGGAATAATTTGATTTTTGACAGTGCATACCCTCTAAGCCTCCACCCACAAGCAGCCGTTGTCACAAGTATCATACACCAAAGACCACGTATCACAAGCACAGAATTAATATATACAGGCTCACTCGGTATGAATTTTTGGGCAAATAATTCTTTGTACTAAAACTCATGACACGTCTGGAATTCATTAACCTCTCCCTGAATGTCAATGGCCTGCTGAATGCTCACCCCTAACAAATAATAGTGAAATAAAAGCATTGAGTCTAGTCATACAAATATCCACAAATCTATTTTTTTTGGTAATATTCAACCAGCTCTAGGCATAGCTGTCCTTAGTGAATTTTTGACAGAGTTCTTTGGAGCAGTAATCATATGTGATTGTACAGTACCTAGGACAAGGGGTCCCAACCCAGAATGGGGTCTGCCATAATATAGGGTGAAATCCCATCCCCAGTGAAGTCAACAAGAATTTTCCTCTTGACTTCAATGGTAACAGGATTTCACCTATTACATAATAAGAATATTCAGAGTAAAAAATAACAAATAAATATTACTATAAAATAAACAGCCAAAACAATGCAGCCAGCTTCTGTCAGTGTCTCTGAACTCTGACTGAGCCTGTCCATGAACAAATATTTGAAAGAGAACAAGAAACAGCTTTGGGTTATCAGATTCAATTTTTCTTTTTCAGAAACAACTTTATTTCTGTTAGTCAGCAGGACACAAATAGATATTGCTGGTGCTTACGAACTTGGAGTCTGATCCAAAGCCCCTGGGACTCTTTTCCGTGATTCTAGTGAACTTTGGATCAGACCCTTGGTCTTGAGGGACTATAATAGCCTCTACTCCTGTGCTTTTAAAACCCATAGTTTTGGCATCTTCTTTTGTTTTCCCGCTTTGGATTGTATTTTCAGAAACAAAGGATATAAGTTAAAGATTAAGAACGGTGCTGAAAAAATTAGATTGTAAAGATGACAAGAATTGCAAATCATGTCACAGTGTGTGTTACAAAAGAACCTCATCCCTCTCATGCACGCTAGTGGCAAACTGTCTGCATCCTCAGAATGCAAACGCTCCCTGCCACAATTTTAAAAAGAGGCACTTATCAAGCTATGCATTGTTCAATCACACAAATACTTTTTTTTCCCAGTTACCAGGAAGATATTTTGTTCATGGCACATTAGAATGACAATGGCATCTAAGTCAAGGCTAAGCCCATAGCTGAGCGATGAGCATCCTATATGAATGTGTCTTACGTGTATAGTCACAGTACAAAGCATCATTTTCTCTCTCTCTATATATGCCATAGATGTTTGCTGTAATCATACAGCAATGTCATTGTCAACATGAAAAACAAGTAGAAGAAACACTTGTAGATTGGAATGTTAGATCAAAAAAAGTAGGGGGCTAAACCTTTTCTGTATATGTTGTACCTTTTCTTCACACACACACACACACACACACACACACACACACACACACATTAAATATCAAACAATCTCTTCAATCTGAATGCAGCTATTTAGATATTTGTTTGGTCTGTCACTGGATTTTTCATTAAAAATATGTGGTTAACAGCAGCCAACCTTATTTGCATGTGTGTGTTTCTGATTTGTTCACCGCTATGCCTCCTGTGTCCTACATCTTAATCCCATCCAGGCACCCGCCCCATTACATTACCAGAAGGGAAGTGATGGACATCCCTTGACTCTCTTCATGACCCCCTGATAATCCTGTTTCACACACAGGCTCCCTGCTGTATGAAACACAAAAGCTGCCACTGTAGTTCTTTACTTCCAGTCGATATTCTGACAGACTTGATCTAGCAAATTAGTATGCTGTGGTAGGGGCACGACAAAAGACCCTTTTGACACACTCTGAATCGATACAAAGGCCAACAGAGAGCCATTTCACCGTAGTTCTGTTATTTTTCCCCTTTTGATGACCCTTCTCTTTTTTTTTTTAGCTTGTATGACCTTGTCAGATTTAAAAACATAATGTTAGAAAAGTCATCCTTGCATGGGGTGGGGTGGGGTGGGGGGAAATCTAAACATGCTGAAATTCAAGAATACCAACATAAAATTAAAATACAGCTGGATCAGAGGAGTAGAGGTTTTTCTTGTGTGATTTTGTTGTTTATCTTTCATGCTACAGAAATCCCTTCATGCTTCAATGTCAACATATGTAAGTAAATAGACTCTAGTTTAGAGTAAGAGCCATGAGCGTAGTGTCACATCTGAATATTATTATTTATTTAAAAAGATGTACAAATCATCTTCAAAGATAAAAATAGTTTTTTCATGTTTATTTTTATTAGAAGGTTCTTTGATATGATACTCTTTATAATAGGTTCATAATATTGTGGTTTCATAATCCATAGCAAAACTTGTTTAATGCCAAGTGCTTACATTTATAAAATTAAACTGGATTTATGTTGATGTCAGCTACATTGTGTTAAGTAAATAGTGTTCTATGAACTATATTATACCCATAATATATATATAAAGATCACATATCTAAGAAGGATTGTTTTCTTATCCAAACTTATAGGCTACTAGGAACTACAGAACTAATTGACTTGTACCTTTTTTTACATTATTTCATATTTTTTGGGATGTACAATGCAAATATTATTAAAGTTATTCAGTATGGGCCACATTCTGACTAGTCTTACACTCTCAGCAACCTCATTGATTTCATGTTGACCCAGTGTGTTTACTACAAGACATGTAAATGTTTCTCTTTAAAAAACCATAAAAATTCATCATAACTGTTGAGCACCTAAAAATGCTTATGTATAAGTACATCCAAGTATATGTAGATGTTAAAACTTTGCTTCATTATCATGTTAAAGGTATAAATATGCATATTATAAGGCCCAACTCAGTTAATTTATGTGGCTTTTGTGTTCCCTGTACACAAAAAAATATGCAATCCATGCTCTAAAAGTGAAATGAGCACTGAAATCATGCAAATTTTCTTTTTAATATTCACAAACTTAAAAAAAAATACACAAAGCCACTTTTTCAACCTAAGCTACAAATCTTAAATTGTTCAGGCCAAAAGAAATCTTAAATCAACAAAAAATGAGACATTCCCAGCTCTAGAAAGCACTTTACTGTAACTCAGATTTTTTTCCTCAAAAATACAGGTGCACAAATTACTCCTGCTATTTGCTATACAGTATGTACATTTGACCTCTGCTGCACTTCATCATCTTCCAACACATAAACCTTGTTCTCTCAAATAGAACTATATAGACACAAGGGATAAAGCACATTGTGTAAGAGATTCAGATCACTTCAGACAACTCAACCTGAGAACACTGAGCAAAACTACAATAGCTGTTCCAATCCCTTATGCAGTTTTACTTAGCCTATGACTATCTATCTCAAAAAAATATAAAACACAGGGCCAGATGTTCAACTGGTGTAAATCAGCATATCTGCATTAAAGCCAATGGAATTTTGCTGATTTACACCAGTTGAGGACCCAAAGTTTGGTAATACTGTGTAATTTAAAGCAAATCATATTGCACTGTCTGAGAAAGAACCACATTGTAAATATAATGCAAATTTGCATAATGCAAGAAGAACCCTTATTCTTAATCTTCTTATTATATTATCCATGTTCATACAGTCTTTGAAGTCCGTGATTACAGTACAGTACAATATCATGTAATTCCATGTCATTATGATAGGGTATCTCCAGTGTCCTGCTCTCAAATACATTAATAGAGGGGTACATTCTTCCCTGAAAAAAACAAAGAAACAAACAAATATAGGTGGTAATTTTTAGAAATCAGGTCATGCAAATAGATCCATCATGACTCCATTGCAAGAGCAGCAGTGTGATGTAACCCTTTCTCCCAGTGGGATGCTGTTCTATTTTGATGTGTACAGGGCTGAAAGTGTTTCCAGAAAAAATATATACCTATAAGACCAAGATTTTCAAAAGTAACTGGTTATTTTTGGGTACTCTGCATTCTGGATGCCCAACTTGAGACATTTGTCATAGTTAGTGCTCAGAAATGTCTAAAAATCAGGCCTGTCGAAGGCATTTCAGGTTGGGCATCCAAAACAGAGGCACTCAGAATCACTAGTTACTTTTGAAAAATCTTGGCTTAATGCTACCTCTGTACTTTGAGTCAAAGTGAATCCAACAGTTGTACATGACTCAGGAATAAAGGGATGACGTGGAGGCATTCTCCCAAGGGTGATAGTCACCCTTGCAATCGTCAGACTCACAGTCCCAGCATTCTCTGTTATCCCTGGGCGTTTTTTCCCTGCTGCTCCCGTAGATCGAGAGTTATAGTATGCAAGAACATTTCTACTGCTGCCAGGTCATGGTTCCTAAGCCTGTTCCCTGATTGTTCACACTCACAGACTTTTCCTGCCCAGATTTTTATGGGCCTGATCTTCCCCACATCCAAATATGTCGTGGTTTGTTTTTTGCTATGATTTTGTACAGTACTTAGTACAATGGGGTCCTGCTCTTTCCTGGGCCTCTGGGTGCTACTCTGATATAAGTAATAAATAAGAATAATACCCCAAAATCCTGCCCCCCACCAGGAGTAATGTCACTTCCTTACAGTACAGCAAACTCTTAACTCCACCCTTGGGAAAGCACCTCACTCCATACCACAACTCTCCTCTCCAGGTAGAACCATAGTACCTGTTCTTCAGCATGTGATACAGGCTTTCAGCCTTCTGTCAACAGACAGGTGGAGCACGGAATACTCCTCTGATTCCAGGACCCACACAACTCCTTCTGCCTAAAAAAGCAGAGTTAGTGGGATGTCAATTAGAGTGCTTCTCCAGCAAACCATGTGGTGTGGGAACAGCTCTCACATTTTCTGACAAAGCTCTTGGGAGAAAAAGTACAACCTATTGGTACCTATCAACCAACTTCAAGCCCTGCAGGCGTGGGCATCAACTCTAATATAAATTATTAAAACATTCAATTTTGAATAAGCTGCATTAAAAGCTTTTGTTCATTTTATAATGCTCTTTACCTACTGTGGGCAAACTTTCTCTCCTCTGACTGCTACAGAATCGCCTGTGTCTTATTAATGCTTATTCTCAGCAAGTTCCTGATGTTCTATTATTTTAGTAAAACACCTCTACTCCCATAACTCATTGCATCTTAGATTTTTCCTTCTGAAGTTACATTTCCCAACTGAGTTGCAGCTTTGGTAGAAATCAAACCTTTCATCCTCTACACCTTCTTTACATAAGAAATGAATTTGCTCTTCAAATAGGCTGGTCTAAAAATTCATACATGGTCTCATTCTAATTTAACACCAGTTTTATGTCGGTGTAATGCCATTGACTTCAGTACAGTAAGTCCTGAATTATTAAATCAGAATCAGGCCACCAAATAGTGACTAATACCTACTGCACTAACACTCATTTTTAGCTATTAGAAAAAAAGAAAAAAAAAAACAGTGGGACATTTCCTGCTGTCTGTACTCAGTCCAAATTTGCATTGATATAAGTGGGAGTTTCATGTGATTAAAGAGTTTCATACTGAGGTCCAAGATTTGGCCCAAGAAATTCAGTACTTTTCACATCACATTGTGGATGAAGAGATTGTGATATATAACAAGCACCATAATACATTTTCAAATGGTAAACCTATTAATATTACCTAATATAGGGTGACCAGATGTCCTGATTTTATAGGAACAGTCCCGATTTTTGGGTCTTTTTCTTATATAGGCTCCTATTACCCCCCACCTCCCGTCCCAATTTTTCACACTTGCTGTCTGGTCACCCTAACCTAATATAACCTATTATATTTCCCCTTAAACCATCTATCCATGCATTTACTGCACTATATTATCTGAGCACTATACAGTTCAAAGCCTTAATCATCACAGGGTCCTGTGGCACCTTTAAGACTAACAGAAGTATTGGGAGCATAAGCTTATGCTCCCAATACTTCTGTTAGTCTTAAAGGTGCCACAGGACCCTCTGTTGCTTTTTACAGATTCAGACTAACACGGCTACCCCTCTGATACTTAATCATCACAGTGTCTACATAAGGAGAAGTGTCATAGAGAAACCATTTCACCTAATTCTGGCAGCTACATTCCTCCACTTCTTGTAGAACTCTTTCTTCAGCTTATTAACTGTAGCACAATATTTATTTTACTCTTATCTGAGACACTCAGACCACTGGTATAGTGCATACCAAGCTAGATATCAAAGTTATTCATAGAGAACCATTTAAACACATAAACAAGATCCAGTAACTATTTAAAAGCCAAACATCAAGAGAAAGTATTTTTGCTCATTGTACTTACAGTGCCAGCTCCTCAGCTGGTGTAAATCAGCATAGCTACATCAATTTACACCAGATGAGGATTTAACCCACAGCTTGTAACAAGTCAATATGGACCAAATGATAGAATGCCCTCTTCTGGACCACAGTCGTGGGTTCACATGTAGCAGTCAGACTGGAGCATATATCCATCCGGACACTAATGAGGGAAGGCTAATGTTAGAGTTGCACTCTTTTTTTGAGGAGACAGTCAGTCCTTTCTGTCACTCTGTGATGGCTAGCAGGGTGCGTGATAAAAGTCCCATTGCACTCTTTGAAAAGAATAGCAAAGGAGAAATCCTCGCAGTCCTGTCAAACTTCCTCTCAACTTTCTCAATGATGCTTGTCAGTATTGTACAGATAGTATAGTCCTGGACGAGTTTGTTTACTTGGTAACTTAACTACTATGACAAGTGAACATTGTGGATAAAGGATGTCTTTGTTAAAAATTCAACATCCCTCTTTCTTTTGATTGTTAGAAATAAATATGCCTGGTGACCCCCAAAATGTGCATCAACAAAATCAGGGAGGACCATATTTGACAATCCTGATACTATTAAAATGAAAAAAGTGGAAAAAAACCCTTTATAAAGAAGGAAAAAAAGGCACAAGCCTAAGTTTTTTTGGAGGAAATTCTTTGAAAGTCACTTTTAAAACTTCGTGCTGCCTTTCATAGTGAATTGTACTTACATTCTCTTACTAATCTCCTCACACATTATAGATTTCACAAGTGATTTGTGACGCTGAATTGCCGTAGTTATTTGTACAATTCCCATGTTATTCATTGTTTGTCCCTTTGCTTTACACAAATTGGAGGGAGCACAGTTTGAAAGTAACTGTCAAAGTGTGATGCATCTAGCAAGTCAGTAATTACATTTCATAAAGTAATTTGCCAGAACACAGAGAATTTGTAAGATTTATAGATGGTACCAGGACACACAAATATAGATGCCTGCCCACCATTTTACTAAATCCAGTTCAAACAACCATGAAACAGACTTTCAGGAATTCCTCTAAATAGATAAATCCACGCCTCAATTGCAAAAGGTAGAATCTAGTGACAGGAATGGGTGAGAGAAGGGACCTTCCAGCAATCGCTGTGAAGAAAACCTACAGTTATACAGCACACTTTTTAATATAGAATACTAAAAATAACCACTTTCTTTTAGTTTTATATATCTAGCAATATTAGGATAATAATTAATTCCCTTCATTTATTAACTCTGCTTGGCCAGAATTCATATGTACAGCATCTATATGGCACTACAAATTTACAGCATTCATTCTCCCACACATTGTAATATAGTTGTGATTGCCACTATTTTGACTGACACCATGGATTGAACTTGAGCTAAAGAATCAGGCTCTACAGCTGCGGGGACATAAATTCACATGCTCTGGGGATCAGACACAGAGGGGGACACATAGCACACCACCTAGTGGGTCACACAGTATTTCAGCTTGAAAGGAATTAAACTACAAATGCATACAAGTGCCTCTTTACAGCAGGCTATGTTGTGCCTTTAGGCACTGCCCTAAGCCAAGGGTGGCATGTAAGCTGCCTCATTCTAGAACTAGCCCTGTGAGGCACTGACTTAGAGACACACTATGTAACAATTCCCTCCCCACTTGCTCCAGAAGGGGCAGTAGGTTTCTTCTGGTCTATACCAGCAGTAAATTACAGCAACCCTTACACCAGCTCAGCTGTGCTGACTTGTGTGCTGGTGAGGTGGAACCTCTCTCCACATTTCCTGTCCCTTTACCCCACTCCTCACTTTCCTGCTTTAGGGGGTAGGACACAGCATGTTATTTTGAACTCGTGAAGCAGCCTATAGATACAGGCCCATGTATCAATCTCCTAAATCCTAGCGTTTTTCAGCAGACGCTCCTCATTTATAATAAGTATACGAACATTGTTATCAGATCTAGAGACAGAATAGCAGTGTTGCATTGGTACACATATTGCCTAGCTTTTGCAATAGATTAGGGTTATTCTCTCTCACATACGTACTCAAGCTACTTTCTACCATTGAGAGAGACAGACATTTTTGTGGGGGATAGTCTCATTAATAGTACTGTGAATGAAATACACATAAATCCCATTATGCATGAGAAATCATTCTACTGGATCTGTTGAGGAAGGGAGCATCACCAAGATGCAGCCATACATTCTTTGAGGGATGCAATAGACATGCAACTCAGAGAAGGAACTTAGCATTCACCAATTGCCTTTACAGATCATTATATTTGCATTGGCTTTAGAAGTATTCAATGCCTCCTAGCAGAATGGCCATGGAAATGGATCACAACACTGGAAAAAGATTGGCAATAAACATTATTACAATTTGAATTTGTTTATTATAGTTGCACCTACAAGCCAACCAAGAATGGGGCACATTGAACTAGGTGATGTGGAAGCATAGAATAAGAGATAGTAAGCTCTTTGTGGCAGGGACTATCTAAATAGATATGACAGACAAAGGATTGGGGAAAGAGATATAACATGTATGCAAAGTGAACAGAATGATGCTTTGCAAACATCATGCTGATTCTACAATTCTGTTTTAAAGGTTTATGAAATGCACTGGCAATTAAAAATGGTAAAAGTTCCTTTGCTTTCAAACAGAGCTGGGCAAAATTGGTGCAAAACAATGGTGTAAGACTGTATGAAATTTTTCATGAGTTAGTCTGGCATAATTTTGTGCTCTGAAAATTGTGATATTTTGTCAGATGTTGAGAGACTGACAGTTATTGATAATGAACCATGCAAAAACAGTTAGCAAATTCTCAAGTATATTGAATAATCTTGGTGAACATGTAAAAACTCAAAATGATAATTTTTCACTAAGAGCCACTTTCAATTAAATCTCTTTAACACTCAAGCATATCCATTTTTATATTTATACAATTTTTACTTTCCAAAATAGCCTATCTCCCAGTTATAGACTCATATTTACAGGGATGCTTTTGATACATGAATCTCTTACTGTCACTCGCTTACATTGCCTTTTTTCTTCCTTCTCTATGTCCTTGAGCAATCAGGTCAATAGCTATAGCCAAACTTGGCAGCTGCTAGAGCAAGATGTCAAATGTTGAAATATATATTCTTCCAGCAGTGGCACCAAGGCCTGTGGCTGGTCCTTTGTATGGATTCACTGCTAGCAATGTAGTTGTTTTCAATACTGACTGCTGAGGGTGTGTGCAGGGTCCGGGGGGAAAAAAGGGGGGGGGGGTTAGTACTGCCTGTAGGGTTATGTCAAAATCAGACTGTTATGGAGCTGACTAGGTTGCTTTCACTCCTTGGATAGTATCATCTTTTGGCACTCATTTAACAGCAAGATATTTTCTTTCTTGTATCTCTTCCCTGACCCTGTGTGCAATGCCATCTCACTACCCCCTTCAAATGTCTCCTCAGAACTCATTCTTTTTATCAGGTTTCTCTAACTCCATCCCCTCCCTCTCTGAAAGCTCTCTTCCTAATTTTTATTAAACTAACAAAGATTAAAAAATGAAAACCAGGGGGAAAGGGAAGTAACAAGATTTGTGCCTAAAAATGAGCATGAACAATACGCTTACAATCTTTGCTCTGTCCTCCTGTTCACCTTCCCCTTACTTTTGTTTATTGTTATTCTTTGCAGTATACTTTAAGTACCAAATCCTGCATGCTTTACTAATGACAGTGTGGTCACTGCATTCAGTTAGACTGCTTGTGTAAGGTAGCTGTTATCCCTCAGTATTACATCATGGAGAAATAGTTTACACACACACACACACACACACACACACACACACACAAATAGTCTTCATACAGACACAATCTTTTAGCATAAAAAGAGGAAAGCTACTGTCTAAAATTTATCCCCATGAGTCACCAATATATCCTGATCACAAATTGACTCTGTAGGTTTGAGTAGTCAGGAGTTTTGTAACCCTCCACAAAATTCTTTCATTTTAAGGTCCCCTTTTAGTTTTCTTAAAATTCTCACAGTGCCTAAGAGCGCTGACTTCTGGAGGTCTCTGATCATGATGTCTTGCGTTCCTCATGTATTCTTGAGCTACTCATTCATACCCTTGGGGATCACTCCACATGCTCCAATAATCAGCAGGATCATGTTTGTTCTGGTTTTCCATAATTGTTCCACTTCATGGCAGAGCTCTTCATACTTTATCTTCTTTTCTCGTTTCTTTTTTATGTTTCTGTCTGCCGGTATGGCAATATCAATTAGCACAATCTTATTGGTCTTCTTTTCTACAACAACTATGCCCAGCCTGTTTGCCTGCACCATTTGGTCTGTGACAATTTGCAGATCCCATAAAATCTCAGCCTCTTTATTCCTGTCAATTATTAATTATTACTACCATAGTGCCTAGAAGCCCCAGTTATGGGCTAGGACCCCCATAGTGCAAGATGCTGTACAAACAACAAAAAGACAATCCCTGCCTCAAAGAAATTACAATCTAACTATAGTGTGCAAGATCTAGCCCTTAAGTTGTAAGCTTCTGAGGTCAGGGGTTTATCTGTAAAGTACCACGAACAACTGAGGCGTGATATAAATAATCAGTAATAATAATAACAGTAACTCCATGCATATGTCCTAAAAACACACTGTATATCTTTGTTTAGAAGCCACGGCAACTTCCCTCAGCACCTTGCAAAAAAAGGCATATGAAAGTTAATATGGCCAGAAGCTCTATGTATTTCAGAACTTCCTCTGCTCTGGGGATTCAGTCACTGCTGAGGAGTCTCATAGTGTGGCTCCATTGCCGCCATGAACTCAGGGAGCTAGGACTGTGCTGTTGGGCAGGGGAGAAACCAGTGAAGAGGCAGAGGGCCTCACCATGGATACCCCTATGCCTGAGGTGGATCCAGGGGGAGCCGCAGGGTTGGAAGGCTGAACTCTCTCCCATGTAAAAAGAGTTCCACTAAGTTCACCACATGGAATTTCTTATCTCTCTTTTCACCCTGTGACAGACAGACATACACACACTCACACCCCTTCATAGGGTTTCCTCTGGGAGAATACCACCAGGCCCAAAATAAGAATCCAAAGCTTTTGCCAATTGACTTCAATCTGCGTGGTATGCACATATCTGAGGCCAGAATTTATTCTGAGATATATTTATCCTTTTGTTCCTTCCATATTCCTTGCATAAAAGAAAAAGATTATTTAGTATAAATAGTAGCATCATGACTTTCTCCATTTTAGGAATCAAGTTTATTTTCCAGAATATATAAACAGTATAAAATTCAGCCTATCTCCTGGCAGCATATGTGAACCGTAAATCATAGATTGTGGATTGGATAAAGAAAATACATCCATTGGTCTCAGTCCAGCAATCTTGTCTCCTCATGGCAATCAGTAGCTGAGAAAGGAGTGTAGAACTAGATTAAGCACAAAAGGAGTTGATCTTGTGAATCAGTTGTATCCTGTGGTAACAATTTACCCTTTTAAAATTGTTTTCTTTGCAGGCATTGTCTGCCTGCCAAGTAGTTCTCTGAACTTTTGCTGGTATTAATATATCAAGCTAACTTGTTACAAGGTAGTAACAAATATTGTGATTAAAGCTTAGAAAAAAAAGACTTAATTTGCAAATTTCTTCAGATGATTTCTTCAGAGAATAATTGTTCATACCTTTCAGAACTGCGTATGTATATATCTTATTTTAATTTGTCTCCTTGTTTTCCTTTTTTTGCCCATATTTCATATCAAAGCTCTGTTTGATTTTCTGTCTCTCCCAGCCATAAAACTGAACTATTAAAGACAAAATGTTCTCTGCTTTAAATTGTTGGATTTTCAGGGTTTTGAACATGTGATTTTCATGTACAAGCTATATGTGAACCTTTTCCTCTCAATGGAAAAGACCGCTCCAAAATTGTAATAAGAAACTTGCTTAATAGGCTATTTCTTCCCCAAATCATGCACACAGCATGTCTGGTGCTGTCAGAGAAGTGTATTTTCTGGATGTGCCAGTTGTATGGAGCAAATCAGATTTATCTTCACTAGCCTCTCAGTACAATTTAACCATAACACTGAAGGCCACAAATTGCAAAGGGAATAGGTTTCAGTCCTGACTAATAGTCCAGTAGACAAGATCTCTGCAGTTTGTCAGCATATCAGACCCAATCGGTTGTTTTCACAAATCTCTTTTTCCTGCCTACAAATGACTACTTACATTTGTATTTCTAATGTCTTTCTTTATATGCATAGTTATATCACTGTAATAATTTGAAATTGTCCCAAATTTCCTACTGTAATGTGAATACTCATACTTGGGCAGGTCAAATAGCATTTTTATTACCAGCAGTTTCTTCCTACAGCTCAACAATTAGAATCAATTTAAACCTGTGATATAGACAAATGCATTATATCCTACCAAACCACAATGAATCACATGCTATGATGAAACTGCAGTGTGATGTATGCAATATACGACATTACAAAATGAATGCACATGCTATTTTATATTCATTATGTTTCTTTTAAATCAATCGTACATATTTGATAGGCTGATGGCTAAGACTCTTTCTCATGTGAGTAATCCCATTGAGTCTGGACTATTTGTGCAAGTAAGGAATTTGCATGTTTGGGCCCTTTGTACATATTTCTATTCCTGGATTTGTCCATCTAGGGTGCATTTGCATCATACTCTTCATTACTGGTTCAGAAGAGAAATAATGTTTTACAGCTGCCTTTCTTACAACTTATTAAAATCATTTTACCTGTATAAACTGCAGTTTAAAATTTCTGGAATAAAATAAAAAAAGCAAACAGTAAAGTGGTAGTGCTATGTTCTAGAAACAAAAAGAGCATGAAGTTCATCATTTTTATACTTCAGCTTAAAATGCTACCATAGGGATCTGACCTAGATTTAAACTCTTGTCTCCAGAGATGAAAGATCTCCGCTTTAATCCACTATTGCTCACACAAGTAACTTTACATATATCAAGAGAGGGCAACTTATAAAGTTGAATTGCATTCGTTTATCTTTTGTTCTTCTCTGTGACAGGGCAATGACACGGTTTCCTCCAAAAGCCTTAATCCTCACTGGTACAAATTTCCCTAATATTCAATAATCACTCCCAGTATCCCTCCCAGCAGGGGATGTCTGGTAGCATCTGTGCCAGCATATGTTAGACATCTCTGAGTGGGTCACTACCTCATTTTGTCACAGTCTCTTCTATCACCTAGACAGACAGTAACATCCCTTCACAACACAGTGCTCCACAAGACACCACACTGTCATGTCTCTCCCTATAAACTTGGTTCAGTACACTGTAACCCACTCACTTTAACCCACTAACTGATGTTAACCCATTCTCAGCCGAATCATTTCCTAAACAAGGCAACATTAACAAGCTAATCATGTTTATTAAGTCAAACCAACTAAATGCCAATCTCTGAGTCCTATGTGAGAAGCCACAGTGAAGAACAGAGGGGAAAATAGCCCTTTATTGATTACTTAATTCTTTTTAAAGGCTTTGTAAAATACACATGCAATTTGCAAACTCACATCAGTGATGTTTCATATCACATATGCGTGTCATTTCTATAGCAATTGTTTTTAACAATTGTGATTATATCTGCTTTTTCTTTCCTTATTTCAGCAAAATTTTATCTAAATAGATGGCTGAATTAGCACAGGGCAATAATTTTAGCTTTTCTTTTCTAATTCATCATGCTGTGATATAATGTGAACTAGTTTTCCATAGAGGTGCCTGAATTCCAAAGCTCACAACAAGCTATTTCCAAATTTCAGGGATTCTCACATCTGGTGTTTTGCCACGGGCCCATCTCTAATTTTCCAGTGGGCATAGCTGAACCTCATAAGGTTTGCAATTTTGAGTCAAGAAAAGAATCCAAAAATCAGAAATGGATCCACATTTTTTCAAACCTCTAAAAACTAATCTATTATGAGGCTCTCTTTCAAGACTGTCAGTACTTCTTAGTTTAGCTGGGTCAGAAATACCATCAATAGAACCTTTGTATATCATAGTATTTCAGTTTTGCTATTATTTGTCCCGTCAAAGGACTAAACGGTGCTCTGAGAGGAGACGCCCATGTTCCTATTGAAGTAGTACAGGTATGTGTATGTGTAGTTGAGGGCAGAATTTGGCTGTTAACTAGGATGCCTGTATTTTACCACTGATTTGGGAGCGGAGTTAGGCCAATGGTAAGTGCTTTTGAAAATACCACCCAGCAATTTTAGGTCATGATCCAAAACCCAATTAAATAAATGGAAGTCTTTCCATTGACTCTAATGGGCTTTCAAAAAGACCCTTATTTCATGTCATGCTAACATAAAATAAAATAAAAAATTGATGAAAAAATGCACCAAAACTGAAATGGGGGCCAGATTGTCAGCCCACATTTATCAGCCTAAATATTGCAAATCCTTGCTTTGGACTAGGTAAACTAGAAATGTAACATAAAGTAACCTAGTGTTTCCTAGACTTTTGAAAGATGAGTTAAGAAAATGAAATCAACCACACTCCTTCCCATGCCCCTGCAACCATACCATATGTTGGTAAAGCCCTACACAACTTATTTTATGCATCTTCTGTGCCCACCCCCCATCCCAACTAATCCTTTGCATCCCGCCAGCAGGTATATTAAGAAATGCTTATCTAGAGATAACATTTGTAAGGATGATTTTCTTTATTTTTAAATGATAATAAAGCATAAAAATAACTAGTAATTTTTAAAGAGTTTTTAAAACTCCCTTTGGTGTATTTACAGACTATCAGATAATTATTACAAAATGTAAGAAGTTTTCAAAATGTTAAATGTTCATCAGATCAGGTTAATATATAATTAGGGAGTTACGAAAATAACTGACAGGGTAATGTTTCCCCCCAAATTGCTAAAATGATTAAAATCCATATTATAAATCCATAAGCACCAGCACTTTCATTTTAACACAAAATATTTTTATATATTTATTGTTAAAAGGCAAAAAAAATGGATCAACTTCTGCTCTCACTTATCCTGGTATAAATCCAGATTTACATCAGGTTACCTGAGAATAGAATTTGGGCCCAAGTGTTTTCAATATGTATCCCTCTTTAGAATTCAGAAACAGACAAACAGCTGAGATCTTGAGTGCCAAACTACTGCTGAGTTTAGAAACCTGTGACAATAGGGGTTAATAATGGAAAACCTGATAGACCTTTAAGTATAGTAGCATGAACAGCAATGCTATAATTACAATTTTCTTTCTTTCCTGTTAGATAGAAATGAATCAATATCCAAGTAGAAGCAGAATCAGAAATCTTCAATAATTTGCTCAGCTCTTCAACAGAAATATGACTTTTTTCCGTCTTAAATCAATTGTCTAATTCAAAATTATTATTGGTCTATTTCCAAACATGTGAATTAAAATTTGTGTGAGAAGGTTTTTCTAAGCAAGGGATATTTCACAGCGTTTTCAGTGGCATGTTTGAATAATCATGCAGAATTCCTTTTTGCTACTGAGTAGCTTAATAAAGAATCAATATTGCAGCAGGCCTCAGAGGAGTCAACCTCCACACAATCTCTCGCTTGGTTCAGCTGACACTGAGAATATCATGTAAAGATGTGCACAAGCATTTCAGTCAGCTTGTCTTCTTACTGATTAGACCTAGGGAGATATTTGATTACAGAATAAGTGGGTAACCTGTTTAGCCATTTCTTCCCAATATAATTTGGAGTATTGCTTTATTTTAGGGCATGATTGACAAGTTAGTAGACGTTGGCATATGGAAGATACAGTATGAGGAATAAATAAGAGATTCTTTTTTAGAGAAGCATAGAATGCCAGAGAATAATATCCTCTTATCTTCACAATTGTATAGTACTATAGTAGCAATCATATCTGATCAGCAGAGGTTTAAAAAGGAGGCATGACCTGATGGTTATCGTAAATAGATCTGAATTGCTATACAGAAGTCATTTATCTATAAAACCTTGTTTACTGCTGTACTATGCACTTCCATAAATCTATACAAACTCCTGGATGGTAGTATTTAGGGCCAGATTATCAAAAAATGTTCATGTAAAGCACACCTCCATTGTTCTCAAATGCAAATTCTGATTTGTATTGTGTTGGAGTTTACATTCATGTGAGATCAGTATGCTTTTAATCTACAATTATATGGGCCTAATCAGTTTTCTGAAGGATGTGGTTGGAGAAATACTAGTGACCTGAATGAAATAGAATGGCAGTCCCTCCCTCTCTCCATTACACACTTGGACACTATCCTATTCTCCATGGTTGCAAATGCAGGATGAAGATTGCATGAGAGAAGATGTGGAAAGATGGGTGGCAGAAGGGAACAAGTGTCTCCAGGTGTAAAAGAAAGAGCCGGGGTATAATAGTTTACATTTTTACATAGTCTAGTTTTGCATGGGTTATGCCTGCTATCCTCAATGAGAGCTGTGGGTACTCAGCACCTTGCAGGATCAGCCCCTCACACGTTCTATATGAGCTCTGAACATTTCAATGCACTTTACAACATATTAATAAATTAAGCCTCACAAAACATTGTGAGATAGGACAGGATTATTATCCCGCTTCATAGACAGGGAAGCTAAGTCATGGGTAGGCTAACTGATTTGCTTAAATTGACAAAGGAAATCCGCCTCAAAGTCGGGAGTAGAACTTAGGTCTCCTGTTTAAACACATGATAATTTCTTCCCTCTTCATTTGGCACTTTTAAATGCAGGCTGCCCGGAGCATTAGAAAATGTACTGATGAGAAAATGTATTGCATTGGCAGGGAGATGGACTAGATAATCTAATAGATCTTTTCTATGATTGCCCTCTAATGGATTTGCACTAAGGTACAGGTAAGCCCTGTGTGTGTCTAAATAGGTTAAGCAGAACCATTTGAACCTTCTTTGGTTACATCCCTCACTTAAATGCAGTGGAACTTGTACAACAGATCACCCCAAAGTATACCCAAATGTATTTAATAGTCTTTTCCTGCTTCACCTTCATTAGAAGACCATCTCTACTGAGCAATCAGATTTTGTCAGCTATTTCAATGGCCCCTTAAATACAAGTTCACTTGTATTTAAAAGAAACTATGTTGTGCATTTCCATAGAAATAACTTCTATTAAGGAGGATATCTTTTTTTGATCTAAAATTTATTTTCAGATGTCTCAATGTCCTCCTTCCCACCTGGCCCTCTTCAAAAATGTCCACTGAAATGTCCACTGAAATGCAAAAATATACTAGCTCATAAAAATACATTGTCAGTTTTAGAAGTCAAATAGAAGGATTACGAGTGATTCCTTTTAGAATACTATGGTTGTAGATTTCTACACAATGTCTACATAATGCATTTTGTTTTCAAGATGCTGCTCTTAAAAGCACATTGTGCACTAAGTAATTGCAAAAAGCAGAGAAGAGCAAAACTGAAAGCCTTTTTTCCCCTCATATCTTTTTTATGAAATATTCTGCCAACTACAAAAATATATTGTGAGTTCCTTGAGCACTCATTATATCTGCAAACACAGTGGGATTTTTTCCCCCCTAAAGAAGAGTTTCTCATTTGAAAGTTTTATCATCCACTATGGAACATTATGATCTTAGAATTTCCTGCCCCCCCCCTCCACTTCTGCCCCAAAAAGGATTTTTCTGTCTTGGGATTTACAGTCATTAATTGTCAGAAATGATCACTGATGGCATGTGATGGTCTTACAACAACCACACTCTTCACAAGAACATCACTTCAAAACTGTGGGAGGGGAGGAGAACATTAAAAAATGCAGCCCCAAAGAAATGGGATTCATTAATTTGTCAGATAACTTTGAGAAGCAGGCTTTCTGAGAACATTCATGTTAAAATATGACTGTCACTACTGCATTAGTCATAATATTAGGCCATCCCATTGATACGATACTTTTATCATTACCAAGAATGTATAGTTCAAGTTATACATTTTAGTTTACTTCAAAAAAGATCCCTCATCTAGTGCTGTTTTTTCTCTAATTCTTTATGAATAGTAATTTTGTCATATTCGTTTGATATAGTAACTTTCACACAAAGGTAAAAACTTTCCCTGTACTATGAATACTCCTTAAGTGAAGCTGTCTTTTTTTCACAGAACAACTTCACGGCACGCCTACTGTACAACTCCACTGTATACACAATTGCAATGCATACGTTCCAATGTACTGGAGTAATTAGGGACTTACATTTTATTCATATTTTAGTTAAGTACTGCCTGGGCCCAATTCCATAATCTTAATTTCTATGAGCAGTCTTCGGCTTCAGTGGGATTATTGTCAAGAGTAGGGATTTCAGAATCAGACCTTATAAACTGGTTCTACTGTATATTGTTTCATCACTTATTATTTGTATTACAGTAGTGCCCAGAGGCCACAATCCAGACTGGAGTGTCATGGAAACTGTACAAACAAAATAAAAGACAGTACATTCCCCTAAAAAGCTTGAAATTTAAATAGGGACAAGACACAACAGGTGCGTGTAGGAAACAATGGAGTAAAAGGGGAGAAAGGGCAATACAAGGACAACAGTCTCAGAAACATATGTTTATAAATGTTATCTAAGGGTGTGATTCTTTTCCTACTGAAATAAATGGGAGTGCTCCCACTGACTTCAAAAGGAGCTGAATGAGGCCTCAGTGTAGAGAATAGTAGTATATTATAGACGAGATCCAAGAAAACAAAGTACTGTTTCTATTTTGCATTTAGCATTTAACACCGAATTTAGGGACTGATCCTGATTCCAATAAAGTGAATTGGCATTTTGGAATTGATTTCAGTGGAGAGAGTTTCAGGTTCTAATGGGATAAGTTGATACCAACCTTCAACTAAGATGCAATGAATGGCCAGTTTCAATGACATCCTGTCTTTTGCATTATGAAAAAAATATTATTTGCTTCCCTTATGATTTTGTCTATAATTGCTTTGCAAATTTTTCTCTAAGTGGAAGATGCATGGAGATTTTAGTGGTTCCACCACGTTATAGTACTTCAAATAGGTGGACATTTATCATTTAGAGGGTTTTGAGAAAGCTATGTACCAAAATAAGAGTATTTGATGTCATTGTATTACATTGGTATCATAAACGTTCAGCTTTTTACATTGCAATGACAATTTTTCTGCTGTGTTTTGGCTGCTTTGTGCTATACTGCTGGGATAGTTTGGTTGCCTACTCAGCCCAAGGAGATTTAATTCACTGTAAGAATGATCCTATCATGGCACAGAGCTGACATAACATCACAATCCCAACCTGTAGCTGGAACACTAGAAAAAAGGGGGAGTGGTCAGGAGGACATTCCTACATCCTATCTATCTTGGGCTGTTTTAACTGTCCTGACATACACAGAAAACCACCAGTGTCAGGACAGTGCAAAGGAGACCTTGAAGCCACCTGCGCACATCATATTCTGACTTGTGCTCTCTTCATTTTGGCTACACTAAGGCTCTGGCCCAAAGATTTCCATAAATCATTGCAAAGTTAAGTGATTCAGGTTATAAATAATTAGGGAGAAAGATATGTCTAGGGGTTGAATAGAGGGTTCGTTGCTTTGAGAGCATTATATGAGGTCTGGCCTGAACTTATGATGACCTGAAAGTTGATTGAGTGTAATCTGAGTGAAAGATCCACAACCCTGAATTTACAGGTAACAGAAAATGACTGCATCACAAAGTAAGGAATAAAAAGGCTATCACCTTAGTGAATATTGACAATTTACACTCAACTCACCAACCGAAAAATGTCTTCCCCCCCAATATGGACATTGTACTTTGTCACAGGAGGGTTTGAATTCTTGGTGTCACATATAAACCTATTCAACACTTCACCCTGAGTCAGTGAAAGTGTCTTCTGACATTGGAGACATTATTTTGCTGCCAGATGTGCATCATTATGCTGTGATGTGCCTCACGACGGATAAATTGAGCATGGTTACCAGCCACTGGTATCCATACAGATTACTCTCTCTTTAGCATTCTGGGGGGCTATATTCAAGCTGAGTAGTACCTACGTCATGAGTAGTCTGCTTGATTCCACACAGTGCTGAGGACACCAATGCCACTCATCGATTAAGGTATTACTCAACATGAATAAGAGTGGCGGAGGCTGTTTTTTTATGATAAGCCTCTCTACTGGAATGCAGTGTACCATCCCTCTCCATCTCTCATTCACTGCTCCCCTGCAATGTGAAAATGAACTAGGAGCAACACAAAGTCCATTGTGGTTTACAGTATAAACCATTATATGGTAGACAGTAAATACTGAGTCACATTCTCAGTCTGGCTAACTGATATTAGCCAAAAAGTTTGAGAAATGCAGTCAACAGAAATTGGCATTGCTGTCGATCTTGCACCTTCCATGAGAGTTAATTTAAACATATTGTGACGCTAAGCACTGCTGTGTTTGCACCCTGCGCACTACTGCAATAATCTTTGTAAAAAATATGCCTTGTGAGGTACCATTTGAAAACTAACAACTCCCTGATCTTTAATATTCCTGTCTGATGTATGTGTGAAATGGATATTAAGAATTATGACATATACTGGAATGATTACTATAGTGTGTTTAAATCAGGCATGGCGGGGGTTGATAAACAGGTCAGGCCCCCAGACAAAGGAAGGTATTTTCCCCACCTGGGAATTACTTCATTGTGAAATGTATGCATTAGCATTATATAAGGAATTATGGTTACTCATTGACATTAGACTGTACAATTTGCGGAGACAGGAGGGAACCTCACAGCTATCTATCTGACTCCTATTTAAATTAAGAATGGTGGAATCAGAAACAATGGAAGCCCCATTTACACTGAAATCATACAGGGGGAAGGGAATTCCATAGGAAAGGGAGAACAGCATGAGGTCATCCTGCCTCTTGAAACAAAGCCATTGAACTTTGGAAGATGTAAGCAAACACAAAAGCTATCTTTGGCATCCATTACTACACAGACACAAAAGGTTGGAGCTCTTGCAAGCTGAGAAAGATGGGTTCTTCAACCAAGATGGAGATGGGAGGGAAGTTAAAGTATCTGGAGCTGAATATAGGTGAGAAACCTGAGTAGGTAAAGATTTTTTCAACTAAGAAGGCCAGGGAAGCCAGCAGCTTGTATTTTTGTGGAAGGCCCTTACTTAGGGAAAGTCAGCCAGGGGAAAAGAATGATTGGTGAGAGAAACCATATTGAGCAAAGCCTGCATCTTGCTAGATTAAGTTTTAGACTTTTAGAAGTGTATTTTGTTTTGTTTTACTTGTAACTCTTTCTATCTTCATTCCTTATATTTTAACTCTCTCAAACCTATGTATATTTTATTATTAAATGTATTTCATTTTTACCACAAATCAACTCAGTGATGTGTTAAAAGGGGTGGGTGTATCTATCCCCCAGTTAAGTTAATAAGCTGTGGTGCAGTTTTGTTTCTTTACAGGAGCAACAAACCTTATTATTTCTCTGAGCTGTCCAGAACAGGGCTTGACACTTTAGGACACATGATTTTGGGGTCATCTTGCTGATTGTAACCAAGGCTGGTGGAAGCCAGAGTGTGACTGGAGTGTTGCTGGCAGGCTGCTGGGGTCAGAGCTGCTGAACCATAGCTGCAGCTCTACACAGACATTCTGGGTGTGACCTGCATGCTGGTAGGCTGTTTGTGAGCACTGCAGGTTGGGAGCTACAGCAGCAAAGCATTGCCAGGCACCCAGGGTTATGGGGCAGGTGGTGACACAACCCCTCACTGGTCTGGATTGCACCCCCAAACTCCATCAGACATATAGAACACCCCCCCAAAAATACACCTCATAAGTCTTCATCCTTCTCACCACACAATATTGTCCTGACAAAAGGTTCAATATGACACAGCTTCACCTCAATGGTATTGACAAAACAGCACTTTCATCAATAAATATGTCATCTCTTGTGCTCTGTGATTCTGCATTGTCTGTAAACATTTTCTTAAATGAACATATACACCAGGGTGGACAATACTAATGTTCCGCCTGCAGAACTAATAATTGACCCCACATTAAAAGTTACCTAGGAAGGAATGATTTCTTAAAACATTGCCAAAAGTCAATGAAGCTTGAAAAAAGTAGCTTAATTTACATGTCACCAAATCATAGATGTCTGATATTATATTGGTTTTATTAATCATTTATTTAGACTCTAAAAGTGCTAGGGATTTTCCAAGCACATAAGAAAACACAGTTCTGTGTCAAAGAGCTCACAATCGGAAAGATAAAAATGGATGAAGCGTCAGGGAAAGTGTATCACCTGAGCAAGCAAGGGGATGACTGCTATATATGGTACTATACAATGGTACTTCCACATTTTTTCTTATTGTTTTTTATGTAAACTATCACCAGCTGGTGGTCTACCTAGCTAATTTCTTTCAGGCTCCTCAGCAGAAATGGGTCTGGAGGAGGGATTTGAAGGATGGAAGACAGTGGCCTGGAATACAGTAGAACCTCTATTTTACAAACTAATTGAGGAGTTCATAAAATTCAAAATTTCATAACATTGAACGTCTCAATTACAGTAGGTACAGTGCATAAATAGCACTATGTTGAACTGCATTGCTTTCTTCTTGTCCTTCAAATCACTGCAAAGTGATTTCCAATGCACTGAAGGCATCAGAATCTGAAGGGATGTTTAATTGTTCTTCATCTACCTTACTTCTGGTTAAGTGATTTTTTCCCCATCAGGAAAAATGGTTCATATAACTGGTTGTTTGTAAGACTGGTGTTTGTAAAATCAAGGTTCTACTGTGTTAGTTCACGGGTGTTTTCCTCCCCTTCCCATATGGAGCACATCACTGGCAGAGCAGATAATCTGCCTGGGTCATGTTTGTTAGTTTATTTTATATCCTAAAGGCCCAGTTTTACATCCATGCAACCCCACTTAGAGCCTGTAGTTGCATGGGTATTACTGAAGTCAGAATTTAGCCCTTAGGAGCCCTATTTTTCCCACTGTTACATTCATGTATCCCCCATGTAAATGAGAGCAGGACTAGTATTCTCCTTTTTGCTATCTCCATAACTGCATTAATGTATTGGAAGTTTTGCATGTAGGGCATATTATTCCCCATACATTCTCCCCATAATATGTGGATCATATATACAGATAATTCCCACTAATGCTAGTTGGATGCATATATTTAATTCTCTTGCTAGAAAAATAAATACACTGTTATTTTGGCATAGTTTAGATTTCATTAAATACCCCCAAACTACCATGTTGTTATAATTCTATCATACACACACAAGTGTGTCTGTGTGTATATATGTATATAGAGAGAAAGTGAGAGAGACTCTCTTACTAGCTTGATCAATATTTGGAAACTTGCCTCTAGAATCAATAAATACAAATATACCCACCCTCTGAAGCCAAAATTTCATCCCAGCCCATTCCAGTGCAAAAGGTTTGATTGACTAATGCACTGGTCTGTCAAGTTCCTAGGACACCACCTTTTTTCCTTTGAGTGTATTCATAAAGGTGATGGAAGATGGTATCCAGGCTTCAAAGATAAGTTTAAAGATTCTGGAACAGCTGTTGATAAGGGCTGGCTGGAGACATCCTGTACAATTCTTTTCAACGACCAAGATGGAAAAAGAAATCTATTATATCACACATAAAAGTTTCATGTTTAATATTACTAACTTTAAGTCTGAGTTGTAAATATTCAGTGGAATCAAAAGTTTGTCATAAGGAAAGAAAACTCAGTTATGAAAATGGTGTATTATGTAACCATCTGGTTGCATTTCCCATGCAAACAAAATGTATCTGGTGATTTAATGTCAATCTATTCATCTTGAAGAGATATAATCGAAAAAAACTTGAAAGATTAAAAAAAATACAAGCCATCATTATTTACTAAGGGTTGGATCCTTCAATAAACTAAGGCCCTTTACATCACTCTGACAGTGTAATGGGGCCTTAAAGTGGAAGTAAACTACATTTACCCTATCAGAGCAGGGTAAAGGAGGCAGAAGATCAAAGAAGAATCAGGCTTTTAGAGCACAACGCTTACTAGAAATATGATTTAGATTTAGGGCATCAATTTAGGGCTCAGTTGTGAGCTGATCTGCACAGAGGAATAAGAGGGTGTAAGGAGCCTCCTCACACCCCTGAATGAATTGGCAACAGCACTTGAGCCTGTGTGTATGTCTTGGGGGGAGAGAAACCAAAGTAAGATTGCTAGTTTCTCCAGGATGATGCAGGTAGGTGGGGAATGGAGAGACAAGGATTGGCAGTGGGTGTAGTCTTAGCTCCACTCCCACAGTACTCCAACCAGGGTGGCTGAGCCAGAACAAAGGTGAAAAAAAGCTGCAGCAACAAGAGGGATTTCATCCCTTGCCAGGAATACGAGCGCCTAGATTACAACTCTCAGAGCATCTCCTAGGACAGTACCATAACGCACTGCCCCTTATTTTGGCAGATTTCTAAGGTTACAGTTCAGTCCTTAGTGATTACAGTTAAGTTGCAGTAAAATAATTTAGGTATTTTTGAGATGATGGGCCACAAACCAGCCTTATATTTAGTCTGAAAATTATGGCTATAGCATTCAAGGCAATAAAAACTGCAGAGCCATTTTGATGACTGGTGCAGTGATTATACTATTTTTATTACATGGTGTATATTCTACATTGCCATTCAATGCATTTTTTCCCAACTTTCTTAAAATGTAAAGTTTACATTTATGTGAAATTCAAAGACCGCTGACCCCAATGTCACTTACTAGGGGCCTTTTCAAACAGTTCTCAGATAAGATTTTGTGTGCTGGGTCAGTTTAAAGTAATATTGTCTAAGATGAACTTCCATTCTTCTATCCTAAATTAGTGCCCTGATCAACACTGCCCTCCACCCCGCATGGAGTTTTGAATTTTCAAGTAACATCAGACTAGGCTCTTGGTTTCCATACCAAATCTTATTTCCACCCTTAGTGGCACAATACCGCAGTTCCTTCCCAGCTTGAACTCACTTGAAATAAGACAAACTTGGATACCACCCAACAACTGAGTCTCTTCTGGCTCCACATATGCCTCTCACTGGAAACGAGGCTCTTCAGCTGGGATGGGGCAGGCCATGGGGCAGGGCTATAGGGACAGCTTCTCTGTGTATCATTTTTTACCCCCACCAACTTCATGAGACTTGAATAAATAAGTACGTGCTGCCCCTGTCATGTTTAATTAACCCCGTTTCCTCTGCTGTGGAATTAAAGCCCTGTGGAGTGAGGACTGAGCTGAAGACTGGTAGGGAGAGTTGGAAGTGTGGAGGCCTCCACCTGAATGAGCCTGGCTTCCATGGATCTCAAGCTATTTCTTGGATTTCAGTACCAGACCTTCTTCTACTTCCTCAAGAGTACTCTGTCACAGTACTTCTACTCTGTTTCCCTGAGAGGAGAGCATGAAGGAAACTGTGTGCATGCAAAATCAGAGTTCTTACATCCCCAACATAGGCAACCATTTGCCCAAAGACCATGTTCAAATCAATGAGGAAGGAATGTGTCTTAAAATCTGACGGAACCTACAGAAGGGTAAATAGTATTTTTCCAGGATATTTTAATATTGTTATTTTTACATGATTCATCAGTGTGAAAGAAATATTACAGGCAGAGTTTGGATTTAAATTGTTGTTTAAGGGCCTGATCTTCCAACTACAGACATGAGTGACTTTACTCTCATGAGTAACGTTTGTCTTTTTCACATATTCTTATTATATGTTTTCATTTAGCTTAAAGCTGATTTAAAGATTTTAACTTGCAGAATTAAAACTATTTAAAAAAAATCTAGTGCCAACACCTGTAGGAAGATGGAATTCTTTTTCAAATATTGTAATGTTTTCCCATATTTCACATTCTGGCGGAGATTTTCAAAAACGGGAGCCTACAATTAGGCTCCACCTCCATATTCAGGTTCTTATACACGTCCTGATTTTCACTAATAGTACTTCAATGGAAATTCCTGGCTGCTCAGCACTTTTGAAAGTGAGGCTAGTTCTTTAGAAGCATAAATGGGAATTTAGGAGCCTAACTCTGGGTTCCTATTTTTAAATTCTTGCATTTTTCTTTATCATAAGCCTCATGCTTTTGAACTGTAATGTTTATTCCTTTAAAATAACTATAGTAATAATAAAAACTTTTTTTAAAATAATGCACATGGAAGATTGATGCAAATTTGGAGGTAAAGTGATTAGGAGTGTTTACAGTAACTACTAGCATATCATTAAAGAAGAGTGTCTGTATGTGCATGTGCATATATATACACATGAACTTGTCTTTGCACTTAGGATGGAGGCCAGGAGGTCCAGCACAAGCCTGATCCTGAAGGTTTGAGCACCCAAAAACTCTCACTGCACTCAATGAGACTTTTGTATTGTATATGAGACTTTAAGTTTTGCAGGATTGGGTCTGAACTTGGCCAGTGGTAAATTTTTATAATAGTCTTGTTACTTTACTATTTTCAGCAACTGCTGAGTGATAATTTAAACATTTTCTGGAAAAATGCTAACATGGTATAATATGTATTTATTAGCTCACAAACACTATAAATTGTTGATATTTCTGTCTTCCAAGACAATTGTTAAAAGTGAAATAACAAGGCAGTCTTATCTTAGGTGAGACTGTTTCTGCTCCTTGGCAAACAAAGCCCTTGTTTGATGAGCTAGGTTCATTTCATATTTGTGTAATACCCTGGAAGAAATTAGGTTGCAATAAAGTCCATTTTTGTCACTGCGTGTACCAATGAATATCACACCCAGCAGGATACAGTGGCACCTGGCTGTCCAGACCCAGTGTAGCACAAAGCCATCTGGGGGTAATTACAACAAGGTATTCTTTAAAGACCAGATGGGACCAAGGAACAGAAGCCCCTACCCCTCCCAGTCATTTACAACATAATTCCTTTCAATGATATACTTAATCCTCCCACCAGCTACGCTTTTCAGCTTGCTGTTGTCACTGTTCTTTTATGTTAATTCAGTAGAGAGACAGAGAAAAAGAGAGAGAGCGGGAGAGCAAGCCACCGGTGCCTCAAGGGACTAAAAGAAATTATTCATCCTTAAATTGTTTCCACTACACCAAGTACAGTAACAATTTTTTTTTAAAAAAAAAAGAGGGTTGAAATTATCCTAAAGAAGGTCAATGGTATAGTCCTGTGAAACACCAGCTGAGGTTTATTCAGCCACCTGTTAGCTAGGAGGGTTCTGCACACGCTCACGATGCATTTAACCAGTTTAAAGGGTCTTTTTATTGACTGGCAGCCTCCCTACATTCAGAAAGCTCAAGCCATGGCCCTGCTTTGTGATCATATGTGGCACACAAGACTCAATTCAATTATGCTGTAAGCCTATCCAGTTTGCATCAGTGCCCTTTCACTTTTGTATCATTTGTCTTGTATCCTATAAAGAGTTTTATTTTTTAAGAGGAAAAGGCACGCACTAGAGGAGAATTGCCTTTATTTTGCAATTCAGGTTTACACTGCAGATGTACAAATTACACTTCTGTTTCAAAAGTATTTTTATTATAAAAGGGACATTTAAAAAAAATAAAAAAAAAATAAAAAACAGAAATCCTTGGCAATTTAAAAAACAAATGTATGGCATATATTTCATATCTAAAGAAGTCCAGACAGACAACACATATATGTTCTATATAAAAATAGACTGTCAAATGGGAAAATAGCAAGTTACAAAATAAGCAACTGTGTGGGCCAGTTTGAATTACAGACATTAACTCATCTAGGGCTGGATCCTCCCATCCTTTCTCCACCGTTAGGTTCATTAGTTTTAATGGGACTACTTGCAGAGTAAAATACTACTCAACACAAGTAAGACTGGAAGAATTTGGGTCCTAGGCTTATTGTATTTGACTCCGAAAAAAGATGAACGGAAAGTGAGGTCAACATTTCAGATTGTTTTTGAAGATCATTCATGTTTGTGAAACATTGGTATCGTTCACCGAATCTATGCAATTATAAATGACCGGAAGTTACCCACACAAGCCAGTCATGAAGTTCAAAATCCTTTCATTATATATTTTATTTTCAGTGAGCATTCAAAGACTTCGTCTAACAGTGACAGTATTTCCACAGTTCAGAGAAGTGATAAATCCAGCATTCTACCAAACCTCCAAGCATCTTCTTAGGAGCACAGGTAATTTAAATCCATTTCTAAATGTGTAATAGTTTGAGTCACTTACAAGATAGGCTAGGTAGTCCTTGTGGTACCTTGTTACTACTAGGTAACACGACTACCACTCTGAAACCTGCATCTACAGAGTGTAAACTACAATGACATGTGCAGATACAAATTTCTAGGGAGAGTGAGGATGGGAGGCAGGGTCAAACTATTTTTTTTTACTTGATTTACAGGCAATGTTAGTTTATCTTAGCTATTAAAAAATAAACTTGAGCTTACTCTGGTATAGTATTATAAAACTTAAGCTTCTACATCTAGTCTTCATTATAAACATTTGATGGTTTTAAAACAGTGTTATAACATCACATCTATCTGTCTAGGCATGGCTTCCACCATCGCAGTATGTAAGCATACCTTTGCTTGACTGGAATAAATATTGATTACTATATCTTCCCTCTTCCCCCCCCACACACAGCAAAAGTCAGAGAAAGGGCAATAGTGCCAAGTTACTTGCCAGTCTGTACAGCAAATGGGTATCAATTGCTGATGTATCAGCCACAACCCTGAAATATCCTGACTGCGAAAGACAGCTTTAATTTTGTCCCTTCATAATATTTCCTAGTGAGAGTTGCTAATCCAGCTAGTCAAGCTATTCATCATAAACAGTTTATTCCTTGGAACTGGATTCACAAATTATCCATGAATAGATTACGATTATCTTGAATTTCTTCACTATGCTAAACGGTTTAACAAATAGACTTGGGGTAGAATTTTCAAAGTGCCTGTACGACTTAATATTTCAAATCCCATTAAAAGTTAACACATATCTTATATGCTTTTGATAATCGCACCAATTTAGCTCTATGGAATATTTATGATCTGTTAGCAGTGAGTGCTGCTTAGAAAAGTCAATATTTGGAATTAAATATTCAGAAAATCTGCATTTGGGCTGTCTAACTGGACATGACATCATACATGGTATGATTTCTCTTTCCTTATTGGATGACTTGACCTTTATAAAGAGGAGTGCCTGAAGAAAGAAGTGGGGTATTTAATTCCTCAGGAAGAAAGAAAAGGAGAAACAGGGTAAAAGATAGCATGAGGTATGCCAATTTATGGAATTTTAGCACATTTTAAGACACTTTAAGTCTTGTCCGAACCTCTTTTGCATATTTAGCAATGTACATGGATCCCAGATTTTAAAACAGGTGGATTCTCTCTTGTGAAAGGGATTAGACATGGGCAGCCTATCAGACTTTGTATTCAGTTTTCTTATCACATTCTTCCTACATAAATGTATGTAAACACAGAATCCAGGAGAGTTCTCCCTGCAGGAATACATTTTTGTACACAGATTTGCTCAATTACATACGAATATCAATATCCATATACCCAAAGGCTATACTCAAGGATACAAAGCAAATCAATGGAAGAGAGGGATTATAATCCTGTTCTCACTCCACTCCACTAAATTGCCTCTGACTATGGACCACCAACATACCTCTTTATATAGGTAACTCCCAACTGATGTAACTAACAGTTCCTGGGTAGTATGTAGATAAGGAAGGGGCTGTAGCAGATTGAAACACAGAGGGACAGCATGCTATTACTATTAATTATTCATAGTGGTAAAATCCAAAAAGTCCTAGGCACAATAGTCAGTCATACACAGTGTCTCCTCTGAAGACCTTACAGTCTAAAGTCCAGATGTTTAAAGGTATTTGGTTGCTTTTGAAAATCCCACTAGACACCTAGGTGTCTAGTGGGATTTTGCCCCTGATGGCATGGCTGATGTGATTAGGTCCTATGATGATGTCACTTGAATAGATATGTGGACAGAGATGGCATCAGGCTTTGTTGCAAGGATAAGTTCCTGGGTCAGTATTTTTGTTCAGTGGTGTGTGGTTGCTGGTGAGTATTTGCTTCAGGTTGGGGGGTTGTCTGTAAACGAGGACAGGTCTGTCTCCCAAGATCTGTGAGAGTGAGGGATCATCTTTCAGGATAGGTTGTAGATCTTTGATGATGCGCTGGAGAGGTTTTAGTTGGGGGCGGAAGGTGACAGCTAGTGGTGTTCTGTTATTTTCTTTGTTGGGCCTATCTTGTAGGAGGTGACTTCTGGCTACTCGTCTGGCTCTGTCAATCTGTTTTTTCACTTCAGCAGGTTCATATTTTAAGAATGCTTGATAGAGATCTTGTAGGTGCTTGTCTCTGTCTGAGGGATTGGAGCAAATGCGGTTGTATCTTAGAGCTTGGCTGTAGACAATGGATCGTGTGGTGTGTCCTGGATGGAAGCTGGAGGCATGTAGGTAAGTATAGCGGTCAGTAGGTTTCCGGTATATGGTGGTATTTATATGACCATCGCTTATTAGCACAGTAGTGTCCAGGAAATGGACCACTTGTGTGGATTGATCTAGGCTGAGGTTGATGGTGGGATGGAAATTATTCAAGTGACATCATCATAGGACCTAATCACATCAGCCATGCCATCAGGGGCTCGTTCACCTGCACATCTACCAATGTAAGACAACTCCAACTTTTCATGCTCTCTGTATGTGTATATATATCTCCTCAATATATGTTCCATTCTATACATCCGAAGAAGTGGGCTGTAGCCCATGAAAGCTTATGCTCAAATAAATTTGTTAGTCTGTAAGGTACCACAAGTACTCCTGTTCTTTTTACTAGGTGCCTAAATATCTTTAAAATCTAAACCTAACAGATTAAGAACAGATAAAGGACAAGGGACCAGATACAACATACAGAGTGATCAGAGTAATGACTGGCACACAGTGTTAATGCTCTCTCTTTCTCTCTCTCTCTCTCTTTTTATTTATTTATTTGTTTATTTTGTGGGTATGTAGAATCTGTTTTGAACTGCCCCCTTGCCATAATAACTTGGCAAGTTCTTTAAGGCACAGAAGCAGAAGTTGGCCTTCAGGGATGATTTGAGGGTCTGATCCAAAGCCCATTGGAAAGCCAATGGAAAGATTCCTATTGACTTCAATGTACTTTGCAGGCCTTGAGAGAGAAGACTATAATAATCTTAGAGAGGTGAGGTAGTCTCCTTTCGTCTTCTTCCACGCTCCCAGGCCACATGTGACTTACTTCTCCAGAGTTGCTTCTCTGCACCATGCAGCACAGGGGAACAGAGCACTCTTTGTAAAGATCTCAGAGAGGTGCATAGAGTGGATCCACAAAGGTTTTCTCATCCCCTAAAGAGACCCAGAGGCCATTTCATATTCACTCATAGATAGCGTAGGTAAAATAAGAATTGCTGTGAACCTTGACTATTCTCCAAACAAAACCCAACCCATTTGAGAGGTTCCAAAACTATTTCAGTAAAACACTCCTCTTCTGACTACATCTTCCAAGCTCCTCCTCCCTGCTGCCCCAATTACTTTTTGAGTGTTACAGCTCAATCTACTGGAGCTCTTGTCTTTGGTAGAAATATTGTAGAGCACATGGTGTTAGTGGGAAACTAAATCACATGTGACCTGGGACTTCCCAATTTTTCTTTGCAGCATGGGGAATGAGAACTGGGAAAGCCCCTATCACACAACAGGAATCACAGGTGTGCTCTGGATCATAGACTTCTCAATACGATAAAGGAAAAAGAGCAAAAAAAAAATCAGGAATCCAATAAAATACCAACACAAAACAAGCCTACAGGATTATAATTTTAAGATCCCAAAGAAGGATGATACATTTTATCATTTAATCTACAATATAAACTTCATAAGGAATACCCCCTTATAAATTCTCCCATAAAGGGCAGAAAAACTTCTGAGTGAAACCTTCCTAAAGACTTCCAGCCCTTCAGACTGAAGTAAGCTCTTTAAACTCAAGCAACCCCCTGAGCTTTTGGATGGAGCAGGCTTTATAATTCCTTTGTTCCGACCCTAGTTGATTCTGGCCAATCCACCCCTTTCACCTGACTCACAATGATGTTTTAACACGGATAAATAATTTAGCCCCTTTCAATGCCAACCTCTTGACCCTCCACACTTGCTGTAATCAAAGCCCCGGACAGTGAAGTTTAAAAGCGGAAGTATTAGTATTATGGCCCCTCCTGTTGCTGCCATGTATGGTGGAGGGGGAGGTAAAACAGAAGAGGGAGCCTTTTCTGCTCCTTTTCTACGGAAGGGGGGTCTGCTGGTGAGAGGATGCAGAGCCTCCTCTCCTCATAAACCTCCCTCCCCAACAATGAGGAGAGCTGTGGGTTGTGCTGACTATCCCACAGGAGGATTTTGCTGGGACAAGAAGAGCAGTGAAGACTGCTGTCACCAGAAAAGAAGGCAAAGCCACCTCACAAACAGAGGTAAAGGTGCATGGAAAAATGGGAGAAGAGGCACCTGTGGATGAGGTCAGAAGGAATGTGTGAAGGGAAAAGGCAGCTATGTGATAGCATCCTCAACTCCACTGCATAGCGGCTGCTTCCCTTCCCTTTTAAGCCTCCATCCTGGAGCTTGGCTCTGTGCAGGCAAAAGTCTTTGGCCAGGGAGAGAGGAGGGAAGGCAGGGGAATAGCAATTCAGCATGGTTTTCCTCTCAGGGCAGTTTGAATCCTGTTACAACTGCCCTGGATGACAGTAACTATCCCTCTTTGTCTTTAACATAGAGAGGACAAGAATATGGCTGGTGGGGAAAGTCACTGGTAGCGACAAGGGACAATGATGAACAGGGAGGGAGAGCACAGGCAGGTCAGGTTTGGTGGTACAAGGTTCTCTCATTCTCACAGAAACGTGGTGTCTGGGGAGTGGCTCAAAGAAGACCATGCAACTGGGGTAGAGCTGGAGGAAGAGGAAGAGGTCCTCTTCCACTTTTTTTTTTTTAGGAAGGTTAATATTTTACATTTACAATGCCCCACTGCAGTCCATACTCTGTCCTCTTTACGATCTGGCCAGTGCCTCTTCCATTTACACAGAGAAACATTTTTAGCGTTCACTGATCATACTTGTCAGTTCAAAAGTTTTCTGGATAATACAGTTTCTCTAGTTTAGTGTATTTCTGTCAGACATTTTTTGGCAGAAGAAATGCTTAGCTTTGAAGAGGGAAGCCCTGTGTAAAGAAATGTGTTTAATGTGAGGTCATAATAGAAATGCGGGGGTGGAACGGGCCTCAAGAGGCCAACTAGTCCAGTCCCAATAAACCTAAACAGCAGGCTCAGTCCCTCCAAAGAACATTTTCACAAGCTGTCTATGGTACTAGGTAAATAAGAATGAAAAAACCCACAGAGATGAGGAGAGAGAGCAGATAAAGAGTTTTTGCTGTCTCATCTGTTGACAGTCCAACCTGGTGTAGCGTTAGTGTGTGAAATCCTGGTTCTGTTGAAGTCAATGGGTGTTTTGCCATGGACTTCAGTTGGGTCAGGGTTTTGCCCAATGTGTTTTCTAGAGTCTCACACACTGGTGGCACATACCAGCTCCTTTCCTCCAATCCCCCAATTTGGAGGGTCTCATTTTGCTTAACTATATTTTCAGTAGAATGATTTTAGAATACTGCAAGTACATGTATTTCTATTTTCTATCTCATTTCCCTATAGTAAATCAGAACAGGAAGGTTGCCAATATAGATCCCATTTCATATTTCAACAAATGAATACATGGATTTCAGTTTGAGTTTGAAGTTTCTGTCTCTCTCTCTCTCTTTTGTTGTTGAAAAAAAAAGGCAAAATGAAAGATGGCAGATTGCCATGATTAAAGCATTTTATGAAAATAATATGCCACGTCTTCCTTTAAAAATATAGCTCAGCACTGCCAATACTTATTGAACATATTTTTAAATCTACATTTCAAGCATATTTATAGACAGCTCCTCTGCAAGAATGGTCCACCAGCATCCATAACTTCTGTAATCCAGCAGCACACATCTCAAATTCAGCAAATGACAGCAAGCCCAAAGGTTCCTACTGGGTTCGAATTGTGGATGAGCCACAAATTCTTTGAGTGACATTGGGTTGGTTGCTTGATTTTCTTGTGTCTCAGTTAATTCAGAGGAAAAACTGATTTAATAAAGCAGAAAATTAGAAGCTAAAGTCTGAACTGAACTTTTCTAAGTAAAGAAGACATAAATAATTTTAAGCAAAACACAAGAATCCAATTTCTTGAGGTAGCACTATCCAATTTAATTTTCTCCTGCATCTTGTTTAGAAGTTTTCATCAAAGGAAGGTAAAAGAAAATTTCATTTAAAGGAACCAGATAGCCCCAGTTACTATTAATGACATTAAAAACATTTAGATTAAGATTCCCTGATGGGGCAAAAACATTGTCGCGGGTGGTTCTGGGTACATGTCGTCAGGCCCACCTCCTTCCTGCCTCCGTGAAAGCTTCAGCAAAAAATCGTTTCTCGCCTTTTTTCCTGGGTTACCCATGCAGACGACATACCACGGCAAGCATGGAGCCCACTCAGCTCACTGTCATCGTATGTCTCCTGGGTGCTGCTGGCAGACGCAGTACTGCAGTGCTACACAGCAGCACTGCAGTGCTACACAGCAGCATCCCCTTGTCTTGCGGACGGCAGACGGTGCAATACGACTGCTAGCCGTCGTTGTCGTCCCGTTCTGGCCGACCTCGGTTAGGTTGGTCAGGGGCGCCTGGGCAGACATGGGTGCTCCTGGCCAGCCTCGGTGAGGTTGGTCGGGGTCACCTGGACAAAAATGGGAATGACTCCAGGTCATTCTCTTCTTTAAGTTTTGTCTAATGGAGATTCAGTCCTGCCTGGAATATCATGCCAGCTGAAGGCTTCTGCCTCAGGCTGCTCTCCCAGTCGGCAGCACCGCGTGGTCGCACCTACCCCAGCCTACCCCTTGCTCTCGTGGCTCATGAAGCCTGGACAGTAGTAAGGAGCAGTTCAACTATAGGCTGAGCAAGTGCATAATGGTGGTAGAATGTGCCTTTGGTCGTTTAAAAGCTCGCTGGCACAGTTTACTGACTCAGTTAGACCTCAGCGAAACCAATATTCCCATCGTTAATACTGCTTGCTGTGTGCTCCACAATATCTATGAGAGTAAGGGGGAGACGTTCATGGCAGGGTGGGAGGTTGAGGTAAATCGCCTGGCCGCTGATTACACGCAGCCAGGTACCAGGATGGTTAGAAGAGCACAGCAGGGCACGCTGTGCATCAGAGAAGCTTTGAAAACCAGTTTCATGACTGGCCAGGCTACGGTGTGACAGTTGTGTGTGTTTCTCCTTGATGAAAACCCGCTCCCTTGGTTTTATTTCAAATTGCTGAAATCAGTGAAGCATCAGAATGTCTGGCAGAAGAAGAGTACGTTTTCCTGATGTATGTAAACTGCAATTTTTTGGCTGTTGGTTAGCTTTCTCTTTCACAAATATTAATATATCAGACATAAGGCCCAGTCTTTTTCAGGTCCATATTCTATTCCTATAATGACGTCAATGGAAAGTTTGTGAATAGAAAAAAGGTAGGTACAACCCTCAAACCTTACTCTACTCCCCTTGAAGATACAAGAAAAAACTTTGGGGGAAATCAAGGGAACTTTGCCTATGTGAGAATTTTAGAATGAGCTTCATCACAAGCAGAAATCACTAAGAAACATTCAAGTTGCTCCATATTCTCTTTTTTTAAAAATGCTTTATTCAATAGTTGATTAGAGAATGTGCTACTAGACATCTCAAATAAACAAAGAGGAATAAACACCCAAAGTCTGTAGGGCTTAATTCTGTGAAGATCAGAGCAGCCCCTGTGGCTTGCTAAATATGCTCAACTCCTATTGACTTCTGTTGCAATGGAGGCTTCTCTGAAATTTCAACAAAACTCTTGAGGTCTAATTTAACTCTCATTGGAGTCTCTCTGTTGATTCAGTCTATCAGCTTTCCATAGGACCAAGCCCTTAGTTTTCAAGACGAGTCCAGTCTTTTTTCATTGTGGTCCTTTGGTTGTGCCTGCTTTTGGACACTTGACTTCTGTGTTCATAGGGATACATTTTGTTCAATTCATTGGGTTAAATGGCAGACCAGGAGTCAGTTAGTTTGCAACCTAGGATCTGCTACAGAAATCCACAACTATTTACCTATTGGGAATAAAAATTCACTTTTGCTTTATTGCACTCCAGAGCCCACACACTTACTTTATGTTGGCAACAGCTAAAAAATTACACTTTACAAATATTATTGTTTAAAAGTTGATTAAAATAGACATTAAAGAATGAATGCAGTTTTCTGAATCCATTAAAACAAGGGAGAAAAAGATTCAAAGCCCTCTTTTAGATTCTAGATGTATAGATGTTTTAAATCTTTGTAAAATGAAAAATATTGATGTGTATCATATTATGCAGGTTTGTCAGCTGGCTTTTTTGTTTTAAGTACCTGGCCCATAAATATTAAAGGGCACCCCTTCTAAAAAAGGAAAAGTGCAATCTGTATGCTAGGACAACTATAAAGAAGCAATAAATTTTTGCTGTAATGACATGCTAATTAAAATTTTGCTTGTAACTCATGTAAGTGTTTGAAGGCCAGCAAATCTCTCTTTTCATTTGTGAAGTGTGAAGGTAAATTGCCCGGTGACAGTAGGACATCGCTAACAAGTACAAATTGAATAACATGCTATCTTGCTCTATTAGTCCTGCCTTGCATGTCTGAATTAGATATTCAGCACACTCCCCATTGTAGGCCTGATTGATAAATGCTAAGGAGAATTTGTCAAAACAACAGGGGCTACACCCAGTGGGACATCAATATGCTCCATTTAGTCACCCACACAGCACTTTCTACATAGGATTGTCACATAAAATTAAGACTGGCCACTAACCAGCCATCAAGCTTGCAGCAGACATCAGGCAGCCTGTGTTCTATATGCATATTAGTCACATGCTTAACAATTTGGGCTGTCATGACTGAAGCATGCAGTGACCTCTAGAGCAGAGGTTGAATTTTCCAACTACACTGAGACATCATGCTCAGCTGTTCAAGATTTTAGACCATTTCCTGCCAGATCTGTGCACAGATGCACTGCCCTAAGCTATAATCTGTGGCCTAGTCCAAATGACAAATGGCACAGTGTAGATTATTGCATTATATATTAAGTACTGCAAGTCTGTAAATTATAAGTAAACTACTGTTCAGACCAAATGTCTCCTCCAGCTTTAAGAATACTTTCCGTCACAACTCTTCTCATATACAAGTCTAGTAAATATCTGGTGAAGGAGGAGATCAAAGTCCCCAAAACTGGAATTAACTGTGTCCACTCCAAATTAGCTGCTTGAATATCAAGCAGTTTTGTGCGAGCTGTAATTCAATAAGTCACTGTTGGATTTGGTGCTCCCCTTCCATAAAAATTAATAGCAAATTAAAATTTCACATTTTTATACATGTAGATACTTATGTTTGATAATTCAGGAGGCCGGCATTGTCAGCCACATTACATTTCCTGATTAATTCAATATGGATTAGCTATACAATATATAGTGTGATTAAAAGTGAATAGGAAATCTAAACAGATTTAGTACTGGGAGCATTTAATTTTTCTTTCTGGTATTCTTAGTCTTTGTTTATATGCTGAAGTCTTTGTTTATATGTTTAACAGCTGTGAAAGGGACAAAGAAAAAGTAAGCTGGATAAAGAGCTGTTCCCTTTATTTCTTACCACTAAACCGAAATTTTAGAGAAAAAATAGAATTTTCTTTTTATCCATCCATATGGCAGAATGTTAGTGTGTTTGGCATGTGTAGCCGGTACTGTAATATGTCAGCTGGTATTTTGGAGCCAACAGCCAGATTTTTGGTGGTTGATAGAAATAGGAGAAACCAACTCTCCATTTCAGAAATACTTGCATGCAATCATATCTGCTTATGCTGTTAAACTTTTGTGATTACGGCTGTACTAATGACCAGAAGTGGGCAAATCAAGGCTTGCTTCTGCTGCCATTGAAATCAATGGCGCAACTCCCATTGATTTCAAGGGGGATAGGGTAGGGTCCCAAGTGGAGATAATATTCATATTGAATTAAATCTGAATGTTAAAATGTTCAGTTAACCTCTCTTTGTTTCATGTGAGAAAGGTTTAAATCTCAGATGGTATTATGAGTATTACAAGTTAAAACAATTGACATTGTTGTCCATTTCACTGTGGATTCTCATTGTACTAGTGTGTTGTAAGGTTTCATAGTACAATTAATTGTGTCTCAGCCTAAGGTGACCCCAATGAATAAGACCCTCCCTCCATTCTGTGTTGTTACATTAGGGCTCTCCACATCACAGCTAGATCACAGGGACAGAGCAGAATCTGCACATGTGGATAATTCTCTTTACCTGAGTAAGGGGGTGGGGCACAGGGAATAGGCAAGTCTTGGTTCCATCTCCTCAGTAGTAGCCACTGATGCTGAGCTAGCAGTATGTGCAAAAGTAACCTGCACCCACTTAAGGGGTACAATAAATTACTTCTCCCAGGATCAAGGGGGCAGGGCAGTGAAAGAATTGTGACTGCATAACAATTCCTTTGCAGGGCATTTCATTTCCTGTGGTGGCACAGCAAAAAATCACCCATTACACAGGATATTGAGCAAAGGCAGCTCAACTTAGCCCTGTGTAGTTTGTTTCTAATGTCCTAAAATATCCAGAGTGGGCAATGCCATAAAAGCCTACTTGAGTCATCTTTACTACTGTTTTTCTCATCATGGAGGTCATGCCATTCTGGAGACCCTATCTTTAAGGTAGAGGCCAATGTTAGGAAAGGCTGTTTCTTGTACAACTCAATGTAATGGGGAAACATTTTTTTCAAGGATATTGTAGAAAAGTTCCACAGATTCCTATGAAATGGATTTGGTTCATTCAACCAATGACTAGAAAATAGCAGCGTGACAAGCCAATTTAGAAATCTCTCTGAAGGATTTCTTCACATAATATTTGCAAGTAAGATCACAGTGTGACAAATTAACGAAAACACATTAAACCAGACCACACATACAAACAGAAAACACAGTAGGAATCTTTCAGTAAGAATTAATAGTAATTTTTGCCAAAATAAATATAAAATGCAGAGCAGTTCTTGAAATGATATCATGGAGGCATTCTTTTCAGCCAATATTCTGCCCATCGTGTAGGCCTTTTTCAGTTTCAGTTGTGTTGGCTATTTTCAGTATTATAGTCAGTTTCTCCATGGAAACAATAGCCCCAAATAGGTAAATTTTCCTTTCATGCACTATTGTGCTTGACAAGATACAGTAGAACTATAGCTTCAGCTACAGTTTAAGTAAAATAGAAGTTCTTCTCCTTCCCCCATGTGACTGGGCTCATGCTGAAGAAAGACACTTATTTTCATTTTAGGATAGATGTGGGGGGCAAATCATGCTCATTGTAATCTGGAATAATTCCAGTGGAGTTCTTTCATATTTACACAATTGTAACAGAGCAGAATCTGGCCATGTGTCTATTTCTGACTTAATTCTGAGAAACAGAAAATAAGTTCTATTTGATCCTCTGGTTGCTGCTCTGTCACTGGAAATCAGAATGGTCCCTCAGCAAAAGTTGGGTCATCAGACGCTTCCGTTATGTTCAAGTTAAAAGTTGATGTAGGCAATTGCTTCTAGAGAGAAAACACTTTCAGTTTACTCATTTTGGTAAACTTCCAATTCAAGTGTTATTTAATTTAAGTGAATTAGTAAGTGAATTCTTCACTGATACCAGACATTAGACAGTAGAGTTGAAGGCAGATAACCTCTGCAGCTCACAGTTAGTTAATGAACCAGAAAAAAAAACATGCACAATGCGAGAGAGCTAAACAACTGATTGCAACCCAATGACTGTAAAAATTAAGAATAAACTTTGTTATAAATTATGGTCCAAATTCCCCTCTGCACAGGAGACACACGCAGACCTGTGACAGAGGAATAGAACTCCATATGCCCCGTCTCCCATGGAAGTTCCACAAGAGTGCAATTTGTGATCAGAGCCTGAGTACTCTCTTAAAAGTGCAAAGATCTGCTTACTTTTGTTGGTAAATGAGGGAGGAAAGACAGCAGGAAATGAACAACCACCAACAGTGTGGTAAGCCTGAGGGATAGGGGCCTAAGACCAATTTAAGAATGTAAGGTGTCTGAGCAAGTGAAGTCAGGAGGAAGGAATGGCCAGGAATTTGTTCAGGAAATGAGGGTCTCCATTCTGAGTGGGCTGTGAGGCAATGTGTAGGAGGCTGGATCAGCCTTGCCTAACAGGGTCCAGTTCTGCAAACCTTTATTCACAGCAGTAGTCCTGTTGTGGTCAATGGAAAATGTCTGTAGCAGCAAGATTTGCAGGGGGAATGAGTCCACGGTGCAGGCAGGAAGTTGAGGGAAAGGATCAGACACTGGCAGAGAAGCCTCTGGAGTGGTGGACAAAAACTACAGAGAGGTGAGGGCACCTCTGGTCCATTGGGCTGTAAGTTTGCCCAGTTTAGACCTAAAGAAACGTATGCTTCCCTGCTAGTAATAAGTTCCATGGCCTGATGACAGCATCACGTTGAGTTGGTGTTGCCTCTAGCCCCCCGCCTCCAAATAGCCATTCCCCCGCCACAGAGAAGCACTGAATATCATGGATCTTTGCTGGAAGGATAATTCTGATGCTGAGCAATAATGGCAGAATCCTGGTTGGGAATGAGGAGGATAAGAAGCACGTACGATAAGCTCCACACACTATATGCAGTATAGTTGTAGCCATGTCAGTCCCAGGATATCAGAGATACAGTTTACTCCTTTTGGTAAGCCTAAAAAGATACTACCTCTCCCACCTTGTCTCTTCACACACTGTAGATGTTTTCAGGAAGGAAGTATGTAGGGATTAGAATGATAACTTGATGATATATATTATAAAAGCTAAGGAATAAATGAATGGGAGGTCTATACAGGCTACAATACAAAATACTACCATGTTTTGTTATTAATCAGGAGCCACATTTTATGTAATTGTTCATTCATTTAGCTCAAACAGTGAGTCACTGAAAACAAGTTTAGTTTTATGGAGTTGACACCTACTAGATGGGCAAACTGGAAACTTTGTGTTTACTTATTGGAAAATTTCTATCCTTAGGAAAGTGTAAAGAAGCAAACAACTCTTTTTCCCCTCCTGTTCCATTTATCCCACTTATCACATTTTTGCAACTACTCCGCTGGTCGCTGATTTTTCTCTGAAGTGTTCCACCCTAAATGTTTTTGCACAAGTTAAAAACATTCAGTTCCACCCTGGAACATCCACAAAAACAAAAAAATTGTTTTTGCCTAGTTCTGATCGCAAAAGGTTGCTTGAGCTTTCACTTTAGCACACAGTAAAGCTAAAACTACCTCAACCACAAACAGCAGTTCCAGTGAAAACAGCATGCTCCCATTGCCTAGGGCAACATGCAGATGATGGATAGTATAACAGATGAATCTTCTCCTCGGCTCCATTCTAAACTCTCTCTACTAATTGTCATCAATATCAGTGTCACTAGACTAAGCCACTATTTCAAGTCTGCGGCCTTCCCCAGAAGCACTCCTCCTGCTACTTCTCTTGGGGTTTGTCCCTTTGCTTGTGCAATCTGTGGCACTACTTAGTGCTGAGGCCCCTGCTGTCTCCATGCAGGTAACAGATGATGGATATGGATTCTGTGTCTGGAGTTTGGCCTCTAATGTGTGATGTGGGTGTTGCTGATGCATACACAGCTGCAGAGTAGAAGCTGCTATTGCCAACATGTGTATGGAATCACTGCAGCAAATAAATGAATTAAATCCGTGCTCACCGATATGTAATTTTCTATATACATTTTGAAAACTGTCTGATTGCAAAGTCAAGTACTCAAAAGTTAGGAAAGGCCAGAATTAAGGTTGCCTATGCAACCTTAATTTGGCTCCCTTGTTAATATGCACTATGATATAGTCTTTAATTACATGATCAGATACTAATTTTTCCACAGGACCTTTGCCTCCTTCAGTGTACAGGATGGACAGCGTTCACTGAATGAACAGTGATTCAATATATTATCCTCATCATACAATGTGTGGCCCTATGCCTTATCTACCACACAGTATTCAAACCCTGCTCTGAATTCAGAATTATTAATTTCCTCCTGGAAATTTCTATGGTACTCATCACTGGGATTTTTGTAGCACCCTGAGTGCTTCACAAACATTAATGAACTTAACTTCACAATGCCTATGAGGTGAGAGGGGTATAAAATGTCCATTTTACAGAGGAGGAATGGCAGGACATGCATGTTAGGAGTGTCAGCTAATTTTGGGTGCCCAGTTTGAGAAGCATAGGGACTGATCTTTTAATACTACTTGCCATTTCATAGGGCTGTTTGTTCAGAGCACAACTCCCATAGACTTCAGATGCAATTGTGAGTGCTGCTAAGCACTTCGACAAAGCAGCCCCCAAGGTCTCAAGGAGCACACAGTGGTCACATGTGAAAAATTTGATTTAAGTCACTTCTCCAGAATCACACAGTCACTCGGGGCAGAGGCAGGACTAGACTCCAGTACTCCAGCGCAGCATTCAACTGCCTTAACCATGAGACTGCCATTCTCTTCCCATCATCCCCTGCTTCATTCAACACACACCTTTCAACTTCATCCTCATTTATAGCAGGAGTGCTCAGACAACAGCCTCCTATACTACACAATCTTGATTCAGTCTCTGAGCACTGCCCATCTGTGTACTGAAGGAGACAGAAGTCCTGTGGGAAAAATAATAATGTGATCATGCAATGTATCTATCTATACACACACACACCACTTCTCCTAAGCCACCTAGTCCAATCAAAAACATTCAGAAAACAAACATGCCTGACGTAGTTTATAAAAATAACACTTGCAATATTTTGTTTTTATCTACACAATGCCATAGAAAAGGGATCAAGATACAGCCCTCGCCAAAGCAGAAGCAACTCCCATTGAATTCAATGAGTACCAATCTACTGACAGTGGAGTAAAGTTAGGCCAAGATATTGCCTGTGCTTCAGGCAGACGCAAACTAAGGGTCAGATTCTGTTTGACTTAGTACATGGGTAGCAGCTGAAGAAAAGGAAGGTGCAGGAACATCCCGCCTCTTTATGCCTCCAATGCAAGGCTCAAGCACAATAATAGCCCCTAAACTTCAGGAAAAGTCAGGTACAGATTCACCACTGCTCTTATTTATGGCAGCTCTCCTTCATCAGGGCTGCCTATGGGCAGTACTGCAACATGATACTCCCTTGCACCCCCACCCCTGCCTCTGACACCCCCCTCTGGTGGAGCTGCCCTGGAGGGCAGTGCAGGATTGCTTAAGAGAGCCTAAGCAGTGGCTGTGGAAGTGGAATTTTCCCTTGGGCAGTTGTGTGTGCGGGGAGATGGGGGGGTTGCAGGTCCTGTATGCTAACAGAACCAGTGGATGGCAGAATCCTTTCTATATATTTTAGCCTAGGAGATACCAGTTAGAAAGAGAGTTATGCCTGTCTGTTAATCAGTACCACATTTTATTTTACATTCCAATGTGTATTGTGGACCAATACTGTCCTCTGTTCACCCATTCCTCTCCTACTGTCCAGGGGAGAAAAGGACTTTGCAGCCTAGGCATAATTTTAAGACCAGTTGGGTTACCTGTAAAGAGCTGAGCTGAATTCTAGAGTGGAGTAACAGAGCAAAATTTGCTCTGCTGTCCAGAAATAGACTTGTCACATTAATGGTCAGCTGTTTCATCAATCTGCATTAGAGAGAGCATGCTATAAGTTCAATAGTTATGTTTTAACAGTTTTATTTTAATTTGTTTAATGAATCTTGACTAAAATAGTGCATTGAGGGGAAACAGGGACTGAAGAGTCAGGGCTAATGGATGATGTTGCTCTAGCAGCCCCAAATATTTTGACACAATATTCAGATTTAGCCAACTACTCTCCTATGCAGAACATCCAGCATCATGAAGGGGCATTGTTTGTATAAGTGAGAAGAGGGTTGGCAGGAGTTTTTCCATTAGCTCAGTGTACTCCACTGATGTCTGCCCCAACTGTATTTAATTGGCATCTCCAGAGACTGCCCACACCACTTAGCATTCAGTGGCTTGCAGGCCATTACTGGGCCTTTAAAACAAAACAAGTCAGTGGCAGGCTTGAGAGAACAGAATTAAAGGAAATATCAAAGTCAAAATGTTCACATAAGATACAAAACATATTGCTGGCAAAAAAACTATGATCTTGACAAAGATTTTTGTTTTCAGGTAAGAAGTTAATGCACTATATTCAAAGAGTGATGATTGTGACTCTGTACTACCTTAGGGCTGTAAGGCTGTGGGGTTTCAGTCCCATATTTGAAGGGATGGCATGAGATGGAAGCCAGCAGGGTAGCGCTGAGCCTCAGGTCTGTAGGAGATATGAAGGGGCAATAGGAACATGCAGGAGGGTAGCATGCAACTGGCAAAGGGAGCTGAACCAATGGTGTGAGGAAGCCTGGATAAGGTGGGGAATGAAAAATCCTGAAGTGGGGGGTAATGGGCACTGAGTGAATGGGCATACTGAATTGTGTGGGAAAGTTGGGAAAGTGAGAGAGGAACCAGCTTGAGACTACAGCCATAGGCAATTTGACTTATGCCAAGGGTGAATTTGACTCCAGATATTTTCTATTTGAATAAAATGCTAACTGATGTAAATTGACTTCTGGGGGTGGGGGGTGGAAAGAGCAACAAACAAGTTCATTGGTAAGAAACATTGCATCTGCCGTCTATAGAAAGGTTGGCTGGCTGATTCCATTTAAGGGTTAAAATTTACATCATGACTGGATATCTGTTTAAGAGTGTGTGCAGGTTAAACACACTGAATCCTCATCCCATACACAGTAAGGCAGCTACAAGTCAAACATAATGACAGTGCTGATTAATTAGGTACTCCTACCCCCAGCACTTGAGAGTGATTTATTGAGACACATCTCTAACCTGATCCATTGTGCTGACTGGATTAATGGAGTGAGCTAGAGAAATTCACTGGCAATGTTAGATACAGAGCAGGAAAGCATTAACCCTTGGAGCTTTCTTATCTACCCTATTGACAGAATATTAATTATGACAAAACATACATGTCTGATCTAATTATCTTTTCATAGTTTAGCATATAATTTTATTCAGGCATAATGATTCTGGAGTGAAAGTCATTTTCCACATAAACATATTAAAAATTTATGGAGATGCTGAATTTCCAGCATCCACCCTAGATAGGAGACAAAGTGTATTCCTTTAATTCTTCACCATTTGCTTTAGATTCCTAGAACAACTGATGAAATGAGGAAAAGAAGCTCTTACAGAACATAAACCAGGGCATCATTTGATTACATATATACAAACACACACTGCACATAAAAAATACCATGTTTTTGGTGGGTCTGACTCTAAATTGGATGTTCTTCATGGATTGGGCCCCATCTCTAATATTGTATAAATTAAGTTGCAGTCAGACCAAATTCACTGCCGAAGCGTAGTCATCAGACCCCAGGGTATGAACCCCATACAACTGGAAGTCATATTACACAAGCTGCCCATGACACCTACTCCACTGGCTGACCTGGACTTGGCCAACTGCATTCAGGGCCGGCTCCAGGCACCAGCTTCTCAAGCAGGTGCTTGGGGCGGCCGTTCCGGACAGGGGCGGCAGTTCCAGGTATTCGGCGGCAATTCGGCGGACGGTCCCTCACTCCGCCTGGGAGTGAAGGACCTCCCGCCGAATTG
>NW_020664420.1:24716213-24803039 GCF_002925995.2 Terrapene triunguis
TTGGTTTTGGCTGCTTGGGGCGGCCAAAACCCTGGAGCCGGCCCTGACTGCATTCCACAACGTGGGTGGAACAGGCTGGGAAGAGCCAGCCTGTTTCAGAGGCAGCCTCCATTTGGTTCAAAAATCTTTACATTCCTCTTCCCTAGAGGAGGCAGTGACATCACTGCACCTAGCATTCCTCTCCAAGTGAATCCCTGCTTGGGCATAGCTGCCCACATAAGCTAATTGGGGCATGTGTACCATTTACACACCGCTGTTAAGAGCTGGGTCTGCAAAATTGTCAGTCCCCATGAAGCAATGGATATGGTCAAGGCATAGGTAACATGAAACTGATGACAGCATGATCTTAGAAAGAGATGAAGGCAGCAATATCCAACCCTGGGGGCGGATGATGTAACAAAACACATATTTGCTACAGCATAAGTAGTACTTTTTACATTTACCGTGGAAAACATTTTTTAATTCTGAAAACTAGAAATTCAGCTGTCTAAATATTGATAGACTAGTTTGGGAAGCATTTCATGGAGGAGGAGGAGTATAATTAAACAATTCAAAGATTTAAAAAAAAAATCCAGAAGTCTAATGTTTGTTTACCAAATCCATATTTAACCACGAAACCAAACTACAAAAACAGATATTTCACCCCTTCTTGGATCTGTCTGAGCTTATTTTATCATCTCAGGAACATAACTTTGTAATCTATGTAGGAGTAACAGGGTCCATGTGGAGCCCAAATAAAGTTATAAACTATGGAACATACAACCCTCTGCAGCATTCCAAGGTATATTTGAAAGATTAAGTTTAATCAATAAAAAGGGCAAACCTAGGGCAGTCAGATGAGCCCACCTACCTACAGCTACAGTAAGTTGTTACTCTGTGTTCATGCATCCGGAGGAAGGCTTTGCTTATGCGAATAACTTGCCCACCAACACCTGTGCAGTATTATATACATTAGGAATATGCACACTGAAAAGTTAAAGAGTCACTACATATTTTTAAATCTCACTGAATGTCCAGGCATTCTAGTCATTCAAGGTTATATGAACACAAAAGGGCACATCTTTTTGTTCCGTTTGTACAGCACCTAGCAAAATGGGGTTCCGGTCCATGACTGGGCTCCTACGTATTACCACAATACAAATAAAAAGATGAGAAAATAAAAGTAAGTGTACTCAGAACTAGTTTAGCTCAGAGGATAAAGAGCATACTGCATCTGATTTAAAAATAGCCTCTATGTGATGCCTGCCCTGAGGCACCTCCACTGCTCTAAATACAGCTAATCTTAGATTACATTTGCTAGTATTTAGATATATGTTAACATTGGTTATACAGTGACAAACACTGTAAAGTTCATGTCAACAGTTACCAACCACACTAATTTAGTACCTGAATTACTGAAATGAAATTTGGCCAACATGCTCCCTTTGCACTAATGGACTAGTTTAGCATGCGAGAAATGAGTGGGGTATAAACACTGAACTAATTACCTTTTCAATATACTGAATGTTTCCAAACAGCGTAAGTCAATTTTCCTTTAATTCGGGCATATTATTAACCTTATTCCCTTAAGGTTAGTCTCATTTTGCAGCACCTTATTCACTTGTGGTGTAGCATAAATAATAATTCCATGTATCAGCTTTGGTTCCTCAATGAAAATAACCCTGGCTACATTGTATCAAGTCAGTCAAGCAGCTAATGGATTCAACAAAGCAGTTAAGCACATGCATAAGTCTATTCCATTCCTATTCAGCAGAGCACTTAAGCATGTGCTATGCACCATTGAATTCAACAGGACTCAAGTACTGCCTAACTTTAAGCAGTTGCTTAAGTTCTTTGTTGATTTTGGGTCTTGGTTGACATTCTAGGCAGCTTTGAGAGTTTTGTTCATGTATCTATGAGAGTCATAGGTTTTAAGGCCAGAAGGAACTACTTAGTCACCTAGCCTGACCTTGAGCATTACATATCATAGAATTTCACCCAGAAATAGAGATGTAGGGTAGGCTCACTTTATAAACTTTGATGATAAATAAAGCACCTAAACAACTCATGTAATGGATTCTTATTTTACTAAGATACGCTGCTACTACAAACTATATATGAAACTTTTTATGTCAGTAGAAAGGCATTTTTGTAAAGTGGGACAGTGATAGATCTTTATTAAATGCATTCCTCTTGCTCTTCTGAAGCAACTAGAAGAGAAAAGACAGAGCATGGTGTACAAGGAAGGGTTGTGATGAGGAGGTTCTCTTCCAAATGTGAAAATATTTCTGTTTGTGAAGAAAGACAAAACTTATCCTGGAAGGCTTCAGGAGTAGAGCTGGATGGGAAAAGGTTGTCTTGTCCCACAACAGTTGGAATTTTTGAAATCCATCCCTCGCTCACCCCACACAACTGATTTGGGACAAAACCCAAGAGATTTCAGATCAGGTCAAGCAAAATGTTTTCCTAATTTTGAAACATTTAATTTTTGTGGAAGAGCTAAAATTTTGAAAGTCACTTTCAACTGAAAAACAAAACTTTTTTATTTGAAAATGGAAAAACAAGACACTGACCATTTTGAAATTTGTTTTACTCAAAAAAGATTTTCAGATGGAAAGATTTATCAGAACAGACCATTTCCTACAAACAGTTTCAATGAATCAGCGTTTTGACCAAAGATGTTTTGTTGGCAAATTCCCAACAAGCTCTATTTATGAGCACTTCTGTATAGGTTCTGATACCATGATTATTACTGTAGCATCTGAGTGCCTTCAAATAGTACATTTAGCAATGTGTTTTATTCTCTCCAGAGGGAGAACTGTGTGTGTAGTGTAATGTTTTCATACTTTTTTTGTCTGTAGATGTTGCTTTGTGTTTACATTAGAGAAGGCAGGATCAAAAAGTGTGCTTTGTACTTGCACCAGAATGTGGTGAGGTTTGTAATGATCTTCAGTTCCTGTGGGAATTTGGTCCCCAGTCAAGGACTGGCCCCTCACACATCATCAATGGAACAAAAAAAATTGAAGAGTGAGCAATTTATGTTACTAATACTGTTATGTGGCTTTGTTAAAACTTTCTAGGAAAGGTATGATTTGAGGAAAGCCTGATTTATTCTTCATAGAATCATTGAATATCAGGTTTGGAAGGGACCTCAGGAGGTCATCTAGTCCAACCCTCTGCTCAAAGCAGGACCAATCCCCAACTAAATCATCCCAGCCAGGCCTTTGTCAAGCCCGGCCTTAAAAATCTCTAAGGAAGGAGATTCCACCACCTCCCTAGATAACCCATTCCAGTGTTTCAACACCATCCTAGTGAAAAAGGTTTTCCTAATATCCAACCTAAACCTCCCCCACTGCAACTTGAGACCATTACTCCTTGTTCTGTCATCTGGTACCACTGAGAACAGTCTAGATCCAGCCTCTTTAGAACCCCCTTTCAGGTAGTTGAAAGCAGCTATCAAATCCCTCCTCATTCTTCTCTTCTGCAGACTAAATAATCCCAGTTCCCTCAGCCTCTCCTCATAAGTCATATGCTCCAGCCCCGTAGTCATTTTTGTTGCCCTCCGCTGGACTCTTTTCAATTTTTCCACATCCTTCTTGTAGTGTGGGGCCCCAAACTGGACACAGTACTCCAAATTAGGCCTTACTAATGCCAAATAGAGGGGAATGATCACATCCCTCGATCTACTGGCAATGCTCCTACTTATACAGCTCAAAATGCAGTTAGCCTTCTTGGCAACAAGGGCACACTGTTGACTCATATCCAGCTTCTCGTCCACTGTAACCCATAGGTCCTTTTCTGCAGAACTGCTGCCTAGCCACTCAGTCCCTAGTCTGTAGCAGTGCTCACAAACATTTTCCCTGTCTAAAGCCAGTCAGATCACATACAAAGAGCCAGTCTGATCCTGGTCAATTGAATTTATATGAAGATTTGCTATTTAATACACTAAGATTTCCCAGAAGAGGTCAAGTGTCAGATTTTTAGGGGGGAGAAAAATGGGGTTTAAAATTCAAAGTGAAGAGAATGTGGAAAAAGCGTATATGAAGCTTCTCACCTCAAGGTCACTAGTTCAGATTTGCCTCAGGTTCACCTTCCTCTGCAGCATGTGGGTGCTGGTCACTTACCCAAATAATCTTGGTATCTCTCACTTAGTCATTTCCCTCTATTGTGGGGGCCTTGGGCACAGGTGCACTTTGGTTCCTCCTAGTCTCTGCCCATCAGGGCCGGTGCAACCACTAGGCGGCCGCCTAGGGTGCCTAGTGGTTGAGGTCACCTAAAAGCCCGCTCAGGCGAGGAAGTGGAGTGGAGGTGAGCTGGGGCGGGCCGCCCACAGTAACGGGGGGGGCACCCCAGATCATCTCCACTCTGCCTCCTCCGCTGAGCACACAGCCCCCGCTCTAATTCTCCTCCAATCGGTGCCACAAGCCTGGGAGGGGAGGAGAATTAGAGCGGCGCCGGCATGCTCAGCGGAGGAGGCGGAGCAGAGGTGAGCTGGGGTGGGCTCCCTGGGCGGGGCTAGCTGCCGCAGAGGGGGGCTCCCCGGGCGGAGGGGGCGGTGGCGGGCGGGGTTAGCTGCCGCAGAGGGGGGGTGGCTCCCCGGGTGGGGTTAGCTGCGGGGGAGGTAGCTGCTGTAGGGGGGCTCCCCGGACGGCGGGCTCCCCGGGTGTAGGGGGGTGGCGGGCGGGGTTAGCTGCCGTGGCGGGCGGTTTGGCGGGGTTAGCTGCCGTGGCGGGGGCGGGGGGTGGCGTTAGCTGCCGTGAGGGGGTGACGCAAGGTGGAAGTTTCGCCTAGGGTGCGAAACTTCCTTGCACCGGCCCTGCTGCCCATGGCACATAATAGTCCCTTCTCCTGTTGGCTGTAATACTTTGGAGTCTAATTTTGGTTGTTGGGTTTAATGTGTGTTTGCTGGGTGATGGTGGTCTCTGATAAACAGAATGTTGGATTAAATTATCTGGTGGCCCCTTCTGGCCTTGAATTCTATGACTAAGTCACTGCTTTCTCAGGACTGTTTACTGGTTTATATTAAGGATCTGATCCAAAGCCTGTTGAAGTCAATGAAAATACTGCCCTGGACTAACTGGAGTTGGATCAGGTCCTAAATGAGGTGGTGATTTCACTCTAATACCTACTGTCCACAAAAGCAACGCATTGCAATTATAAGGCACAGCACTGAAGAGTGTTGTTACAGATTGTTTCTGTCTGAATGGGTGCTCTTTGGGAAGTGTTGATTTAACACCAAGCCTTATCACTCTCTGTGGTTGTGGAAAAACAAGATTAGCATGTTTCTAGATTCAGTCCATAAAGCAACTCTCACTCTCTAGCCATGTTTGCATTGTCTACCCTACGGTCCCCTTAAAACATTTGTTCAGAATAAGAGCATGGCAAAATAACCCAGCTACACTTGGAAACGATTTTCTTTCTGTCAGCTCACTGGCATAAATTCAGTTTTATGGCAAGCTTACTGTTTGTTACAAACAAAGGCCTACGTTCTGAGGGATGCACAGACTCATGATTACTACCACATCAAGGAGTGCCACACCTGTCTGACCTTCCAGCAGGGTGATCAGACAGTAGAAGTAATAGAGTGGTTCCTGCATCATCGGGACCCATAGACCCCCAGCAATGCTAATCCTACCAACTTTCACTAGAGATGTAGGAAGTACCCAAAAGGGCTCCAGAAGACAAAGGCAATAAGAGACTATCCCACATTTTTCACACACAACATTAAAGGAAAAGCTAAATAAGGAGGGAATTGATATTCATGCATAGTTGAAGTTTGAAAAAGTTTTTCATTTCTTCTAGGGCACTCACCTTTGAAACAGCCCCATGCATCAGGGCATAACATTGCTCTTATCCTCAGCTCCAGTACATCCTGGTGGTCATCTGCTACTCACCAGGTCTTCCGTGGCTGAGACCTGTGGGTATCCAGAAGATCAAACTGAAAGTTCATAAAGCATCCCAACAAAAAAAAATTGTTTTCCCCTCTTGGGCTATTTCTCAGCCCATCTTTTTTGGCTGAGTCTTCAGCCCCACCCAGGCACAATATTACATACTTTGGGCTTCCATACCCCTTCCTCAGGGCTGGTAAGGGAACTCAGACCCACCCTCTACTCTGGGTTCTGACCCAGGGACCCTGTATTAAGCAGTTAGGTCTGATTCTTCAGACATGCTGCTGTTTCCCTGCTTCCCATTTCAATGATCCTTTGTGCTGCTTCTCCACAGCCTGTACTTAATACAACCTCCCTTTGGTTCTCAGACCTCTGGCTTGTCCCCATGTCCTTGTTGCTTTTCTTTTTTCTGGGGGACTGATAACCCTTTGCCCCTCTCAGGCTCCACTAAAGTGCTTTCACTGACCCTCTTCAGGGCCGAACCTGTGCCTACAGAGTTCTCCCTCTATTGCTTCTTTTCTTAGCATGTTTTCCCTCCCTCCCTTCCCCAGGGATCTCCCTCCTCCTTGTAGGCCCTAGGTCTACTACCCACAGGACCCTGACCTGCCCCCTTTGTATTTCTCTCTGCAGGAAAGTGCTACTTTCTCCAGGTCCTCCCCAATAACAGGAACCCCTCTTAGACTTTCTTCTCTCAGCTGACCTCCCTCAGCTCCCTACAAGGACCAGGTGCCTAATGAGTCTTTAGCTATCTCTGCCTCCTCTGGCTTGCAGGGAATTACTTACTCACCCACCAGGTGCAGAGCATGACTCCAGTTGGTTTCCCTTCCTTTCTAGAAGTCACCCCATCACATTCTTGTTACTTCTCCCCTTCAGTCTCTGTCCATCAGAAAAGTCACTTCAACCCATATATGCACCTCATCAAATCCCCCACCCCCATTATCAATGCAAGACACTCACCCTCATCAAATCAATTCAAAATGGTCCCCCCAGTAAAATCATTTCATTACCTTACCCCATCCCTCAACCCTATCAGCAGGCAGCGGTGCAGTAAAAAGGGAACCTGTAACAGAGGTCCCGTTCTCCAATCTGTGGGTAGATACCAGTTCAGTCTCTCTAGCCATTGGTGGGGCATCACTAGAAGTATTTTCATCTTTCTCAGGTCTCAGGTGGAGGTTGCAGCATTGTTGAGATGTTCATTCCCCATTCAGGTGGGGAATGGGGAGAATAGTACCAGGATTTTTCATACCAGTCCTCAGGCTAAGATGGGTGGCAGCTCAGAGCAGGCATCATCATGTATATACCAGGTCTTGGGTAGGGGGTAGCACCAAGATCTTTACTCCCCCAGGCCTGGGGGAGGCAAGGGACAGGCAGTGATACAATCCTTCCTGAAGTGGCCCAATGTGCAGTGGGGACTGCACCATCTTTTAACCAGTGTAAGGGTCTGTCACAGTCTGCTCCTTAAGATCATGTTGACAGTTCCTCACCATGGAGTCAATGACTGGCAGGGTCAGGCCCACGTATAGGGCATTTCTAGCTTCTCAGTAATTTAGCCCTCCCAGAGTGTCTCAGGGGAGTTTATATTTCACACAGTTTTATATCTCTTGCATGTTATATAGATACCCTTCAGATTTTTTCGTCAGGTTCCCACAAGGTTAAGAGAATATTTGGACATAGATAAAAAAAGAGAAATAGAAACACTCAAAAAAGCTGGACTGGCTCCAACCTCAGAGAGACAAAAAATATTTATAGGGATTCCCATTACCAAAATCTATTCAGGTTTCCATATATAACCCAGTATGTCTGTTTAACTGACTGAGTGTGATAGTTTTTAGGGCATGGGGGAAAGTTAGGAGAGATAAGATGGACGTATCTTCATGCACTAGTCAAATATTATTTGCAGGATTCTGCTAAAGGATATTTGGCTATGCCATTGCTAAAGTCCAGACTGCATGCACATGCATATGCACACACATGTTGGTGTTGGGCTTTTGTATTTATTTAAGAGTGAAAAGGATTTATATAGTAATTTCATATAGCACTTTGAGTTATTTGGAACACTGATTGTATGAGAGTTGAAGCTTGAGGAATTAAAGTCTGTACAATTTTGAAAAGATAATGTGCTAATTTTCATATGAGGTGAAAAATATGTATTTGAGTTATTTCAATTTGTAATCTGACAATTTCTTAATAGATTTAGCAGCTGCTACGAGTGTTTACATGCCTTTGCTTCAAGATAGACTTGCAGACATTTTTTTAAATTGTTCAGTCCAGAACAAAGTCAAAGGGTTTGCACTGCAGTGATATTTTATTCCCCCGTGCTGAACTCTACTTTTTAGGTTTAGGCTACTTGATTTCACTGGATGTGCTCTCTAGCCTTTCAAGTTTATTTGTATTGGGCAAGAAGCCAATGGTGTTAATGCATGGAAACCAGGTAGTTGTCAGAACTACCGTGGCAGCATGTCTAATTTTGTTATATTAAAGCTGTCACAAAACATTGAGTAAGAGATTATATGAAGTATGCATAGGGCAAATAGTTTATAACTTAATAAACTAATAAAGTTTTGAACAAGCTAAAACAATCCTTTTTATGTGTCCCCACCCCCACCCCAGTTTCTCCACTCCCATTTCCCCACTCTCCTTTAAACCAGTGCTAGAATGATTGGTGGCAAACTTTTTCATATCCAATAATAGAATGCAGACTTTTGATGATCTAACTAGAGTTACTAATTACTGACCATTCGCAAAAAGAAAACAAAAACCAAAAACAATACATAGACACACTATTTCTTGATCTTTTGGGCAACTCAAGTCACCTTCCTATGCCTTATTTTTCCCTTTGTTCATCTTTGTTCATTTAGATTGTAAGCTCACTAGGGTATGGACCATCTTGTCCTATCTATTTGTACAGTGCCTATAACAATGGGATCCTGACCTTGGTCGGGGCCAAACAATCATTTAATCTACTGATCTGACCAAAAAGTGGCACAAATTCATATTTAGTTCATTATAAACAAAATATGCATTGGTATCCGAGCATAGCTGTACCATATGCCCCACTTCTGTGAGTGTAGGCCATAGGGAAACAGCATATCCTGGCCCAAGAAACACAAAAATGGGGAGTGCTGCCCCCATAGCCAGGCTGAGATTGGCCTACAATGCCCTAGGACTTGGAGCTTCTTCATGCTGCTCCAAGATCTCTCAAACAGTGACAGGTCCCTGTGGCACAATGACATTAGGGCCTTAAGAGAATTAAATTCACCGAGCAACCTGCAGGGGAATCTGCTGCTGGATAACAAGGAGTCCAGGAGCTGCATGAAATGGGAATTGAAGCAGGGACAAGGGCTGGCTTTAGCTTCCCTCTCCTGTGTTTCAGTTTAGCATGCTTCTTTATTTGCATTGTGAGACATGATCTGAGATGCCCCTTAATGCATGCCATGGAACAACACTAAATTCAAACACAAGAGGGCAACCCCATACAGAGCCCCACTGAAGCAGCTGTTCCTGCCAAAGAACCATGACTTGAAGCTATGGCAGTATTGCAGTTTTCTAGGTCCCTCTTCTCTCCTTTCCCTGAAAGGACTTCTCTACATATCTGAGCTCTCCAAAGCACAGCAATGTCCTTTCCTTGATTTTATGGGAGTCCCTTCCCAGCATTCCATGTGTTTCAGATTGCCCAGCTGTGAAAGGGCCAATGCTGGTGGGAATGGTGGCTCTGTGCAGGATGCTCACCCACACAAAGTCAAAGGTCTTTGTTGGTCCCATCAGAATTTATAACCCACATTTCCTTTCTGAAAGTCACAACTCAGCTGAGGAAGAATTCTGGGGCCAGTGAATTCCCGAGCTGCTCTGTCTTGGAGCTGGAGGGGTTTGTGAGAGCTTGGATCTAGTGTTAAGGCAAAATATCCTTATAAAACTCCATGGTCTGAGCAGATCTTAGGAAACCTAGTAGTTTAGAGAGTGAAATCAGAGGGCAGTTTCTCAAGTGGGCATTCTAGGGAAAATTCCTTACCCTTAGGTAGGAATATCCTGCTTGTAGGTATGATTTGGCAAAGAGTTAATTTTTTTAGTAATGATTATATTTTATTTTAAAACACAAATATTGAAAAGATTAGAGAGCTGGAAGCAGAAAACACAGGTTTGGGAAACAGTTTCACTGGCACTCATATATATATATATATATGAGTTATTGGCTTTTAACTGAATCCAGTAGCAGAAAAACGCTGCTGATAATGTGGATTTCATAAATTAGAGATGAGAAAGCACCTATCAAGGTTATTAGGAGCCTGCCATAAAGAATCCCTGTATCCCATTGCCTGAATAGTTAGCAGGTAATTTGGCACACCACTGGGAAGTAATTTCTCTTATTTGAAGGGGACAGGGGCTGATATTCAACCTTGGAAAAATATTTCATTTGAAAACCTATTTCTAGTCTATATATAATAGAGAGAGATTTAAAGGAATTCATATGCTGTAATAAATCTATTTCAGCGAAGAATTGAAATGGAAAAAAGTATTTCTCATCTCTTATTCATCCTGCCAATGTATAAATTCAGGAAATTCTTTACATTTTACTATCAAGAAAACGACATAAGTACTACCCTCTTTCAGAAGAGAGAAAAGTCAGTGAATATTATACAGGACTCTTGACAGTTCGTTTCCTTTGGGTACCATGATTTTACATTTGAATTTGACCCAAATGATGTGCATGAGAAGTGTTCAGCTGGTAAAAATGGGTCTTCTGTGAAACTGTCATGTTTTTGGCTTATTTTAATGAGCGGTGGTTTCATGTCAAAGAGACACTTCACAATTGTTACAACTGGCAGCATTTTTTTAAACTAAAATAGCCTGATGAGAACTGCAGTAAGCTTGTCACCAGAGACTCATACTCAAGCCCCTTCAATCTCACAAGCTCTCTGCAATTTGCTTGGCATGAAACTGGCATGAAAATTGTGCCACTGAACTAATGAGGAACAGAAAGAGCTCCAGTCTCCAAGGCTAGTGTAGCTTTGGACACCCCTGTGTTAACATTCAGAATGAGATCACTGCATCATTTTCTTTGCCTAAATATTTTTTTTCTACAAAGCTGAATACATCACTTTAGGCTGGAGAATTACACACACTGAAACAAAAGGAAAGAGTGTGGACAGAAACCTTTTTTAGCCCCTCCCCCCCCCTCCAAAAAAAAATCCTGATTATTCTCTGTTCCCCAGTGCCAGGAGATTTTACTCAATTGAGAACAGCAAGGGAGAAAAATCTTACATTGAGTTGTAGTCATTTCAACTGGACCTGAGTTTTTTTCCCCCTTGAACACTAGCATGTTGGTTTCATGCTATAGTTTTCTTTGCTAAATGAACATCAGTAAGAGTTACAGACAATTATCTTAAAGAAAAAATTATTCATTTTTATTGCCCAGTAGCAACACCTATTCCTGTTGGTGCATAACTGCTTGTATAGTTTCTAAATTTTGCCTGAACTGACTGTGGGATGTGGCCTGATTAGAAATATCAGGCCAGATCCTACAGTCAGTGTTCAGGCAAGATCCAAAGCCATCCATGCTTAGTTAAGAGCCCTCCATAACTGTAGAATGGTTATGCTTATATCTGTTCTGCAGTGAACAAGACAAAGCTAAAGACAGTCCCTGCCCCGAGGAGCTCACTGTGTAAGATATCGACAAATGAGGTACAGTACATTGGCCAAATGAACGGAAAAGACAAAAAGCAGTGAGGGAATTGAGTAAACTCACACTATTTCCCTCTTCTCCCTTTATTAGGCTTCGTTATGGATTTTAGCCACAGCCCGAGTGAGATGTTCAGGTGTCTTTCCCCAGTGGAACCACTAGGAGTCACTGTGACTCAGCAAGGCACAGTGGCCTCTGGAGCTGTCAGTTATATGGCTGGAGCATGCCCACATCACAGCCTTTCGGGCGTGGAGCCAAACTCTTCTCCATGGACCAGTTCTGCTGGCCAGTGCAGTGGGGAATGAACTATGGCCCCATCTTCTGTCTGCTAGCTCTGTGTGGGCTTCTAATAGGGGTGGGAATGCAGAGCAATGAGAGTTCCTGTGCACAGAACAGTAGTGATTTGTGCATGCAGTTACCAAATCTGCATGCCAAACTAGGTAACTGGGTGTTCAAGTGACCACATCAGAATACACAGATCTCATTATTGTAATCTGCGTATTGTACCCCTTAAATCTTTCCATTGACTTCAGTGGATGAGGCAATGGATAACTCAGTGCAGAGTAAAAAAGTATTCTCTTTGTGTTCTTTTAAGTTTCATAACATGTAGGTGGGGAAGAAATTATCACAATTAGTGTTTTTGGACCTAACCCTGCAACCCTTACTCATATATCCTTACTATGGATTTCAATGAAACTGCTTTAGAAGGTAAGGGTCCCAGGATTAGGCCCATAAATTGTCAATTACAGGTTAAAAAAAAAGATTCCTATTCGTAGAAAATATGACTCAGTTTTCAGGGGCAAGACTGATTTTGAATTAGAAAAATGTATTAGTCTAATAGGGTTTGTAAATTTTAATCTTATCCAAATTATAAAGAAACTCAATTCATTTATGCACTAATTAACAGACAATATGTGCTGTGAAATAAGAGGTGTGTGTTAAAACAGAACTGCTTATAATATCTGGCACAACTCCCAGAAATCAACCCATTTCAGGTTCTCCAGGCAGTGCCAAATACGTTTTTGTTTTCCTCCTCTACGAATGTAAACACACATGGTGGTGGGGAAGGGGGAGGTCTCAGGGTCATGCTGGCTTTGTCCGCTTCTAGAGCACATCTCCACCCCCAAATGCTTCTGAAGCTCTGATTTCCAACATTATTGTAGCATAAAAGAAGTTTAAAAGAGCTGCATGTATACTTCATAGGAAGGTAATAAGGCATTGCAAGACTAACTTCACACTTCGCTTGTCTGTCAAGGGGGTTTCTCCTTCACAACAATACCCCAATGTTTTGGTAGGCAGGCTCCAGTCCACTTAGCAAGTGAGGAGGCATGGGTGGAATGCCAGGTATGTCTACAGAGCAAAGCAGTGCAGGCAGCCTGACGCCAGGAGAGAATAGGCAGGTACCTATTGAGTTACAGGATTTCTACAAATCTAATCCACGTGTAATGTGAGACTTATTACAGAGTCAGCCTCTGCCAGGGCTGTGAAAGTCTGGGGATATGAACAGCCCAGAAACAATGATCTCAGTTAACTCATTACAACCCAGCTCCAGCTGACCAAAACTAATACTCTTAACCTTGTAATTCATTTTATAAACAGTGATTACAAGCTGTATTGTAACAAGAATTTAATATGAAATGTGAGTAATTATTGATAGGGCAGTAGATAATACTATTGCCACAGCAACATGGATATTCCAGTGGGGTCTGCTTAATATACCTTAAGAGAGCTATGAAAAGTAGCAGCTAAACAGACAGACTTAATAAAATACTTAATACAACCAATATGTTATTAAATTACTGAAAACTACATAAATCACTAAATGTGTATTTCTAAGAAGGAATTTTTTACAAATAAGAATTTAAAGCAACGTGTATAAGAGAAATTTTCATTCATTTTAAAATAATAAATCTCTTCTTCACTGTTAAAAAACAACAGAAAAGAAATGCTACCAATGCCACTAAATGATCATTAGAAATAAAATATTCTGTTCAGGTTTTGGATACCAAGACAACATGCTGCAATTTTACTTAAATTATTAAAAAAACAAACAGATACCTGGCAAATACTCTGTTGATCTCTAAAGTCATTATTACATTAGATAAGGGCCTCAATGGCCCTTGGGCAATAACCAGTACCCCAGCCATCAGAAGTATTTTCCTTGCCACCAATCTCCAATCTACCCTTTCCCAGATAAGATCCCTCCCCCACATCACATCTTACAATTGCCTGACCTACCCCAAAACTGAACATGGCCTTGCTCAATCTATCAGCAATTTCTGATTCTGTTGACCATAGAGAGGAGGCCTGGTCTTACTGTGGCTAATAAACCATCAGAAATGTTTCTAGAATTGCTCTCCAGTTGTTCAGGTCATACCTGGAAGACAGAAACCAAAAAGGGCTTGATGCATCAAGTGGAGTCAGCATTCAGGCTCTTGTCTTACCACCAGGCTGCACATTTTGTTCCTTTCCTCAGGATATTTAATAGTCACATAAGGCCCTTAGGAAAGCCATGGCATACAATATTATCAGTATGCTGCCACTGATACTCATCTGAACATTTAGGGTCCCAGACTCCAGGCTCCAGCCCAAGCCTAAACATCTACACCACAATTAAACAGCCCTGTAGACCTGAGCCTCGCAGGTCTGAGTCAGCTGATGTGGGCCAGCCACAGGGGTTTAATTGCAGTGTAGACATACTCTTACTAATATATATTCTGCTCCAGCTACCTGACGGGAATTGTACACGTGATAATAGAAAAGTTGTCTTATGTTGACCCCAACCAAGTCAGAAGTTAACAGTTGATTGGTGTCAGACTTAGGATAAATTCTCTGCCCAGTCAGTCCCACGTTTGATTTGTTTTGTTTTTTGTTGACAGCCACAGCCAGACCTTTTATTTAGGGTTCCAATCTTACCACTTTCTAACCATGCAAACTAAACTGCTATAGGTAGTTAAGGATACATTTCTACTATAACTGTAACCTGAAAATAATTTGTCCCTGAAAGTGATCTCATCATAGCCTTTCACACCCTTGTCACCTGACTAATATAACTCCCTCAACTAAAAGTTACCAGGCACCAGCAAAATGATTTCAACAACTTCAATGACTGGAGAATGTAGAGAGGTTTGCTCAGCTGAGGTGAACATTTGTGAATATTAAACCTTTCCTGAATTCTCTGCACTGTAAAATGGTGATTACCAGTTTATCATTATTTATGGAGCACTAACAGTGTGACTGGTGTGACAAAACAGAGGAAAAGACATGGTTCCTGCTTCAAGGAGCATAAGATCCAAGATGGATCAGTCAAACCACTTCTTGGTGGTGCTGTAACCCACATTAGAGAAGTGTGGGACTTTCTTCCCTTTCAGTGGCGGGTCTATATAAGAGGTTTGTGAGTCTGCTACTGTTTCCAGTTAGGGACCATAGGGCCAGATTTTTTGAAGTAAATGTTACCCCGAATCTCTGTGTAGAATAATAAAGAGGTGACATATACAACAGGTTTGACTCCTACCAGCATCTATCAACTGGGAGAATTAGAAATCTGTGTGCCTCCCACCCGTGTTGCATTGAAATAAAGGATAGAAAGAATATGACCTTAAACAGAAAGAAGATTTATTAAGGGATAGATACAACTGGGGGAAGATTCACTATGGGGAACACTACAAATACAACCACCCATGAATAGATTCCAGTAAGGGGGCATAAAGCCCAGGCCCTTAAACTCTCCCTTGGCTAAACTAATTAACGCCCAAAAATAATTACTGTCTCTCTTCTAACTTCAGACGGAGGATGGTCTCTCTCTTAGGATGTCTGGAACATCGGAGGATCTGGCTCTCTTACCACCGAAGCAGGAGATCAACAGATCTGAGCTGACGGCAAAGCCTTCACTGGATCCTTTGGTGGATTACAGGAATCAGGTAAGTATCAGAGTCCTTGACAGATGTTAGTAGCCAAAGTCTTGATCTGATGCCGCACAAAGAACCTGGATGTGGCTGCCTCGAAGGTGGACAACCCCTGAGTCACCGCTGACAGTCCCTTATATGCTCTCTGTGATGTGCCTTTCTGGGGCACACTCTGACAGGCCCTGCCCCCAACCGGTTCCAGCCAGTTCTCAGTTCCTCAAGTTCTGCCTGGAAACAGAGTTTTTTGGGGGAAATGCCATGAACAAGGGCACCAAGATGGAGTTCAAACCCTTTCTAACATATGCGCCATCTTGAATTTCTAATCTCCATTTTGAATTGCAGCAACATTCCTAACAGAATATAATCATGTACCGAAAACACCTTACAGTATATACGTGCTTAAAGATGCAGATAGGGGCCTACTGAGATTGTCAGAAATGCCTCAGGAGTTAGGTATCTAGGCACTTCTGAAAATCCTAGGAGGTATCTATCTGCATCTTTAGGCACCTAAATACCTTTAAAAATCTGGCCTTAAGGCCCTGATCCACAAAGATACTTAGGTGCCTAAGTCTTGGTTTTAGGCTCCACTGATCCACAAAACTTCTGCTGAGCCCTGTAGGTGACTGAACTCACTCAGTGTCTAAGTTTTCAGGGTAAAAATTCCTTAGGCGCCTATGTTCCCGCCTCTGGGCATGTACTGCTGCCTCCTTCTAGGCATCCAGACACCTATTTCCCGCCTAAGTCCCAGAGCGATCCACAAACCAGGGAAGATAGGTGTCCACTCACCTATCTCTTGGGTGAGGCTTGATCCAGTAGGTATTCTCACAGGCTGCCTGCTGCATTCAGTCCCACCTCCAGCCAGAGGAGAAGGAGGTGATGACAGTACCCACCTCATAACTCTTAGCCAAGTGGTTAGTGCATTCATTGGGGATATAGGAGACCCAGGTTCAATTCCTCCCTCTGCATGAGGGGGAGAAAGAATTTGAACAAGGGTCTCCTACCTCTCAGGAAAGAAGCCACTGAGTTATGGGATAATCTTATGTGGGACTCATTCAGTCTTTCCTGAGGAAGTAGTTATATTATAGATAAATAATGAACAAGTGTTTGGAGCAGGGGGACTACATTCTGGGTCTCCCACCTGCCAGATGTGTGGCCTATCTACCATGCTACAGACTCATTCTACTCTGTCTGGCCCTATGACTATTTAAGTATTTATCCACAGTGGAACAGTCATTGGGCACCTAGATACCTTTAAAAATCTGGATCTAAGTCCATTACTTCCCTGTTTTAATTCCCACTGCCATTGGTAGACACTAGAATGTTGAATGGGTTAGCACGAAAGGTTTTTTTTTTTACTTTTATTAAAACGTAGTGAAATGGTAATATTGTAGCTAATGTAAATACATATTAAGAAATATATCTAACAGATATGGAACTGGAGCTGAATATACTTTGTCTAAATGAGCAGAACCAAAATCCTCACTACAAAACCTCCTGAACTTTGTAGGTAACAGGTCGCAATCAGAATCTAAGCTTACCCAAGATCATTTTCTCTGACCTAAACCCACATCCAAGATGCAAACCCATCTTTAATAAGAATAAGTAAATAAAAATGTTTTAGTGCCACTTTCTTGTGTAGAAACAATATTTCCTTCTCCCTTCCCAAAAAGAGTAATAGAGAAGCAAAACTATACTACACACTGATTCTGAGAGGCTAATAAATACTTCTGATTTGCCCACTATACACTTTTTAAACATCATAATCTTTCTCAATAGAAACTTTTAAGCCTGTTTTGTGAACAGCTTGGCACAAGCTGATTTGTTACATCTAGGCTGTAAGATATCTGAGTTCTACATTTTCTCACTCCTTCCTATAGTTTCTCAGTCTCTCTTTGCCCTCTTTACTCCTCCCTTTGATTGGTCTTATCCCTGCTTAACCTCTGTGGTAGGTAAGAAGACACTGTTAATCAATGCTTACATTTTGTAGGCCTCTTAAAAATAGCATTCACAACCTGCCAAAGCAAGAATGTAGAAGGTAATCTATAGTAATCTTCTCAACACTAGGAACACTTTTGATTAGGATGATAGCATATTTGAAAGGGTAGCAATTTCTAAGGGAAATATCTTCTTTGGAAATACAAGCATATTAAACCATGGAGTATAGAATTTTCTCTTTATTTTAGAACAGTGAAATATACAATCTTAAAGAACCTCACTTAATTAACTCCACTAAATGCTACAAAGCACTATGTAAACTATTGGATTCTGCTAGATTTATTGCAGTTTTGGTTTTTTGTTATAACACAGCTGGAATGCATGAAATACAGTGGCCATTTCTTTTGTAGTTACGTGGATAAAGATTTTTCTGCATACATTACTCTTTAACACATACACATCAGATTATTAACTCACGCTTGGTCATTCCCTGTAATGGGGGCTAGAAGTGCTAGCTTTTCTAAATGTCACTTTCATTTTATGCAATGCACATTCTTTTTCTCTAAGTAATGTGTGACAGCAAATCATAAAATTTGCTATCTTTCTTTTGCTGTACACTCACCTTTTCTATGGGTACAACATTTTCTTCTTGATTTGGTGTGAAAAATAACTGAAGAGTGTCAGGCTGTTAAACTTAGATTCTGAAGTTTTGTTTTATTTGTTAAAACATGAATACATGTAGAGTTCAGTCCAGCAAACACATGCATGTAAGTAGTTACTCACATAAGCAGCCTCACTGAACCCGTTGTTCACGTGTTTGCAGACAGCATCCATGTTAACAGCTTTCGATGAGTACTCCCCCCACCCAGATTAGCAAACTTAAAGCTGTTGAAATAAGATTCTTTTTTTAGTAAACCCCCAAAATATTGACAATTTTCTCACATTAATCATGAGATTCCCCATGAAATACTGTTTGGGTTTTTTTCATACTGAGACCTAGGAATTCACATTTCATTTTCAGTTACAAAACTTTCTAATAATAAGATTTCTGGTTTGGGAGCAATCTTTCTTTTCACATGTTTGAAAGAGATTAAACCCCTAATTTTTCAGAGTTTTTCCCAAAGTCAAAAATGATAACGAAGATGATTAATATCTTGCATGTTAATTTCCTACCCACACACATTCCCTTTCCTGAAAGTCTCTGGAACCTTTCAAGTATGCACAAGTTAATTTACAAATTACTCAGCTAAACACTTTTTTTCTCAGACATTTATGGAGTACTTTGGAGGAACTTGGCTCAGTGACACTTAAAAATCTTGTGTATGTGTTTGTGTGTGTGTGTGTGAGAGAGAGAATGTGTTGTTTGGGAGAGTTGTCTGATTAACAACCTTGTTCAGTGAAGTCTTATCAAAGGCAGTGGAAAGTCAACCGCCCCAATGCTGGCCAGCTAACGTGAAGACACTACTGTGAGAGGTGAAAGCCAGGTTAGTTTACTCTCCATACCTATTCAGTCTTTGGCCTCTTTTGTTGGGGCTGCCAAGAGAAGTATCAATCAGAGCTATGCAAAATATTCACATGGATCACCAAACCCACTCATACTTAGCCTTGGGTTTGGGTATCTCACAATTTTCACATCAAACTTATAAAATATGACCAGTAGGCTAGCGAACTTTGCATAGGTGGGAAGCTGGCAAATCCCTCCCCACCAGCCAGTCTTCCTCAATCTCTCACCAACATCCTTGAAGTCAAAACTAAAGGCTTCTCCTGAGTCAAAGGGCATTGTTTCGAACCAAATTAACATAAATCAGAGGCTTGTAAAGTCACCTGTGTAACCAGATCCCTTTTGCTGTGCTCCAGTGGAAGGAACCTGGCAGATACTTGGCCAGCTCCCACTAGAGTGAGCATGCTTAGTAGATGGGTGTGTTATGCTGGTGACACCAGCAGAGGCCGAATGAGCAGGGTGTTGACTGGTGGAGATATGCCAATTTGATTGTGAAGTGAAGGCATCTGTTGGCTTTAAGACAGCAGTCTTTTAGTGTCCTTAGTTGCTAGTCTGTTATTGTTGTCATTTAGTACTACTACACCTTACTCTACTGCTGTTAGTAATTTGGGTGGTCTGGGAGTTTCCCTTCCAGTAATGGTCCCAAAGACTGAGGACCAGCAGGGATATTGGGGACAGTATATTTCTGTTTTGTATGTTTCTATGATGTTCCATTAGGTAATTATTGAAATACAGGAGAAGTTTGATTCTCTTTCATATTATGTTACATGATGTTATTAATAAAGAGGTTATCTATCATTAGCCGCAGAGTATTAAGTAGCAGCAGAATATAGCTACTCCAGTTATTATTTGATCCCACTGGGGTTGTGGGTAGCAACTTGCTCCCCCGCTCCATATGTGCAGTCCAACGATCAAGTCAGCATTTGTCCAACACAGGGTTAAAGAAATTCAGGGCCCTAGGTACAGAGACATGGGGCCTGCCACTGGAACCTCCCTTATCCTGGCGGGACAGAGGTGGAGGCAAGGCCCTAGCTCATTTCTTTGGAGCAGTGATAAAGACCCTCTCTCCCCTCAGGATCATCAGGCATGACAGCAGGACCCCTTCCTCTTGGGAGTGGCAAGACTCCCTCCCCATAGGATCAACAAGAATGGCTATCAGCAGAGATGCCGAGAGAAAGTAGGGGGTCTGCCAGTACTTATCACAGCATGGGTGGATGGGAAGGATTGCTCAGCACACTGCATCTCCTCTTCCTGCCATACATTAGATAAGTGAGCACTTCATTGCTCTCAGAGTAATGTTCAGGCTGTATGCAGACTCAAGCAGATGTTGCTGTATTGCAACACCGGGACCATGTTTTCAAGTTTTTCTTGGCTCCCATCATTGCTAGACTTAAACAACAAACAAAAATCACAAAGCTGTAATTCCAACATAATCATATGACTCCAGCAGCTAAGGACCCAAGCACAAGATAAAATACCTATGGTTTGGTCTAATACCACCTTTGGCCTCTCCAGCCAGACCATTTTACACAGACCATGAGTCAGCTAATATTCTACTTTCATGGAATGAAGTAGCCCAACTCCTGGCAACCTGTACTGGTACATTTCACTAGGGTTTTTTAGGCATAAATTAATGGCCAATCTCCCAAATGGGCCAATCTCAGACTGGGAAACAGCTAACATCCCTCAATAGTATCCTAAGGTTAGGCTTTTTCATTTAATCTTTGTCTGAGGCCCACCAACTAGTCATTTTTACAATATAAAAGTTGCAAATGTTCATTAACGGTAGTGTAACCACATAACAAGAGCCAAATGTATACAACAGTTTAACAGTCCCAAAACAAAAAATTGGAATTACAGTAAAACCTCAGAGTTATGAACTGACACCGGTCCACCACACACCTCCTTTGGAATCTGAAGTATGCAATCAGGCAGCAGCAGCTGAGACAAATAAACAAACAAACAAAAACAAATGCATTACTGTACTGTGTTAAATGTAAACTACTAAAAAATAAAGGGAAAATTTAACAAAAGAGATTTGACAAGGTAAAGAAACTGTTTCTGTGCTTGTTTCATTTAAATTAAGATGGTTAAAATCAGTATTTTTCTTCTGCATACTAAACTTGCAAAGCTGTATTAAATCAATGTTCAGCTGTAAACTTTTGAAAGAACCATAACATTTTGTTCAGAGTTAAGAACAACCTCCATTCCCGAGGTGTTCGTAACTCTGAGGTTATACTGTAACTGGTTAGAGCCAACAGCAGACAAATAACATAATTATAAATCACAATATAACAGTTACAGCACCTGTCCAACTGAGATAATGGTTGTGAGGACTTCCCAGCATGAGGGTGCAAAGAGTAGATTAGGCCTGGCTTTCTTCTGTCCCATATTTAAAGGGCAAGCTTCACTACTGACCAACTAATTAGAGAGCTTCTTCTGGCACAGCTGTGGGGACCAATCAGGAAGCTGCTCTAAAAGAGCAAGGAGTAACTGGCAGTCCTCCCACAGCATTTCCGGCAAGTGTAACCTAGTTACTCTCCATGGAGTGGAGGGGGCAGGTGAGAGAGATTAGTATGAAGTAGTAGCAGGATATGAGTTGTGAAAGGGAACCCTCCTGTTTATACAATGTTACTTTTGATATTTCCAGTTATTTTTTAAGGATTGTAAATATTGCAGAAAATCTATTAGCCCCATAATTGGCATGAATTATTTATTTATACGGTTTAAGGATTTCTAGAGTGATTCATAATGAAAGAACAACTATAAAAGACCACTAAATATATATCCATTTGTATTGGAAATAATTATAACTATTAGGTAATGCTGGAAATAATGATAAATCACTGCTCCAGATCCAGCAGTGCGACCTGGTTTAGTAATTAACTCAATCATTAATTTTGGCCAGTAGAGATTATGGTTAAAAATGGTGTCTGAAAATGAAATACAACACCACTAGTTTCATTCTGTTACTATGTGTTTGTGTATTAGACCCCTTATTTTTAATTTGCTGGTGCAGTACAGATAAACTTCAGAAATTTCTCCACCCTGCTTCACCAGTTCACCCCAGTGCAGTCTAGAGGGACCAATTTCTCCAGGTGTGAGATAATAAATTTTCAGTCATTTTTGATCCCATGTGCGTTTTCAGGCTATAACTTCTTTTGTGTATGGTTTGGTTTTGGTTTTTTTGTTTTGAGGGCAGGAGAAATCTTTTTGTAAGACAAAACTACATTCTTTAATGAAAACCCAACCTAAGTTCAGAAGCATGCTGACAGATTTATTTTCTCATATGCTTAGTAATTTTATTAATGTTTTACCAGGTTTTTAAATATCAATACTTCAGCAGAAAAGTAACAATTATATAAAAATACTAAGATTAACTCACACAATCACAACCTGAATATTAGTATTTCTTATCCATGGAAGACTCATAACATTTTTCCCTGTTAAAGTTTCTCCTAGATACAAGTTACACAGTTTAAATAATGAATATGGTCATTATTTAAAGTGTGTAATTCACTGTTTTATTTAATAATAATACATTGAAAAAATTAATGTGCAATTTCCCAAAAGTTTTATGACTAAAATTTGCCCTGACTTTGCACCCTCGTGCATGCAAGCAAAAAGAGGACAGACACAAAAGAAAGAGTTAAAAAAGAGAATTAGCAGACAAAAGTTATTTGATTGTATTGTGTATTTTCTTGCTATGGAAGGTTAAAAGGGGGAGCCATTAAATCAATTATTTATTTTAAGAATTGTTCTGCAGATGGATCAACAGCAAGGTGTTCCAGTTTATGTTTGTGAGGAAACCAGAATTTGGGAGAAGATACACACACACTCTAATAATTGCCCTTGCTGTCCCTTTGTAGTCCCAGTCCCTGAGGTTTGCTATAGAGCGGCTGGACTGCATAGTTTTCAACACTGAACTCCAAATGAGGTACATACCAGAGACCACTCTGACAGACAGAGAGAATATTCACTAACCGTTGCAATTAAAATAAGTCACTGTGGACTTGCATGCTGGTCAGCTTCATCCTGTAAAGTGCAGATATGTAATCTTGGACATTTTCCAAATTCATCTTTGTAAAACCAAGATGCTCAAGACATACTGGTTGCACTAAACAACATTATTTTGCCTGCAACTGTACTGTCAGCATTACAGTTTCTCTGCAAGACCTAAAAGTTATTTATCGGTCTCTATTATTTGACAGGGCAAGTTATTTATTTACAGGTTATCTGGTTTGCATGCAAGTTGATTTGCTGTTGATAATTAGATTGTTGTAACTGACAAACAACCATGTAAGATTTGATATGAGTATAGCCAAACATATGCTATGATTTCATGGAGAGAAAAATGTGCCATTTATTTCATTTTATTTGATATTCCTTAATTTGTTTATATTCATAATTACCTCAATCATCTTTTTTCCCTTTTTGCAATAGTACACTATAATCGTCTATCTATGCTTACTTGATTTTTGATGATTGTTGAGCTTTTTAATACATAAAATCCCAATACCAAACCAATAATTATTGAAAATAGTATGTAAGGCCATACCTGGTATAAATCAGCGTAGTTACAGTTCTGGCCCTATATTTTTAAAAATATTGTTACATTCTAATTGCTGCAATCCTTTTATGAAATTTATGGGTTGTCCTCTGTTGATTCTTTCTTGTATGTACCTAAATACAGAAAAACCAAAAGTTTTTCTCTGAGTAATGATGGCTGTTAAGAAAATTAGGTAAATATCAAAAATGTCTGGAAAGTTTGTTACATCTTTCTGTCACTTGCCAGTACAATAGATGGATTATATGTGCAGCTGGGGATGCAGAGTTTCCTTTAAATATATATAAATACACATTACAGGCAGACAGAGGTTGTTTCATTCTGCAATGATTGAAAAAAAGGACAAAACCAGTCACATGTTTGAGGCATTCACAACTGTATATGCACTAACATATAATTGTTGCAGTGACTGTTTCACTTTTCTCTTTTGCACATTCTGATGGTCCTAGAGCTGTTGGATGTCATGAATCTGTGAACTAGGTAGAAGGAAGAGGAAAAGAAAGTGACTGCCTTAGTTTCTAGGATTTATCCAAAGAAGATTCTTCTTGTAATCTACGGCTGCAAGGTTTAAAGATATTTCTTCAGGTAAGATGTTAAAGAAAGGATCTTGTCCATCTATGCTCATTGTGCAGAGGGGAACTGAAGATCCCATAACTTATTTTAAGGCAATGGTGGAAGGGAGCAAGAACAGTGGGAGAAGGTGAACCCCAAAATACTGGCCAATATTACTTTTTATAATAAAAGCAAGTTCTGCTGTACAAGAAAGTGTGAGAGCTATAGCTGAGACTATATTGACTACATAATCACTGTATTATTGGTGTATCTGTGTTTGTCACATTATTTTGTAAAAGTGCATAGGAATATTTTAAGTATTGAAGATATTATTTAAAACAATATCTATTGTGTCCTAGTTTTGCCTTTTAGATATGGATCTACTAACATTGTAACCTACTGGAGTATATGTGTTACAGGTCCCCCCTCTGTGCCCAATCCACAGAGGATATGTTTCTATTTGAGTCTCATCTAAACAGCAGTTGCCTGGCTATAACATCTCATAATTTTAACATTGGAGGTCCCTAACTGAATCCTGGTGTGTTGGACAAGATGGCAGCCATCACAATATCACCACATATTGCTCCCTTTCAAACATAATTGATTCTGCAAGCAATACAGTCTGGCGATACAGGCTGTTGCGCAAGGCATCAAGGTTCATCAAATGCCATAGCACTATACGACTTCTGGCCCCAATGTAGAGCAACTGAAGATAGTGTCCTTTTGAATGTGCAACTCAGCAGAGCATGCACCCCCAATAATATTTTACCTCAAGGATCTGTGCTGGCTCTTTTACTGTTCAACATCAACATTAGTGACTTATCTGACAATTTCATGTAAGTTCATTTATGCTGATGATATCGCTCTTGCAGTACCAGGCAAAGACCTCACCACAATCAGTGACACCTTCTCCACTGACCTCAAGATAGTGGCAGAATTCTTTCTGTACTTGAGGGTCCATCCCAATGCCTCCTGAACCTTAGTAATAGACTTTCACCTAAACAACAAAGCCTCCAAGGAACCACTTAATGTCACCTTTTGCAGTCAACTGGTCTGAAATGAGCCCTATCTGAAGTACTTGTGTGTGACCTTGGACACAAGCTTGATTTTTAAAGCCCATTTGGGAAAGATAAAGGTAAAAGCAAGGACTTACCTTGTGTGAGAACTCACAGACACAACATGGGATACCGATGCAAGCACATTTCAAACAGCAACTCTAGCACTGATATACTCAACTGCTGAATATTACACATCACTCTGGGTGGCAGCTCACATACCAGATCTCTGGATGTGCATCTTAATGCTGTGATGAGAATCATAACTAGAACATTAAAATCAACACCTGTTCAATGAGTGCCCACTCTGGCACACATAACCAGACCCCAAATCCAGAGACACACACATAAATCTTGTGAGTATAACTGAGCTATGGCCAACCTGAACTTCACAATTCAGGAGGGCCTTCAGATCCTTCCAAAGACATGTCTGAAATCTCACAAGCCTTTTTGGGATCGAGCTAAAGCTCTTAAAGCATCCTCATTCAATCCTGAGGCATATTAGAGAGAATTCTAGGAAATTATAAATATCCCAAACAAACACCTGATTGCCGACCCCATTGTTTCCCCAGAAACAGTGGTCCGCATTGAACCATTTTAGAACATTACATGGTAGATGCTGGCGTGTCTTACACCTTTGGAAGATGAAAAGAATATACAGTGTGACTGTGGACATCATATTTAAATCAGTATCCACTATGGTCATTTGTGGCATCTCAAACCAGTCATGAAGATATCAAATCCAGATTATCGAGCCAGTGGGTCATCTGAACATTGCTATTCATGTCTCTTGCCATTCAAAAGAAGATTATTCTGGAATCTCAGGACAATTTGTATTTTGGGTTTTCTACCATCAGGACTGCAAAAAAAATTTTTTTTTTTTGGTTTCAAATTTACTTTAATTCTTTTCTATTGTGAGTGGCAGATACAGAGCACCAGCTTTCAACATTATATAATAATAATAATAATTAATAATAAATTAAACGTAGGGATTATGTATGTTTAACTAGCTTTTTTAATATTTGGATGAGTTTGTATATTCCAGTAGGTGGAAGTGACAACATCTGTCCCTCCTATGTTAGTATCTCTAATATAGGAGACATGCTTGTGTGAATGAGAAGTAAACATGCACTTGGAGGGGAAGATATATTGTATAGCATAGATATTTATGTTTTTTTTGCTTTTTTATAGCCCCTCAAACAAATTTCCAGGCAGTCAGAACCTTCTGTTTGAGCTAACAATAGGTTAGTTTTTCTCACCTTGCAAGAATGACTAATATGCTTCCTAAAGAATTTAACCTCTCCAGCTCTCACCTATAACCCGCAACCGATCTGTTAGCCAATGTTGGAGAAAGGATACTGGACTAGATGGACCACTGGTCTGACCAACCCACTGTGGCAGTTCTTAGATTCTAAGCATTATAGAGGCAATCTCAATTCATAGATGTATAAAACAAGGTACCTGTGTCTATGATCATTGTTATAAAATAGTATTAAATTATCCTGTATTTGCTAAACCAGTTGCCTGGCTAGTTGGTGACCACTTCTACTCACTTTTTGGAACTGCATTATGGACAAGGCCTCATCACAACTGATCTTGATCCCCCTTTCTAGTTGTACTTGAACTCAGCTTACTGTTTGTTTGAATTGAGACTGTTATAAAAGTTTCAGAGTAGCAGCCGTGTTAGTCTGGTGCCACAAGTACTCCTGTTCTTTTTGTTATAAAAGTGAATATGCTCAGAATAGTCTGTTCCTTCCTTACATTTCTATGCAGTGACTGATCCAGCTATTCATGCCAAGAGCTGAGCTCAACTTCTGCTCTATAATTATTTAATTAATTAAGCATTTAATTTAATTTACAGCTAATTCAGGGGGGCCTGCATTGCTCCAGAAAGAGCATCAGAAATGTTCCATCTCAGGGAGGCAAGAGCTTCACAGAGACTTACAGAGGCTGCAAATATACACTCTTTTATGGGATGCAATTTACTTTTGCTCAAACTGGGCTGCTAGTTCCCAGGGCCCAGAGGGGACAGAGCCCTGGTTTTGTGTCCTTTATGTCCCTTTGGGGGTACAGTGTGTCCTCCAGGAGAGCAGGAAGGGTTCAGTCCCAGCACTTCTCTAAGTGCTAAGACTATAATTCTGTATGGCCTGTAAGTGGGCCATATAAGGTGAGGGAGGGAGCTCTTTGTGTCAATTATCCCTTGCCCTTCCACTGCAGCCCTTGTAAGGGCCAGGCAGAAGCTTCACTTTAATTACTGAATAAAATGTTTAAGTGAAAAACTAGCAATTTGGAGTGGATTTTTCCAAAAGCCTCAGTATTGGCTTAACTCAGCTCCTCTTCAAGTCAGTGGGAAAAATTCCACAGACTTCAGTGAAAATAAAGTTAGGCCAATACTAAGCACTTTTAAAAAAATCCTATCCTTTAAATTGAGCTTGCAAGACTGAGGTCTTGTGTACACGGAAAAGTTACTGGTGCTGTGAATTTAAGCCTATATAGTTATACCAGTATAATTTCCCATGTGGACACACTTATTCCTATATAAGAGGAACTTTTTTCCAGATTAGTTTGTCACTTTGGAAGGGGTTTAAGATAAACTGAAAAAAGTCACTTTTATTCTGGAATAAAAGCAACCACCTGGGGATTTACCATTATAACTATATTTGTTTAACTATATCAATATAATTATACTGGTATAACTGGCTTCTCTTTAAAATGTTCCTGGTTTACCATTTAAACTTTTAAGCTATTCAGGACTATTTTCTTCAAAGGTAACCTTATGCCCAATTTTAAAAGTTACAGCTTCATTACAGAATTATTATTTTTTAAAATATACCGTAGTTTTCTTAAGAAATAATCATGTAATATTCACAATTAGATGCTCCATGGTTCACATTATGGAGCAACAATGACTTACCCTGGAGTTTAACAGTACTTGGTCCTTGTCCTCATGCCTAATAAGCAAGGTATATGATTATTAGACCAAACTACACATCCTGGAGGTGTGTGTTGTTACTTACAAGCAAGTCCAGCACCAGTAGTAATCCATTTTCTGCATGGATTATTTTGTCACTGTTATAGATTAAACAATTCAGGGCCAAGAGATTTGGGCATAAACCATACCTTCAACTGATATTCTGTTCTCAAAACCTGTAATGTTTCATACTTCTCACTGGATTACTGACATCACTGGGCCATTGATTTACAAATCTTCAATGACTTAGCCTGGCTTTGCTCCACTTGAGTTGGATCATATAGTCATTTTCCTGAAATATTGCTCTTTTCATATAGAATTTTCAAGAAGGAAGATAGGACCAGGGCTCTCAGCTGCAGACATAATTTTATTAATAGAAACCACCTTTGTCAAATCCTTTATGGGACTGATTTATTTTATACCTTTATTTCTTGGTCACTTTCACATGAGTATCACTTGTCTCAGCAATATACAAATATGCTGCTTCATGAAGTCTTGGCATTGATCTTTTATAAGCAGGATTTTCATTCTCAGGACTGTTAATATGTGTATGGTTTGAATGTGTGAGTGGTTTGAATTTCAATCCAGGAGCTTCACCCCCATTCCTCTCTCAGCTCAACCACTTCCCGTTCCATACACTCCCTGAGCCCCATTCTCACAGTACAGCAGAACTGGGCTTTACTACACATATGCAGTGTGCCTCCCATGAAGGACACCAACCCACAAATCATAAAATGGTACCTGTCCCTCTGGCTGGGGCAGCACACCTTGTGGCCCATCAAAGCACAACTCACCCTACTCAAGTCTTCTGGGTCTGTTTCTGTCTCTCAGAAGTCAGGGTAGTGGTGCTTTGGACCTCTGGCCAAAGCAGCCTTTTGGTGCACTGAAGTTCAAAGGTAATCAGGAACAAAAACACAACTGAAAGCCATAGTTGTCCCCAAAACCTTCAATGGGTCCCCACCCTTCTGACTAGGGCTCATTACCAAAACAACCTGTGCTTCCACTGATCCCCTTCCCAGAATCGGATTGTTGCTTCCAGAAGAGCTTATCCAGCTGGCAAGTGAGCTCCATCCCAGGGCTGCAATCAGACGTCTCTCCCCGCCAAGAAAATCAGAGCTCTTTCCTCCTTCTTATCCACCCTCAACTGGGCCAGACCCTCTCCTTTTATCTATTGTCTTCAGGTGCAATGGACCAGTGCCAACTAGGTCCACAAGCTTTGCCAGTGGAGAGCCTGTTTTCTTACTTAACACCCTCATTGCCAGTGTGGGGCCTCCCTGCCCCATCTCAGTATAGTTCAGACATCTGCCCCCAGTCTAATATAGCAGAACCACACCTTTGTGCATCAGGCAGGGTCTTTCCATTGACATAAAAAATGGGGCAAGATTTCCTTAAAAAATTATAAAACTCCCTACTAGCGGAGATGGTAAATCTGGAGCTACCTTGATTATAAAAGAGGGAGATGCTGTCAGGGCCCCTTCAGTTAGAAACGTGCTTGCCACACTGGTCCAAAGTAGTTTGAATCTGGTGACCTAAAGGGCATGCTGCAAAGCCCTCTTTGGTGGAGGACAATGTCATTCATTGTCTTCAGTGAAGCAACTTTGGGAACTACAAAATATTAAATAATCAAAAATTAGACAGAGCTACTGAGAAAAGGGAGCTTGCTCTTTTAATTCAGGTTTTGTTGATAGGTTGAAAAAACCAAACAAACCTGAGAAAACCTATTAATCGGGGGGTGGCATAAATATGATTAGCTTCATAACTGGCTTTCTTTTCAGGATCACAGAATTTTAAAAGTAGTCATGAGGAAGATGGATTGATGGGAAAAGGGGTTGGTGAGATGGTCAAAGGTACATGATAAATAAATCACATATACATGACAAATAAATACATAGCTCCACAATTTATCACATGGCTATCATCTCCACATATGCAATATCCAGTCATCTTGTCCCTGGATCTGGCAACGTTGCTTGTACAGCCTAAAAAGATAAGATGACTCAATGGAGACAATATAAGCCTATAAGCACATTCTTATGCTAATCTTCTCCAAGGGCCCATTCTGCATTCTGAACTACCAGTTCTGTTGGCTGTGAGAGAGTAGTAGGAAAATAACACAATACCTGCTATGTACTCTTGTGTTCACAGTTCACTAAGGCTGGACAGCCTATTAGTTAAAAATATCTGATGCAATAGTTCAGTTTAACAAGACACATTAGTGAAAAATATTTAAGAACGGTTAACATTCCACTGTGTTGATTGGGATTGAACCTCTTATTGGGAGGAGATGTTTTAAAGAAACTTTAAGAAGTGTTGCTTAGGAAAACAAGTGCTAGTTTTAGCTTTTTTGTTCATTTTGTGCTGCCTATTCAAATATTGACATAGCATAGTATGTTTAAGCACTGTCTAATGTCCCTCATGAAGTATCATACTAGAGATTTTGCTGTTGCACAATCATCATAATTTAGATCCTGATTAGAGCTCGACAGGTTTCCTGTCCCAGGGAAATTTTCATTATTTTGAAAAAATTTACTGTCCCTAATCAGAACAAAGTGTTGAAATCTCAAAAATCCAAAAAGCCCTGTTTGTTCAGATTAGTGAAAATGTTTAGTTTCAGTTTTGACCTTTTAAAATATATTTTTACTTTTTAGCTTACATTTCTAAATGAACAGTCATAACAAACAAAAAAAGATTGTCTTGAAAATATCTAAATGAGATGTTGCAACAATTTCACAACTTCTTTTCAAAAACATTTTTGAACAGAGAAATTTGTTGAAACTAGCCTTTCCTCTGAACAGCTTCAGTTTAGATGAATCACCATTTTCTGCCAAAAAAAATTCATCAAAAAATTCCTGACCAGCTCTAGCCCTGAATTGAAGCCTATTGAAGTAATTAAAAAGCTTCCAATTGACTTCAGTGGAATTTGGATCAAGCCTTTAGAATCCTGGGTCCAATTGCATAATTAACTTTTTTGCCTTTAGCAGTTGCAAAGTAGCTACTGCCCTGGATGGATGAATGCCGAAAGATGCAGATGAGCATCTGAAAGAAGCATATCCAAAATGATTTGGTCAGGAAATGTTGCAGGATTTCCAGTACTTCAAATGCCAGAAATATCATGACATATCACATAATATTTTAAATCTTCCTCTTCTAGCTGAAACCAGGAAGTAGAGTTTTCTTTCAAATAATACTATATTTCATTATTATTATATATTATTATTCATAATAATAATAATTAATAATAATAATTAAGGTAAGTATTTATATTTCTAGTATAAGTCTGTTTTTACAATAGCCTTTTGAATGTTGCTTAAGAAAATACACTGAAAAAAATTATTTTAAAAGCTTAACCTGGCTTTTTCAAACTGCAAAGCTTCGCTGGAATTTTCAAAGGCAACCAAGGGAGATAAATGCTGAGTCCTGTTGAATTTCAGTGGGATTTGGGCATTTAACCCTCTTATGCTCTTTGGAAACTCCTGCCCACAGGCTTCAGGCACACATTTATGTAAGACTTTATTTTATCTAAAACAGGTCACCTTGGCTTTGATAACTTCAGGCTGGTATGCAGAAGGGAGACCCTCTTTAATTTCAGTTGTAGGACTCTTCTAGAAAAAGTAAAAGACAAGACTGAATGAGGGCTTGTCTAGGCTTGTCAGAGTTTTAGGAGTTTACCTTATCTTAGACTTCTGGGGATTCTTCAAGAAGCCATATTAACACTGTAATAGAAGATGGGAAATGAGGACCCTTAATTATAGGGGCCAATTTCAAAGGTAATAGTTGACATGGCCTGACAGTGGCTCTCACTTACCTTTGGTTTATCCATGTTTTTAAAGTGGAATCACTTTAGATTTCTTGAGTTAATCCCTTTTGTTGTGTGTGTGGGTGTGCACGTGTTAGTGTGTATTGTGGGGAGAGAGAGAGAGAGAGTCATTTACAAAGACTGAAAGGGGACTTTCTAGTCCAAAACATCCTAAGATTTGCTTAATATTACTTTGTGCACATTTAAACACTTTAAATTGTCATCTTAAGGTTTGGTGTTTTTAAAACATCAGTCCTTTGTTTCTCAACCTTTTCTTTGGTATGGCTTTCATGAATGGATTATGATGGTCAGGTTGTAATACCATGAATGGAAGATTTAGGACCTGTAATCTTAGAAACACGGCTTGGCGCCAGTAGACAAACAATGTACTGCCCAACCTGTTATCTCAGCCTACTAAGCTTTCACTTCTTACCTGCTTTCAAAGAATATCAATTCACCCATGTAGTCTAGTAAGTGGGAGGCATAATCTTCTCAAAAAGGTAGTTTGCATTTCCTGTTTTTTTAGGTATACTTCCCTATAACATACTTTTCTACTTGGTAGCACAGCCAAACTCAGTTGAATTTGCAAAGCTTTAAGCTTGTTTGAAAAAGAATCTAGTGCTAGCAAGATTTTTAAATTAAACACAAAAAGTCTGAGCTGATTTTTAAGGGGATTTTTAGTCAATATGTATGCTGTAGTTAATAATGCCATAATATAACAGCATAAAACAGAACTATGTCTTTGGAAACGAAAATTATTTTAGATTGTTAATTTAAGAATGTTCTTTATTAAACAGATTAATGTGGTATAAAACAGTACAATGAAATGTAAATAGTGTCAAGATTTATCACTCTCAAAGATCTAGAAATAAATATGCAACAGTAAATGCAAACTGTAGTAAAATAAGCTAGGGCTGCATGGTACTGAGTGGCCTAAAGTACCAATGCTACCCAGGTGATGAGGCCCTTTAAGTGATCACACAAAATACTGTATTTCTTAAAATACTCCTGGTATTTGTGACATTCAATTGAATAGCAACATAGTATAATCTGAGGACTAGAAACTGATTTTACTTACAGTACTGTAAATCCAAAATAATTCCATCAATATCAGTGGAGTGATTCTGGATTTGCACCACTGTAACTGAGTTAGACATCTTAACTCTGAAGGGTAAATTGAAGTGAGAATGATGTTAGAATTGTGCTGCCAGACAATTGTACTTCCTTCAGTTGCATTATTACTCTCCAGTATAAAGGGCAATGTGGTTAGTAGAAGTAAAAGCAACTTTAAAAAAGTTATATCTTTATTTGGTGGAAGAAACTTCTGCTGTATTTTGAATGTAAAATGGTACATTTTTATTTTTACAGTAGTGTACATCTGAGAGGTGTTAAGCAAATAAATAGCATTCTCAAAATCCACTTGAGGCTCTGATTTACGAAAATTGGAGACTTCCTTGACCAGGCTTTTGTAACGGTTTTCCTGTCGGTATTGAAAACTCCAGGATGTTCAAAAATTAGGTAATAAAACTGCCATATGATATTTCTGGAAATTCAGATGGAAAAAGCCAGTCCTGTTTCATTATTTCAATTGAAAATGGCTACAATTAAAAGACCCCACCACACACACACACTAATGTTAGAAAAAAGGAAAATATATAGAAAAGAAAAGTCCAGAACACTCATATGACATGGTTACTGGAAGCCAGATAGGTTGTATATTGTAACTTAAATGTTTAAATTAGCTGGAATAACCACTGGTTTGAAAATTTGCTTCAGAGGAGTGTGTATATCGATATATTGTTTATATACAAAAACAACGAGGAGTCTGGTAGCACCTTAAAGACTAACAGATTTATTTGGGCATAAGCTTTCGTGGGTAAAAAACCCACTTCTTCAGATGCATCTGAAGCTTATGTCCAAATAAATCTGTTAGTCTTTAAGGTGCCACCAGACTCCTTGTTGTTTTTGTGGATACAGACTAACATGGCTACCCCTCTGATTCTTGTTTATATACAGTACACATGACTAAGATTCCTGGCAGTCAACTCAATTTAAGTCAATGTCATTGCACAGAAGCAATTGAGAAGAATTTGGCACATGATCTTTTTCTGTGCTGAGTGTATAGATGAGAATAAGGGGGATGATATTTGGACAATAAGGGCAACACTTTCAGAAAGGCATGAGGTGATAGGTAGTAGTACTTCCCAAAATCACAGGCGTGTGAAGATAAATACGTTGAAGATTGTGAAGTAGTTAGATACTTCGGTAATGGGGGACATATTAATACTGAAGACAGATATGTGCATACAAAGAGTCACATTACCAATTATGAGTCCATATTTTTATTCAGTTACCAAATTGCCCATGCACATTGAATATTTAAAAATTCAAGTCGATGCTTCAGTGCCTAACCAACCATTTACTCATGTAAATAACTGTCAAGTTATCACACTTTTTCACTTACTAAATTTAATTGGGATTCTTGTTATATCCATGTTTAAATCTAGTCAATAATAGCAGTTCTAAACTTCATATATAGAATCAGGCTTAAATAGAAATTTTACATATCTGTATAAAGCTTTTGAACAGCCTAATATTCAAGGTATTTGGATCAAAGGTTTTGGTTTGGGTCATTCTTTATCAATCAGTAGCCCTTTGCAGACTTCCAAGTAAAAATAAAAGCATTCACTTCAAACTTTCAGATCTGTCCCTTTCATCCTTGCTATCTGTATTGCAGCAGTAACAAAGTAAACAATGCCAAAATAGATTTTTACTCATTCTGAACAGAAGACATTCCAAAATATATCCAGACAGTGTTCTAAGCAGAAACAAATCACACATAAATAAACATTTTGTACCAGAATGTTTGTGGTATCATTCATTTAAATTACAGCAGTTACAATAGGCTTCAATTGTGGTCATTGTGCTACAATATCATTGTGTTAGGTGCTGTACAAATCATAATATGAGATTTTATTTAACCCCCAAATGACAAGAGTTTAGACAAAACTGCACTTGTAAACATATTAGTAAGTAAAGGATATTTTTTTAAAAACCTAGGTGCCTAATTTCACACGCTTAAATACTTACTTAGCCTCCTGCATTTTCAGAGATGATGAATGTTTTCACCCCCCAGCTCACAGAGAGCCGAGTTCCCATTAACTTCAGAAGGGATTTGTGGGTGACCAGTGCCTTTGGAAATCAGGTCATTTTTATTAGGTGCCTAAACAAACTGCTAAACCATAGGCATCCAAGTCTGAAAATGTTGGCCTTAGTAGTAAATTAAAGATAGGGAAATAAAGAGTCGATTTTTATGCAGATCTTCATTCAGGAAAAACTCCCATTGACATCCATGGCTTTCTAAAAGGCCTTTGAGTTACAGAAGACTGGACATTCTGCAGTTCCTAGAGCTAGCTGAGAATTTTTTTGACAAAGTGCCAATTTGTTAGAAAATGTGAATTTGTCAAAAGCAAAAGTTCTTGCGCTAAAGGGTTGATTTTGACAAACTTTCATTGGGAAGGTTTCTCTGGTCTATGCTGGAATTTCAGAGAAAGAAAGAAAGAGTGCACAGAATAGCTTTGTGTTTAGGACCCTAACCTGGGATGTGGGAGATCTAGATTCTACCTGAATCAATTAAAACAGAGGCTTGAACTTGAGTCTCCAACATCCCAAGTGAGCCCTAGCCACAAGCTATTCTGGTCCCTTTGTTCCCCTCCCCCAAAATTCAAGTGGTTCGGCATGGGAAAAATCTTTGAAATCTCAAAAAAATTCAGCTTTAGCAGTGCCTTAGACTGCATAATGCATATAGCTAAATTCAAGTCTAGCATTCCAAAGCAACAGCAGAAGGATTTCCAGTGAAAATCCAGCCATCCACTGCAGAGGACTTAACTAACTTTAATTAATGAATGTATATACATCTGAAGTAAGTTACAGTGGCAAAACTAACATTTTTATCGAGAACCACCCATTGTGTTCTTTCGCTGCTGTCTTTATCCTTGTGGTCTCATTTCTGTGTTTCTTTTTCCCTTTATTACTTCTATTTTAAAACTTTACATCAATGGGCTTTGTTTGTTTTGTTACTTTTTCCTCAACTTTAATTTTCAGCAATAATGTTTTTCGTTGTAACTAATCTTCCTAATCTTTGTAACAAATCTGCTAGCCATTTAATTATACCTTGATGCTTTATAATTCACAATAAACTGAAAATGAAAGCAAAGTTCTCATAGCAGCAATTGAGAAACAAAGCTATGAAGAAAGATCACTGTTGCCAACAGAGAATTCTCTTGGAGCTGGAGAAAATAACACTGATTTTGTTTCTTTTGCGTAGTTTCTTTTTCTGCTCATTGATTGTTGCTATACTGACTAATGGAAGTGAAGTGAGAAGCTATTAACAGGAAATACTGAGCGGTGCAGTGGTAATTTTGGAAGTACAGGTACTCTAGGCCCAACCTATTGAAATAAAGGTTTTCAAATAGAAGCCAGTGGTAAAGCCCTTGTGGGAAGCTTGAAATAGGAATTGAGACTGTAACTAATTTAGAATGAAATGGAGGGAAGGGAGAAAAAGTTGAAGTGTTATGTAGCGCTGGATCAACCCAGCATATATCCAAAGGTCTCATGCAAATAACATTTCCACTTTTAACCCTTTAATCCCAAAGTATCAATGAGTGCATTAGGAGCCATCTTGCTGAAAAGTGAAATCTTGTGACACTACCAATAAATGAGGGACAGATTCTGCAAGTGTTACTCTTACTGATTGGTATTTATGAATTCTACTCATTGAAAGGATCACAGGATAGGACCCTACATGAGAATTTAATGTAACTTAATTGCAGTTTAACATTTACAAACAGAACATCAATATGTACAAATGAAATATTTTGTTCAAATATTAATACCTTGCTTTAGTATTGGAAGAGGTTGAAAATGGGTTAATTTTTTAAAGAAATACTCCAAAAATGTTGTTCTCAGATTATTCAAATATTACTCCTCATTTTATGTTACAAAAAATCTTGGAGACCATTGGGAGAAAAAAAGGCTGTTTACTGACAGAAAGTCAGTGGTAGAAAATTAAAGCAAGTTTAGAAAAAAATATTTTAAAAGTCTCTCTCTTTTCATCGAGATGCCAGTAACTAGTAGGATATTCAGGGAGGTGACTTTAGATTTTAAAAACAATGTTATTTTCAGATAAATTTAGTAATTCATTTATGGTAGGGAATATTTTCTACTCTATGAATTTTCAAGACTCCCGGACTGAACAAAATCAGAATTTTCCTATAGCTACAGTTATAATTAAAGAATGTCATCCAAATTTGTAACAGGATCTCCCTGCAGTGCATGTATTTTATTGTTACACCACAGGAGCACAGGCTATGTTACCATAGAAGACTCTGTTTTTATAGTAATTATTCAACAGAAATTTCTTACCCTTATGTGTGACCCACAGCTTAAAGAAAGAAATGATGGAGCAGATGGAAAAGCAGAAGATTGGGCAGTGTTTCAGGAAAAGAAGTATGGCCTTGTGTTTAAGATAGAGGTCTGGAATCCAGGTGTTCTGGACTGTAATCTGGCTCTGTTACAGAATTCTTTTCTGATCTTGGATGGGTTCCCTAAAATCTCGCCATGACTCAATTTTCCTATCTGTACATTGCTGATAAGAATATTTCCCTACCTCACAAAAGTGTTGGAAAAGTAACGCTATTAACATTGTCCCAGACACTGCATGAAGAAAGACAAGTCACCAGGAGTGTATGACAAGTCACCAGGCTGCAACTTTGTAAACTAATGCATCTGGGAACTATCTAGCAATAGCTCGTCCACTGCAAATCATCCTTCCTGTTCAGCATTCAAGCATAAAAATAGAGAGCCATGACAGTGCAGCTTTCAGGCTTTCTTCTTTCTTGCACATATGCTGTTGTCTTTCATCAAGCACCTCCTGAAAGTAGAGTTCTCTACAGTTCTAGACATTATCCTATACACAAGCATATTAGCCTAGCGTAAAGCCATCTGTTGGAAAGTTATCTTACTACTTCCTTTCTAATCCATTCCAACAGGTGGAAGGCTGCTGTCAACCCCCTTCCCCACAACATTAACCTGGTCGCAGCACTGTGGCTGGGACTCCATTGCCCACCCCTCGTATGAGGGTTGAGGGGGTTATCTCCTCATTGTAACAGACATTAGAAGCCACAACCCTATTCCCTACTTTTATTAGGAGGTGCCTTCTCCTAATCCACTTCCAGTTCTGGTTTATCAGAATCCCCTGTTGAACCATTACCTTCGCCAAACTGCAACCAAATGAATTTTACAGCCTAGCATACCACCAGGTCCCTGGACTGCTGATAGATGACAGCAGCTAGTCCTACAAGAAAAGTCAATGGAGATAGCCAGAGTTCAGAGCCCCAGGAGGATGACTCACAGAAGATTGCAAGAGAGAACACAAGACAAGATGACTTGCAGCCAGAAAAATATAGGTGGAAGGCTGGAGAATCACACCAACACCAGGAAGAGGCAGGTCTATGACATTGGTAACTCCCTACTAAGAAGAACACCCAGGCCTGTCAACAGAGCTGATCTGGAGAACAGAAGGGTGTACTGTCTGCCAGGAGCTAAGATATGGGATGTGGAGCCTAAGGCTGAAGAGAATCCTGATGGGAGCAGGAAAGAATACACTGATTGTCCTTCATGTGGGAACAAATGATAAAACTAGATTCTCACTGGAATGTATGAAGGGAAACTATGACAAGCTTGGGAAGACACTTAAAGAAATGATAAAGGTGATTGAGTAGCATTGTATATTAATGATGAGGTAGACTGTAAAGAAATTAGAAGTGATGGAACGGATAAAACAAAGTCTGTTTGGGTCAAAATCACTTTGGGGAAGAAAGCTACCAGAGTCTCCCCTGGATTAGTGCTAGGGGTGTGCTACAGATCCCCACAATCTGATTTGAATATGAATAGAGACCTCTTTAATGTTTTTAATAAATTAAATACTTCTGGGAATTGTGTGACTATGGGAGACTTTAACTTCACAGATACAGAATGAAGGACAAGTGCTACTAATAATAGTAGGGCCCAGATTTTCCTAGATATGGTAGCTGACAGATTTCTTTACCAAATAGTTTCCAAACCTACAAGAGGTGATGCCATTTTAGATTTGGTATTGGTGAGTAGTGAGGACCTCATTGAAGAACTGGTTGTAGGGGACAACCTGGGTTCGAGTTATCATGAGCTAATTTAGTTTAATCTAAATGGAAGGATAAACAAAAATAGATCTGCAACTTGGGTCCTTGATTTCAAAAGGGCAAACTTAAAAAAATTAAGGGAATTAGTTCGGGAAGTAGACTGAACTGAAGAACTCAAGGATCTGAATGTAGAGGAGGCTTGGAATTACTTTAAGTCAAAATTGCAGAAACTATCTAAAGCCTGCATCCCAGGCAAGGGGAAAAATTCATAGAGAAGTTCTCTAAATACCAGTCTTCTTTAATTTCACATAGGCCACCAAACAGCCTTCAGGTGGTAACAACTTGTAGACAGTTCTAGAGATCTGTGAAATACCAATTTGAATCTTCTAGGGTTCTTGTGATCCTCTTGTAGTTTGGTGACTCTAACCTGAGTTTGTCCCCCGTGAGTTTTCTTTGAGCTTTAGGTTCACCAGCTGGCCACTTCCTAATGATACAGGAATGCCACAGCTCCCCAAAGACTGTTTATCCTCATATTGGATAAACAGCAAACAGGGAAGGGAGTCCTATCCTGCTGATGGAAGTGAGACCAGAATCCCAATGAAAGTTTTAGAAAATCAGAGCTTAGTTTTGTGTTTTTAATAAAATTCAAAGTGGGAAAATTTTGCCTGTTTTTGTGTTTGCCACTAAAGCTTTCCATAAATCTTGACTGAGTTTTGAACAAATGACATGGAGATGAACAGCTTCCTATCATGTTAGTACTTCATCCTCTGAAGTTTTCTGTGAATTTTATAGGCCAGAACATTTAATAGTCTCATTCTTCAGAAAGTTATGTAGTTTTAGTTGACATGTTGTATAAATCATGGTGTTTGTATCAGCTTGACTTCTTTTACGATATTGCCTCCATTGAGAAGTGATCATGAAAACTAGGGCAAAAACTTTAGTAAGTTAACTGTGCATTAGTTTTGGTCTTTTAACAAATATTAATAAATAATAAAAAATAATATAGAGGCTTTTGTGTGAACTTTTCAAAACACAGAAAAGTTCAGTTTATTTGGGAATATTACTGTAGTAGAGAAAATATATTTTTCAAAATGATATCCAGTGAGCTCTGACATTGTCCTCTTTAAGTATTCGTCCACATCACATTCAAGTGAATGTTTACATGCCCTGATTCCTATGGCTTATTCTATTAGCTTTAACAGAGTACTGTTTTGATTCATCATTGATTAAGTTGTCAACAGTTTTGAAATATTAAGTTAATTCATGGTACCACAAGCATGAGTTATCTGAAACTTTGTTATGCAATGAAAGGCACAGCAGATTAACCAGAGGCGGATTACGGTTTTGTGGGGCTCTGGGCCAGAGCAAGTGGAGGCCCCTCCCCACCCCTTCCACCTGCAGTCCTCCTCCTCCAGACTCCCTTCCCCCCCCCCCAGCGCTTCTGCTGGGGAAGCGGGGTCAGGGCATGGGAGCTTGCCCCATTCCACCCGCCCGTTTGATGCTCCTGCCGGGGAGCGGGGCAAGCCCATGTGCCCTGACTCTGCTCCCCGGCAGGAGTGCCGGGCGGGCGGATGGAGCGGGACAAGCCCCCGCATTCCAACCCCACTTCCTGGCCAGAGAGCTGGGCTGGCAGGCAGAACAGGTTGGGGTGCCCATTTTTCCGGGGTCCGCAATTGGCCTGGGCCCCTGGGCATGGGCCCCATTGGCCCAGTGGCTAATCCGCCATTGAGATTAACACAAATCATAGTTTTGGCTAGTCATGATATTTTGGAAAGCTGGATGATTGTGGAACTTTTATATCTGTTTGACAGCCTCCTAACCAAATAACTTCTCTGATAATATTGTGTATCATTTGTGATGTTGAGACTAATGTTGGAGACAAAAATATAATGAATATCCATTAATTATAACAACCAGTACATGTTTTTGAACATATGCTATTTAAAAATAACCCAACCAACTAAATACAAAACAATTATATTGTTTTTTTTTAAAGCTTCAACTGTTTGGACATATTATTTATATCATAAGAGCATTACAGGTGCCGCTACTGCTTTGGGGACAAACAGCTTCTGTCAATAGGGCAGTAAAGTGGTTAACCAAGGACTTGTTTGTTTTGTTTATGTTTTGGCACAATGACTTGGCAAGATATCTCTTTTTATCTCTAAAACCTCTAGCCTCTCCTTTTTTCTCCTAACATGTCTATAATATGTCTATAATGCAACAAATGAACAGCTTCTGAAACGTGCCAGAATATAGGTGTGCCAAGATGGATTCAGAGCTTGTCATAACTTTGTTTCCCTGCAAATACAGTAGTAAACAGTTCAGGATATATCTTCTATGTCATAATGGAAACAAATCCACACGACAGACCTTACTAATGACTTATATTATTATTATTTATTTATTTTATGTTATTTTGCTTTTGTCACTTGTTGAAACATGTCTTTCCAACTGGCCAACAGCAACACGGTATTTCCTTTCCAATATATGGCTTTTACACTGCAACTCTTTCCTTCTGGTTTGCTTTTGTTTCCATAGGAAATTTTTAATTAATGTGTAGTTTACACTCTCCCACTCACATAGCTCCTTCCTCCCACATCTATCATTTATTTTATTCTTGAAGGGTTGAGAAATGTATATTTCGCTTCCAGATTTTCCTTCAATACCTCCATCTTGGATGTGTCAGGGTTATTATAACAATGGGTTTCAGAGTCCATAACTGCCAGAGGATACTACAATGCAGGAAATACTAGTACCATAGATGTATGAATATGGATGTTAAATTATGTGTAATGCCTTATCTGATTTGTGTACCTGGATAATTTGTTTTTTGGGAGATGTGAAAATGGAATCCAATTTGTGGGGAGAGGGGTGCAGAAGGAGGGTTCCTACAAAAATATAACAAATACAAAGTGGGTCTGATTTTTTTCACACACTTTTTCTTAATTTCTAAGGATGGAAGTTCACCAACATTGGGTGCACTTGCGCCTTGTCTACAACAGGAAAAAGTTCATCAGCACTGCTTTTGATGATAAGCAATGGTGGGGGCACAGACAATTTACCATCATGTCATCTACCTGCTTCACAAATTGATTTAAAACATAATTTGTTTTATAGGCATGAGGTGAAACTGTGACCAGAATGGCCAGTATCTGATAAATGGAACCTTTTCTGCCATGCCGTGTTAAACTAAACCTAAACTAATCCAAAGTTATTGTGTGTATTTGCTATATAATGAGGGTGCCATGGCATACCTTACTGTCATATATATATATTTCATGAGCTTAGTGACTTCTGCTCTTGATGTGGTGATATTTTCCCCAGTACTTTGATTCTAGAATTTTTAGGCTCTGCTTCCTCAGGTAATGTAGGTAGATGACTGATTTTTTAGGAGATTGTACTCTAGATTTCAAAATACAGATGAACAGGTGCCTAACGCTTTAAAGTATTGTTTGTGACTCACTAACTATCCCTGATCTTTTCTCTCTTTCCCTCTCAGCTTCTCTGTTGCTCAAGGAAACAGAACCACTTAATTTTTCTCTCAGGTCTTAATTTACGTCACTCCCTTTCAGTTTACATACCAATTGTTTGAACAAGATTGGAAGGAACTCTCTCATTTTGGCCCTCTGAAGCTAATTGCATTATTTCAATAGCTCTATTGATTCCAAGACTTGAACTAATTTTGTGAAATTTTCTGATGCTACAATAGACAGGATGTCTTGGTTCTCATTGTGCTATTTTGCACATGATTTTAAAAGACTGATTCATAAGGGTGCGAAGCTCCACTGAACTGTTCACTGCAGCTCCAATTACAAATCTAGAGCTATAAAACTCTACTTATTATATTTTTGCTTTTTAAACAATCCTTGAAGTTTTATGAATATAGTGTAAATCCTTTTACAACTCTTTAAAGCTGCCTCTTCATTATGTGCAGTGTGTTTATTTTGCTTAGATGTATGGTCAGTTAAAAATGGAAAGATGAGTTGGAAAGATGATTCAATTTTTATTTCTAAAGACTAACAGTTTTAAGTGACCATATTCTTATATACAGGACATTTTACAAGCAAAAGAGTAGACACCCAGATCTTTTTGTAGTACTGATGTTGAAAGTGTTCTTGCAAAACCTCCTCGACTTTATACCAGGTGTTTTACTTGAGACTGACAATTGTTTTTAAAACATTGCTGACCCTTTAAGCCCATGCCATAGGTTATTATATGTTTACATAACTCATTACAAATAAAAAAGAGAAGATTCTCTAAATATTAGACTAAAATGGGAATTTACTTAGAAATACTATAGCAGGACTTACCAAACAAAGTCTGGTTGAAAAAAAAAAAAGAGCAGTGACTATTACAACCCTGTGGTAGAAATGAAATAGTTATGGTTAGAGTGGCACATTTTCATTAGCCTGAGCTAAAGTCCATTGAAATCAATTAGAAGATTCAATTGGACTTCAAGAGCTTTCCATCAGGCTCTATAGGAGTCCCCATTTAGTCAGATCCCTCTCTCTGAAAAAGTTAGCCATTCAGCTCAAGTTCTACATGCTAATTCTGAGCCCAAAAGGTCCCTGACTTTCTATGTGCAGTCATTTTTGAGTTACCAGAGCCAGGTGAAAACAATGCTATCTTCAAGACATCAGATGCTTCTTCTGTGCTCGTACACAGTGGGAATGAAATTGCCATAGAATGAGAACAATGGCCCTTACCATGTGTGACAGAGTTTGGTTTCATTATAGTGAAGTTATCAGTATCCATGTACACAGAAGAGGACAGAATCACAGGAGTTAATTATGGCTCCTAAGAACTTGAGCCTGACTGAGGACAGGGAGGAGGTGAGCAGGACCCCAACTGTAGTTTCTGCAGGAATTATGCCTAGATATGACACTCTGGTATAACTTGGAAATAATTCAGTGAAAGTCGCTGAGTGTAAACCTGGCCCTATTGAAGTCAATGGAATTTCACCCAGTGGGATTTCCCCCAATGCCTTTTTGGTGAGGGAGGAGTCTTGGAAAATATACTTTTCTTCATTGCAAAAGCCCAGTTACTCCAATATCAGGAAAACACAAGCCTGAGAAATTGCTGTGATTTTCTTATACCAAAAAACCATTCCCTATGCGCAGACGAGTGATATCTATCTTGGTGTGATTCTTCAGCAAAATTTCCTGCATGAGCTTTTCGCAATTGCAGGTCCAAGCAATGATTTTTGTGAAAGTGAGGCAAGATGATGCAAAGACACTGCTAAGACTCACCTTAATTGCTTATACATTGTACCCTCTATCTGTCTCTTTCGATTGTAACATCTCAATGCCAGGCACTGTGACCCCCTATATGTTTGCACAGCACTTCACACAATTGGGCTCTGATCCAATTGGGCCTTCCGTATGCAGCCATGTGATTAAAATAATGATAATTTAGAATTAGGACTGTCAATTAATCACAGTTAACTCATGCGATTAACTCAAAAAAATTAATCGCAATTAATCGCAGTTTTAATCACACTGTTAAACAATAGGATATCAATTGACATTTATTAAATATTTTGGATGTTTTTCTACATTTTCATATATATTGTATTCTGTGTTGTAATTGAAATCAAAGTGTATATTATTTTTATTACAAATATTTGCACTGTAATAATGATAAACAAAAGAAATAGTATTTTTTTCAATTCACCTCATACAAGTACTGTAGTGCAATCTCTTTGTCCTAAAAGTGCAACTTACAAATGTAGATGTTTTTGTTACATAACTACACTCAAAAACAAAACAATTTAAAACTTCAGAGCCTACAAATCCACTCAGTCCTACTTCTTGTTCAGCCAATTGCTAAGACAAACAAGTGTTTTTACATTTACAGGAGATAATGCTGCCGGCTTCTTATTTACAATGTCACCTGAAAGTGAGAACAGATGTTCACGTGTTACTTTTGTAGCCGGCATTGCAAGGTATTTACGTGCCAGTTATGCTAAACATTCATATGCCCCTTCAAGCTTCAGCCACCATTCCAGAGGACGTGCTTCCATGCTGATGACACTTGTTAAAAAAAAATGCGTTAATTAAATTTGTCACTGAACTCCTTGGGGGAGAATTATATGTCCCCTGCTGTTTTATCCGCATTCTGCCATACATTTCATGTTATAGCACTCTCGGATGATAACCCAGCACATGTTGTTCATTCTAAGAACACTTTCACTGCAGATTTGACAAAACGCAAAGAAGGTACCAATGTGAGATTTCTAAAGATAGCTACAGCGCTTGACCCAAGGTTTAAGAATCTGAAGTGCCTTCAGGACGAGATATGGAACATACTTGCAGACGTCTTAGAATTGAAACATTCAAATGCAGAAACTACAGAACCAAACCACCAAAAAAGAAAATCAACCTTCTGCTGGTGGCATCTGACTCAGATAATGAACATAAGAACATAAGAATGGCCGTACTGGGTCAGACCAAAGGTCCATCCAGCCCAGTATCCTGTTTACTGATAGTGGCCAATGCCAGGTGCCCCAGAGGGAGTGAACCTAACAGATAATGATCAAGTGATCTTTCTCCTGCCGTCCATCACCACCCTCCAACAAACAGGCTAGGGACACAATTCCTTACCCATCCTGGCTAATAGCCATTAATGGACTCAACCTCCATGAATTTATCCAGTTCTCTTTTAAACCCTGTTATAGTCCTAGCCTTCACAACCTCCTCAGGCAAGGAGTTCCACAATTTGACTGTGCGCTATGTGAAGAAGAACTTCCTTTTATTTGTTTTAAACCTGCTACACATTAATTTAATTTGGTGGCCCCTAGTTCTTATATTATGGGAACAAGTAAATGACTTTTCCTTATTCACTTTCTCCACATCACTCATGATTTTATATACCTCTATCATATCCCCCCTTAGTCTCCTCTTTTCCAAGCTGAAAAGTCCTAGCCTCTTTAATCTCTCCTCATATGGGACCCGTTCCAAACCCCTAATCATTTTAGTTGCCCTTCGCTGAACCTTTTCTAATGCCAGTATATCTTTTTTGAGATGAGGAGACCACATCTGTATGCAGTATTCAAGATGTGGGCATACCATAGATTTATATAAGCGCAATAAGATATTCTCCGTTTTATTCTCTATCCCCCTTTTAATGATTCCTAACATCCTATTTGCTTTTTTGACTGCGTCAGTCCGCGCTGCTTTGGATTGTTATCGAGCAGAACCCATCATCAACATGGATGCATGTCCCCTGGAGCGGTGGTTGAAGCATGAAGGGACATATGAATCTTTAGCGCATCTGGCATGTAAATATTTTGCAACACCAGCTACAACAGTGCCATCAGAACGCCTGTTCTCGCTTTCAGGTGACACTGTAAACAAGAAGTGGGCAGCATTATCTTCTGCAAATGTAAACAAACTTGTTTGTCTGAGCGATTGGCTGAACAAGAAGTAGGACTGAGTGGACTTGCAGGCTCTAAAATTTTATTTTGTATTCTGTGTTGTAATTGAAATCAATATATTTGAAAATGTAGAAAACATCCAAAAATATTTAAATAAATGCTATTCTATTATTGTTTAACAGTGAGATTAATCACACAATTAATAGCGATTAATTTTTTTAATCACTTGACAGCCCTACTTATAATAATGCTTGAGAATTTAAATAAATAAAGAAATTCTATTACTCTTCCTACAGCAACTATTATTTGGTAATATTGCACATATATAGTAGCATATATTCAAATATACCCTGTGTGACTTATGGTACACATTTTAGGATAATACTTCTAGCTACATACACACAGAAACAGAAAGGTCTATATTTGTGCAATACAGCCAAATTTATGTTGTTATGGGAACATTAGATTTTGCATTATTTGACATTTGTGAGTTTTGCTTTGCTGTCATAATATGGACATGAACATGATTTTTAATATGTAGTTTCCTAGGTTAACATTTTTTTAAAAAGTGTATATGTGATATTCTGCCATCCTCTCATATATAGTCCATGTAGTCTATGTAGGGGGAAGAGCTGGATAAAAATATGGCCTGCAGTTGGAATACTTAAACCACAGTATTTGTGTATGAGTGTATATGAATTAATGCAGATCTCCCAGATGAGTGAATTTTTTCAGCACTTTACAGCTCACCGTTACATATGTTAAATACACCTTACTTTATCTCTGCAACACATCCTTAAATACAAAAGTAAGTTAAGCTTGCAAGCCAAAGTGAGAGAGAGAGGAAACAGGTGGTCACTTGTTCCTTCACTCATCCCACATTGTCTAGGCGCTATAAACAACGTAGTATGTAAAAAATTGTGCAGTGGTCCAAATTCTATTTGCCTTACTCACACAAGTACACCTACTGATTTCATTGGTGCTACTTATCTGAGCAAGAGAAGCAGGATTTGTCCCACTAGTATAAAACACTTGCACTGCCAAGACACTAGCGTGAGATAAAGATGATTTAGTTAATATCAGCAACCTGAAGCAATCTAAAGCACAGAGAAGCTTTTGGATTTTCATTTGCCATAACTCATCTCTTGTTAGCTGAAAGTTTGCTAGCGTACAGTATCCATTTCATTGGTGGTATAAACAAAAACCTAAAATATGAGGATGAGTCTATATGCTTAGTAGGAAATGTTCAGAGTGAAATTCATCCCACGGTCAGAGGGCCCGTCACACCACCTAAGCCCTGTATTGGAACTGTGCAGATCACCCATGCACTCCCCTCCCTCCCCCCCCCCCCGCACCCACACACACTCCAGTGGCCGAGCAACAAACAAAACCACCACACAGCTGGTCAATACTCAGGGGGATGGGGGGAAAGCCCAGCTACACAGCACTATTGCATTCTCTGGAAATTGGCCCCCCAGGCAACTGCCCTGCTCACTTGCCCCTGGAACCAACTTTGCTAGTGGTGTGGGCGGGAAGTGCCTTGCCAAGAGTTGTGACACTGTATGTTCTTCACCTCCACAAATCACCTGTAGATCTCCCCAGTATAGACCTCAATTACTGAGGCTTTATCTGAGAGAAATGGATTTCCTTGTAATGCAGTAACAGTCTTTTGAAGAGTTTGATAGAAAAAAATATTAAGAGACAACATTACAGACTAAGTGCAGGAATAATTATGACTTTTAAAGTTCTAGAGGGTTTGTTTTGTGTTTGTTTTTTGCTAGAGAAGGTGAAAAGGGGTCTAAAACTCCCAAAACTTAGTTTTTCACCCCTCTGGAATTAAAATAGTGAAGCTACAAAAATATTTGTAAAATGAGTGTTTAAAATGGAAGCATCAGCTGGGTTTAATGGTTATATTATTTTTGGTGGGTAATAGCACAAGCAACAGGAGTGAAGTTCTACTCTCCTTGCTCAGGCAATAGTCCGCTACAACCTAGGATTATGACTTATTACTCATGAGCAGGTCAGTATGTCATAAAGAACACAGAGCAGCCCTTGAACCACAAAGGTTTTAAATTTGTCCTAGTTAAATGCCACTTGTCACAATACCGGTGGTGTGCTGGTTTATATCAGGTATACTTTTTTTGGGAGGGGGGGGGCTACATTTAAAATGTATTTGTTTTACTCTAGTGATATTTAAGCTATTGAAGGCTCACATTTGTTATGTGCCTCTGTTTGGGGGATTTCTAACTTTCTCCTTTCTATTATGCTTGTTCAGAGTCCAAGGATTTTCTATTTGAATATCTAAATAAAACATGTTCATTTTCTATCAGCAATTTCTTAGTTAACCAAATATGAAAAAGTATGTATTCCTTTCTTTCCCATCCCAGTGAGCACCTCCGGTATCAACATAGAGCCCATAATAAATACTACCTGGGGGACTTAATACATGCTTCGTCATTGCAAAAGTATTCTGCAGTTTTGATTAGCACAGATTGGTCCTAACCTTGTACAAATGGACCCATGTAATCCCCAGCCAACTGGCATCTGAGGATGTTCCCTTTTACTGCCACACATTGAAAAGAAAAAATAGAGTTGAGTTTTTAGTATAAAAAAAAAAGAAAGAGGTTTATCCCACCCAACGAGACACTAAAGCATCCAGTTTAGTTTATCAGTGAATACTACAGAGATTGACACTATAGAAAACCCTGAGATCTATATAGAATGATAATCTTTCTCTGGGATATTTGAACCATCCTATAGAATTTCAGAGAGAATTTTAGCTGCAAAAGAATATTATATAATTCATAAAACTTACAGAAAGTGTATCATTCTGTACTCAGTTCTATAAACCTTTAGAGTAATTACTATAGAACCCTATTAGATTTCCCTTGAATTCTTTCTGTTTCAACTTTATAGGATATTTTCAAAGGATACAAAAAAGTAGAGATATACAAAACTCTATACTACAGTCAATGTTACACCTATCATACAATGAATGATTACTTTAGTTCAGTTGGTCAGTAAGTAATAACGCAGATATATTGTATTCTGTATTGATATCTTCATGTTTCTATAGAACATATTCTGCAGCTCTTCCCAGCTGACTTTATAATTTTTGCAAGAGCATACTGTAGGGTTTCCAAAGTCTGCTGGTGATGGGAGCAGAGTTTGTAAGCTCCATGAACTGAATGATATGGAGACAGAACTTTTGTAACATTAATATTTAGATTACAAATGCTTAAAAGTCAGGACATAAAGTCAAGATTCCCATAGCAATGTTAATGAACCTACATTGTGAATCCTGTGTGAAATTATGGCCCTTTTAAAGTAAATAGGAGTTTTGCCATTGACTTCAATGGAGGCAAGATTTCACAATGCTATATTTTATGGCACATATTGACATTAAAATTAAGGACTGCATCATGAAAGCTGATGAGCGCTATTTATTCCTATACAAGTCAGTGGGTACTGGGAGTGTTTAGTACTTCATAGATTCAGGCCTACAGAAGCAACACAGGGATAGAAAATGCAATAAATGTGTACTAAGGATCCAGTGCTGCAAACACCGCCTAACATATTGCTTACAATTTTAATGGGACCATTCGTAAGAGTAATCACGATACTTGGAAGCAAGTGGTTGTAGGATCAGGGAATACGAGAACTGCAAATTTTCCATTTCTGTTGCATTAATGTATTTTTAAAATGTTTTAATATATATTAGACAGTTCTTTTTATATTCACTGCTGCAGCAATATATTGTTCTACTACTGGAAGATCTGTAAAGCCTTTAATTTGTTCCACCTGTGACATTTTATTTGCTTTGTCGGTATGGTGAATATTACAAAGCTTAGTTAATTTTTTTCTTTTATGCTATGTTCAAAATCTAATAAATTTCCATTTTTCAGAAAATCCTTCATGGTCTGATTTTCAGAGGTGCTGAGCCTCTGCAAATTGCACTGATTTCTACTGATCAGCAACCCTGAAAACTAGGCCCTGATTATTCCTCCCCCTGCCCCATCTTCAAAATTCCCTTTTACTAATCTAAAATAGAAAATTTCATACACTGCTGACAGAGGAAATGGAAATGTTTCTTTTTCTTTGTTGTGGTAAGGCAGCTCAAGTCTTTTAAATGTCAACTTTCTTTGTTTTTATTAGTAGCTTATTGTATACTTCGGTAAGAATGTACCATTTCTACTTGATTGGCTTAATTTGTACAAACAGTATGGAAAGCCGAGTCTCTTGTGGTATAGTTCTGCTGTGGATATACCTGTAGATTGAGTTATTACTGGAGGGGGAGGGGAGTGCTGGTTTAGGATGATAAGAAAATAAACCCAAGCAAGCAATAGATATGGAATAAAAATGTAACACTTGCCAGGAAGCTTATTCTCAATATAAATAAGGATTAGCACTAGAGGGTGTTCACCAAATACGGTCTTAGCACACATATGTTTGAATATCACACTGTGAGTACATGAAAAATGACTTCATAAGCATGGCATTTTTCAGTGGAGCAATATTTAGGTCACTTGCTATTGGGTTCGGTCTATGCTAATGTCTATGTTTCAAGAATCACCATTATAGGAAGGGAAAGTAAAGAAATTCTACCTGGGTAGTGGATAGGGTTAGAGGAAAGAAGCCTTTCCCCGTCATTTGTGTTTGGTTGCCTAGCAGGAGTGTGGTTCTAGAGAAGGAAAAGTATGGAACTACACAAAATTGTAGGTAGTTATTTAAAAAATAATAATCTAATTGTTTATGGTTGTTGTAGTCAGGAGAAGCTAGACATGTGGTTCCACAAGCTTCCATAGTGCAATTACAATGGTCCATGGGGGTTTTATTCTGCAGAGATAAACAAGGGGAAATAACCATATGCTGTAAAATCATCTGCAATACTCTGCATGCATGTACAGGTTCAACAGCTTGTGCTCAAGTCCTAGATATCATTTAGAGACCAGACTATTTCTCTGTGCACACAGAACTCAGACTGCAGGTGAATGGCAACAGATGATCACCATCAAAGGTGTTCATATAAGGTTAATTGCTTGGGTCAGATGGGCCTGTGCTAGCAGGCACTGGCACTTCAGGGTTATATATAGCTGTGTATGCTCTCATAAGGCTGATTATGAAAAGAAGCCAGCTGAACTGATCTATATTCTATGGTCTTGCCACCTGAGCTCCTCAGTGCAGAAAGAAAAGGGGCCATCTCTTTTTCCCCCCCTCTTAGATTCTTGCCCTATTAGAAGGTACCAAAAGAAAAACCATGGGTGTTGTGTTCCCTGAGCTGATTGCCAAAGACACAATTTTTGGTTTTGGACAATAGTTGTATCCCATAACATTACCTAAGTCTCCTCTCAAAGCACCTACCTTAGTCTTCCCATTCTGTGCCTAGGAGTCCATGTTACTAAATAAGGAATATACCGGAGGGAAAGAAAAAACATTTTCAGCAGTGTTGGCACACTAGGGTGTGTGGGATGTAGAGATGCAATAGGACGTCCCTTCTTAAACTCTTCTTGAGCTATCCAAAGTGAGAGGCCAAAAAGGACTTTGGTCCCTGACTGAATAATTGTCTATGGAATAGGTTAGAGTGTATGATTATCCTTTGAGATTTTTTGTGTGGTTTATACACATTAGATGCATATATTGCTTACTATTAGTACCCCTGAGAAGGAATTTGGCCGTGTTAAAGTTGCTATATAATTGCTGCCTGGCTCTAGACTTTTAAAAGCCAAGGGGCAAAATCCTGGCCCCACTGTGAATTTTGCCATTGATTTCAATAGGGCCTGGATTTCCCTCTATGTAAGGGGAAAATGTCTATTTTTAAGTGCTACAAAAAAAACACAGAAAATAAAATAGCATACACCTTGGGATAGACATTTCACTAGGTTCCCTTGGACATGACTCACCCATGAACGCTAAAAAGAGATTAAAAATTTGTGTTTTGTGCATATTCTCTATTGTAAAAGCTAAGGTTAATTACAATTATCGATAGACAACCTGTGTTAATATGGTGAGTGGACAATGATGGATTCAGTTCGGTTCAGTTCCGTTCGGAGCAGAAACTGAGTTGGGAAAGCCAGGAGAAGAAAGTGTTTTGAATAGTTCAGGTACAAACAGATGATAGAAGGAGTATTAATAATAGTGCTGTGCATATGCATGGACAAGACCAAGATCCTCAAGATTAACTCCATCAGTAATGACCCAGTCATACTGAATGGAAGCCCTCTGGAAGAAGTGCAGTCCGTCACCTACCTAGGCAGCAGCATCGACCAACAGGGTGGCATGGACGCAGACATCAAAGCAAGGATCGGTAAGGCAAGAGCAGCTTTCTTACAGCTCAAGAACATCTGGAGCTCCAGAGAGCTGTCTTTGGCAACAAAGATTAGACTGTTCAACTCCAATGTGAAATCAGTCTTATTGTATGGAGCTGAAACCTGGAGGATAACTAAAACAACTATCAGGAAGATCCAGACCTTCATAAATAGTTGCCTTAGAAGGATTCTCCAGATCCGCTGGTCAGACACCATCAGCAACATCTACCTCTTGGAGAGGACCCGTCAACTTCCAGCAGAGGAAGAAATTAGAAGGAGAAGGTGGGGCTGGATAGGACACACACTACGCAAGCAGCCAACCAACATCACTAGACAGGCATTGCAGTGGAACCCCCAAGGCAAGCGGAAAAGAGGCCGTCCAAGAAACACCTGGAGACGCAACCTTCAGGCTGATAGCATAAAAATGGGCTATACCTGGAACCAGCTAGAGCAAATGGCCCAGGATAAAGGACTCTGGAGATCTGTGGTTGGCGGCCCATACCGCGATTGGGGTGACGGGCATGAATGAATGAGTGAGTGCATATGCACCCATTTGCACATGCAATTTCTGAACAAATTAAGTAACTAGCCATGCAATTTTCTGTTTCACATCTGTGTGTTACTGATGTGATTCCAATCTCTATAATATCTAAATACCTCAAACATTGATTTATCATATATTACACCTCTGTGAGGTAGAGAAGTATCATTTCCATTTTACTGATGAGGAATGGAGACACAAAGAAATTATGTGATTTGGTCATAGTCACACAAGAAGTTGGTGCCAGAATCAGAAATTTAATCTAAATCACCACCTAAATTCCAATCTATTGTTTTAACCATAAGATCATCCTTCCACTGATATGCAGAGGAAATAATTGTATGTGCAAGGAATGAGGAGACAAACTTTGTATGTGCACAAAAACATGAGATTTTTTTAAAGTGTAACCCATTGTATACAATCAATATAGGAGATGTGAGTAGGAGATATAGCCTCTTATTCCTCATATGGAATATTTTAAGGCTGCTTTGTTAGGCCTTATCAGTTTAATGATTAAAATAGTTGCCCTTTGAAGAACAAGTGTGAGATTAGACCTTGATGACATTTACATCTATACAATTGTTAGGTTTCAGAGTAGCAGCCATGTTAGACTGTATCCGCAAAAAGAACAGGAGTACTTGTGGCACCTTAGAGACTAACAAATTTATTTGAGCATAAGTTTTCATGGGCTACAGCCCACTTCATCGGATGCATAGAATGGAACATATAGTAAGAAGATATGTTCTCTCTCTCTCTCTCTATATATATATATATATATATATATGTATTGTGACAAAGTTCCTCCTCTACCTTGGTGGGTCCTGTGCTTATTGGCGGATTTGCTCGCTTCACAGATTCACTCTGTGGGTCAGGAAACAGTCCAGAGACCTTCTCCTCTGGTAGAAGTTATAGTTCAGGTCAATTCCTCCTGTTTTTGATCAGGAGTTGGGAGGTATGGGGGGAACCCGGGCCCGCCCTCTACTCAGGGTTCCAGTGCAGGGCCCTGTGAACTGCAGCTGTTTAGAGTGCCTCCTGGTACAGTTGCACGACACCTACAACTCCCTGGGCTACTTCCCCATGGCCTCCTCCCAACACCTTCTTTCTCCTCACCACCAGACTTTCCTCCTGATGTCTGATAACGCTTGTACTTCTCAGTCCTCCAGCAGTATACCTACTCACTCTCAGCTTCTTGCACACCTCTTGCTCCCAGTTCCTCACACACACTTCCTCTCCTCTGGCTTCGCCTGGCTTGACTGGAGTGAGCCCTTTTATAGCATCATAGGGGCCTTAATTAGAGTCAGGTGCTCAACTGCCTCACCTGACTCTTAGCAGGTTAATTGGAGTCAGGTGGTCTATTAGCCTGGAGCAGCCCCTGCTCTGGTCACTCAGGGAACAGAAAACTACTTATCCAGTGGCCAGTATATCTCCCTTCTGCTACTCTGCTGTTCCCAACTGGTCTGGGTCTATCACAGTATATATATATATATATATATATCTTCTTACTATATGTTCCATTCTATGCATCTGATGAAGTTAAATGAAAGCTTATGCTCAAATAAATTTGTTAGTCTCTAAGATGCCACAAGTACTCCTGTTCTTTACACAATTGTTAGATTACCAAGAGCTATTGGGAATGTTCTTAACCAGATAGGGGCAATTTGATCTATTTTTCTTCAAACTTAAATCAGAAATGCATTTTGGTTTTTGGCTATATATAAAGAGTTCTACTTCCTGTAAGATTTGTTTTTCACTGTACCATTCACTAGAGAGGAATATTTTTCAGACCACTCTTGAGATCCAAACTATGATCTGTTCCATATCTTGTACTTCTCATTATTTTCCACATTCTAATTGTAAGTTTTCCCTGGTGAACCGACTGTAGTGATTCATTTCCTTTCTGCTGTTGTTAACATTCCTAATAATTATCTATCTTTTCAATATTTGTAGGTTTGGGATAGTATCTGCCAGAACATACTAAGCTGGGTTTTATCCAAATGTATGCTGAAAGCTTTCTGTAAGATTTTATATAAGTAGGACCAAAGCGTTTAGCAATATTGCTTGGATTTGCATGAGGAAATAAAATCAATCCTCAGAAAAATCCATGGAAAGATGAGATTTTATAAAGATCCAAACACAAGAAAGCTGTAGATGGATAAGAAAAAATATATATCCCATTATATATAAAAGTAATTGGGTGTCTAAACTATCTCTTCTTTAATCTTTATCTTCATATGAGAATGGACTGAATAGACAGAAAAATCACACCTACATTTGAAAGTTTGTTGGGGAGACTCTAAAGTGAGCAGATATATTTTTCTTCTCTTTGTAACTCTAAATAGCATTTATAGGTCTAGTGTATACAAAAACGAGAATAGAATTTCATAGAGGAGAATTCCCGAGAAGATAGCCACCAAAATATGTACACCACCACCTCCTCATGGCCATAAAGGGCCAAATACAGACCTAGTACAACTCCATTGACTTTGAGGAAGTTAAACCAGGCATCAGTCCAGTCTTTATTCAGACACAGCCAGTACTTTTTCTACTTCCACCATCCCCACTAAACTGTTTTATCCATTCTCAAGATCTATTTCACTTACATAATTGAACAGTATTTAAAGAACACAGTGGTCTTTATATTCAGTGCTACTAAAATGATTTTCAATGACATTTGCCACTGCAGACAATTAGCAAATTCAGTATACCTTCGAATACTCTTGTGGGTGGATAGGGGCTCCCCAAACAGGGCCGGCTCCAGGGTTTTTGCCGCCCCAAGCGCCGCAAAAAAAAAAAAAAAAAAAGCCGCGATCGCGATCTGCGGCGGCAATTCGGCAGGAGGTCCTTCGCTCCGAGCGGGAGTGAGGGACCGTTCGCCAAATTGCCGCCGAATAGCTGGACGTACCGCCCCTCTCCGGAGTGGCTGCCCCAAGCACCTGCTTGGCAAGCTGGTGCCTGGAGCCGGCCCTGTCCCCAAACCCCCTCCAGACCCCGCTGTCTGTTGTTTATACTGTCTTTCCTTCCCCCAGTTCATATAACAGGAGGGGTTCTCTGAATCAGACAAATTGGCAAAACAAACCTACCCTTCCCTCTCTTTCCCTTATGAGAGAGGGGATTATGAATGAAAATAAAGGCAGAGGTGGCCTGTCCTTCAGGCAGTCTTTCTGGATCCACAGTTTATTGCCCTTTAGTGGGCTCTCACTTCAGCTCATCTTCTTGGGGATATGGTTTTGCTGTTGGTCTGTAAAGCTTTGGGAGCAGTATGGTTCCTTCTAGGCTGACCTGGCTCTGTTGTCAACAGTCTCTGAGGTAGAACAGCCCCGCTCCTGTTCATTGCTCTTTCCTGTGGCAGGTTTCTCTTTTTAAGTTCCTCCCCCTCCAGGCAGAACAAGCCTTGCAGGTGAGCCTCATTAGTGCTGAACAGGCCCAGAAGAGCTCGTTAGTCTCCTCTCCACCAGAGTGAGGTCATGTCCCTTCACATTTCCCACCCCTCAAGCTGGAAAGGCTGTTCTGGGGCAGTTTGTCTCCACCCCATATCTCCCATGAAAAGAAGTCGGTGTTAACATGGTCCTTTCCTGCCCAGTGTTGTACTCTGAAACTGTACAGTTGTAGTGCAAGGTGCCAGAGCATTGTATATGGGTTTGTGTATTTCAGGGTGTGGAACTAGCATAGGCGATGTGTGATCTGTGACCGGGAGAAGGGGTTACCCAAGAGGTAATACCTGAGGGTGTCCATGGCCCATTTAATCGCTAATACCTCCTCATCAGTAATTGAGTGAGCCTTTTCTCTAGGGAGTAGCTTCCTACTCAGGTGTAAAATGGGTGCTCTTCTCCTCCAAAGTCTTGTGAGAGTACAGCACTGAGTCCAACGTCCCAGGCATCTGTGCGAAGTATGAACTCCCGGGAACAATTAGGGATGAAGACCATAGGCACCTTAGACCACCATCATCACCAGCAGCTTAGTGGGAGTCTTTTTTCCATGCCCAGGTTTCTGCCATTCATCTCTGGGCATATTCACATTTCATAAGAGGGCACTCCCTCTTTATGTGCCCTGTCTGCCCATAGGAATAGCCCATTAATGGGCTAGGAGGGGGGAACCTGGTCACAGAGTGATATCCAGATGACAGTCTGAGAGTCCCACTCCAGTTGTTTGTGGCACCTGGTGGTCCCACTAGTGGTGTTGTATTCGTGCCCATTCCCCTTGGACTACCTTTGGTCTGAGGGGTGGTCAGATTGTTGCGGACTCTGGTTCACCCTCCCAGGTCCCTCGCTGTTCCATGCCCTGCCCTGCCAAGATTTTGGGTGATTCTGCCTCTAGTTAGCTTTCGGCTTCTACAAAGTCCTCCAGTAGCCTAACTACTTTGGATAATGTCCCCGGGCAATGCAGTAGGACCCACTCCTCGCCTTTCCTGGGTAATATCTGTATAAATTGTTCTGTCACAATAGCCTCAGCCACTTGGGCCCCTGATCGTTTCTCCGGGTGGAGACACTTCCAACAGTGTTCCCTCAACGATTATGCAACCATTTGGGGTCTTGCCACTTTGGGGTAATTCTCAGCTCCAAACTGTTGACAGTGGGTCTCTTTGGAAATATCCAAACAGTCTAAAACGTCAGACTTTACTTGCTTGTGATCTTTTGCCTGCTCAGAGCCCAGATTACAATAGGCTGCCTTTGCCGGACCATGAAGTATGGGGTCACAGTCACAGCCCATTGTTCTGGGGTATACTAGGCTGCTAGTGCCACCCTCTCAAATGTGACTAAAAAGGCTTCAGCATCATTGTCTGGCCCCATCTTGGTTAGCATCACTGGTACATGTGGAGGAACCCCCTCGGCTGAAGCATGACTCACTGGTACTCCCTGTGGGTGTTGGGCTGGTACTAGCTGCTGTAGCATTTCCTTTTGAAACACCTGCTGCTGGGCCATCAGTTTGCTCCACAGCTGCTGTTGTTGTGTGGTCCAGACTTGCTGCTGGGTGATCCACTGCTGCAGAGCAGCCTGCTGCTGCTGCTGCATCTCTTCTAAACACTTATACCACTGCTCCAGTTCCATCTTGCATGGAGCAGGTGAGCTCTACTTCCTGTAAGGTTTGTTTTCTTAACTGCTTGTATCAGGTGTAGTTATGCCTGAATTCTCCACCATTTGTGCAGTGATAGGGGATCCCTCAAACTCCTTCCACACCCCCTCCATCTGTCATTTGTATTCTTTCCTCCCCCCACTTTGTTGCCTGAGTCAGACAAACTGGCAAAAGAAATGTTGCCTCCCCTGTCTTTCCCTTTGAGAGAGGGGACTTTGGGTGAAAACAAAGAAAGGCAGATGTGGCCTGTCTCTCAGGCAGTCTTTATGGATCCAGCTGTATGAGCTTAGTTCCCCCAGAGCCTATTGCCCCTTCATGGGGCCTACCTTCACCCCTCTTCTTGGGGCACACGGCTTTGCAGCTGGTCTGTGCAGCTTTGGGAGTGGTGCGGCCTCCAAGTGTTCCCTTTCTCAGCTAACCTGTCTCTGTTGTCAGTGATCTCTGAGATGGAGCAGCCCTCCTCCTGTTCATCACTCCTGCCTCTGGCAGGTATCTCTTTTTAAGATCCTTCCCCTCCAGGCAGAACAAGCCTTGGACGGGAGCCTCATCATTAGTGCTGAACAGGCCCAGAAGAGCTTGTTAGTTTCCTCTCCACCAGAGTGAGGGCACGTCCTTTCACAGATCTCAACAGCTTTCATTTTATATATGGTCCCCAATGTAACACCATAGCAATTTTGGTAATAGCCAGAGGAGTCTGTGCACCTTTACCAGCAGTGAGACATAAGGGTCAGTGTTGAACTTTGTAAAAGGAACCACAGACACAGACTTCAGTTGTATACACCAATGGGGCCTGAATACTGGAGGGTACTCAGTGTGAGTAAAGCCGGCAGAATGTGCCTATAGCTTAGGAAAACACATAACAAGCAGATGTAAAACAAATAAGAAGGGTGAGGAGGATGAAGATAACAGTGATAGGAACATGTCATTGCATATGTGCAATCTGCATGTTTCATATCATTCTTTAAGAAAGATATAAATGTTATTAATCTCTGTTGAACACTATTATTAGAAGGCAATTTACTATAGCCATTGCAGTTGTTCAAAGAGTTAAATAGGTCCTAATACTAATAAAATCAGTCAGATTCACCCAGAGAGCATAATATTGTTCTTTCTTATAAATAGTGCTCTAGTTCCTCAGGTTATAAGTCAGGTGACTCTCATTAAGTCAATCATCATCAAACTGGCTTGACCAGCAAGTACAGAGGAGAAGGTAATCTACCATTATGTAGGCATTGAGTCTAGACAGTGCTATTATGCTCAACACCCTGTAGCTCAAAACATAACTACTTAGATTGCTCAGATAATAACTGTGGCCAGCCAGACATTTTCAGTGGCTGGAGCTGCTGGCTTCTAAAGGCAGATAAATATATTAAATCTCTATTACAGCATTCCATCATGAGCCACACTCAGCTATAATGTCCCATCTTTTGTCTGTAGCGGCTGTGAAAACATACATGAATGCCAGCCTACACCAGGCATGGGATAGTATTGTTGTCTTATTATTTGTGGCTTAACTGTAACAGCTGTATATAATTCATATATCATATACCATCACACTGAAAACAGGAACAATTACAATAATATTAGCCAGCATAATTCAGAAGAGTAGTGTTGTTTGCTTCTAGCTTTAGAGGGCAAAAAAGATGTAGTCATCACTCTTTAATCCACCGGAGTGCCAAATACTGTATGCACACAGGGGAATGCCTCACTTTATGGCTGTGTCATTGAATAGAAATCAGAGGACATGCGAGGTGTATTTAGGTACCGCGTACTAGACATAAATATGGGTTAGAGGGAAGCACTCATCTCTGAGATAGGAGAGACTGGGTTTAAATTCTAGACCAGATATGGGATCAGGCCTAATACTGACCTAGCAATGTAATATGAGAGTTAGAGTTGAGGTGAGGTTAACATCTCATGAAAGCAGAGTAACCTGTGAGAAGGGGGCATTAAAGCTGAAGTCTCCCTTCCCTATCTCTGATGGCTGTACAAGATTAGGTTAAAGGTCCCACAGCACTTTTTGAAACCAGCAGATTTCAATCTTGCTAGTCTGGCCATTGAGAGCAACAGGAAAAGCATGGAAGTTAGATGTAAGTATTTTTAGAACCTGGCTGACATAGGGCTCGATTGGACAATTTAGGCACAGACCATACTACGGGGTAGTGAGGAAAGCCTCCTGGAGCTCCCAGGCGCACAGAGATAGTATACCTGCCTGACAAGGCTGATTCCCCACTCTGGCACTTTGAGTGCAGAAGGTGGGGGTCCGCAAGGATTCTAAAAATTAATACTTGCCACTCCAGGTTGTATTAAATTTCCAAAGTTACAGCTTTTCTCTGACCTTGGATGGGTAGATGCTGCCACCACCCAAGTGCAAAACCCCTTTGAGAGCCCAGGAAGGTGCACTTGGGAATTCCTTCCTGTGGGGTACCTGTGACATTGTGCAGTCTATATAGTTTTATAAAAACATGATAATAAGTGAATATAATGTAACTGGGATAGTTTTATAAAGATTTGATAATAAGTGAATATAATGCAACTGGGATATGTTTCGTGCAAAAGGTCTCTTGTAAGGTATCATTACAAAGCTCATAATCTACTGAGTGTGATCATCCTATTTGTAGAAATGTACCACTCTTGTATCTAAAACTAGAAATATAAAACATAACTCTGAGGGCCTATTGTAATTATGTAAAGTGTGGGCCATTAATGATGGTTTGGAATCTTGATGACTCCCATTAACAAGGACCATTGTCTGCAGATGGCTGTGTTTACCTGTTAGTCTTCCTGTATATGTGTGTGCTGGCAAGTGGGCAATGAAGTCTTGCAGTGACATGTGATCATGTCACCTGAACTGGAATCCATCTTTAACCTGGTGCTTTTCCAGTGAGGGGGGTGGAAACCCAGAGTAACAAAGGGTTCCCGCCTTATGCAAAAGATATATAAAGGGGTGGAAGAGAACAAAGGGAGAGAGGAGCCATCATGAAGAATCCCCTAGCTATCACCTGACCTGGAACAAGAGCTGTACCAGGGGAAAGAATTGTGCCCAGGCCTGGAAGGTGTCCAGTCTGAGAAAAACTTACTGAAGCATCTCTGAGGGTGAGATTATCTGTATTTAGCTTGATTAGACATAGATTTGCGCATTTTATTTTATTTTGCTTGGTGACTTACTTTGTTCTGTCTGTTTCTACTTGGAACCAATTAAACCCTATTTTCTGTATTTAATAAAATCACTTTTTATTTAGTAATTTACTCAGAATATGTATTAATACCTAGGGGAGCAAACAACTGTGCATATCTCTCTATCAGTGTTATAGAGGGCGAACAATTTATGAGTTTGCCTTGCATAAGCTTTATGCAGGGTAAAACGGATTTATTTGGGTTTAGACCCCATTGGGAGTTGGGCATCTGAGTGCTAAGGACAAACACACTTCTGTGAGCTGTTTTCAGGTAAACTTGCAGCTTTGGGGCAAGTGATTCAGACCCTGGGTCTGGTTTGGAGCCAGACGGGAGTGTCTGGCTCAGCAAGACAGGGTGCTGGAGTCCTGGGCTGGCAGGGAAAACAGAAGCAGGGGTAGTCTTTGCACATCGGGTGGCAGCTCCCCAGGGGGTTTCTGTGATCCAACCCGTCACAGTACCCTCAAGGCCTTTCATCCCCCTCCCCTCCGGGAAAGAGCTGAGAAAGAAAAACAAAGGAAATCAGCTGTTGCCACCAGCTAATTAAACAACATGCGCACAACCCTCTTAGGACACCAAATCCAATCCTGTTCTTAAAAAAGGTAAATTTTATTAAAAACAAAAAGAAAGAAAATACATCTGGAAACTCAAGCTATTGCTAGATTTAAAAAAAAAACACTTAAGCATCAAGAATAACTTTCTTGAGGTCCAGCTTAAAGGTTACAAGCAAAACAAAAGCATTTGACGTTAGGACAGAGGAGTCCACAAGCCATAAAGAAATAAAAAAAGATAAACTTAATCATGTCTTCCTAGACATTTCCTGATCTACTTACATATCTGGGATTTTAAATGAGTAGTTTCTAGGTATGATACCTATGATTTTTCATACCTGGCCCCAAGCTTTTTACAGCATAATTACTCCCTGTCTGCCTCTCCCTGAGAACAACCACAGACAGACAAAGGGAAAGTTTTTTTCCAATTTTAAAAAGTTCTAGCCTTCCTATTGGCTCTTTTGGTCAGGGAGACTTTTTAACCCTTTACAGGTAAAGCAAGCAGAGAACAGCTACTAAGAGGGATTTTATAGCTACCTGGTTGGCTAGGTGGCCATAAAAGGAACTACCCCCTTCCCTTTCATTTATCATTCTGCCACTTAACCTCTTCGTAGGGTGCCACTTACTTCTGTACACACAACTGGCCTTCTTCTCTGGCTGGTGCCTAGCGGGAGCCAATCTGTTACTCTGTCTCCTCCCTGTGCCATTTAGGACACTTTGTAAACCTGGAGGAATAGGAAGGAGACAGTCTCTGAGCTATCCAACTTTCTGGGACTTTGATTGTACCTGGCCCTTATGTGGACCATACAAAGGGAAGGGCCATGATTTTGAGTCCTTCCCTGACAGACCACCTGGGAAAGGTCCAAGCAGAATCTGACCATTGGTCTGTAGAAGCTGTAGCTAGTTTAACTAGTATTTAAGAATCAGGAAAATTGGATTCTAATGTCCAAGGGCTAAACTCTGGTTTCATTTACACTGGCAAAAATCCTGAGTTAAGTCAATCAAATTTCTCCAGATTTTTACATAGACCTAAGACCCCAATTCCGCAACACAATTCAATATGTGCCTTACATTAAGCACATGAGTAGTGCCATTAAATTCAATGAGACTACTTGTGCACTTAAAATTAAGCTGTGCTTAAGTGGGTTGTGGAATCAGGGTATTAGTGAGATCAGAACCTTGACACAAGTGTGTGTGAGCTGTTACACTGTAACCAACTAATTTATCTATACAGTTACTGAGCTAGAATCAGTATCTCAGGCCATAGTCCTGGAAAGAGCTTTGTTTTGACAGACCCCACCTTCCACACAGCTCTGCTGGAGTCAAAGGGGCTCTATGTGGGTACTACTGTCTGCCCACATGGAATTCATTGTGGGACTGGGGCCCAAGTCATTAATACCTGAAGTGCTTTGGAATACTTTGAGAGCGCTTTATAAAAGCAAATTCAGTTTCTTTCTAGGTTTGGATTCTCACAAGTGCTGAATCACTGGATGTGCATTGTTTGTCCATGAGGCTCAAAAAGATTTAGTAATTGAGCATCTTAGAGGCAGTAAAAGTGAACAGCTGTTTTAGATAAAAATTCAGTAAACAGTTTTATAAATTAAAACATCAAATTTTACTTCTGATGCCAGTGTAGTTTCATTCATACATCCTTTTCTGTCCACACAAATATTTTCTTTGTGTATATAATCCCCCATAACTCATAGAGCAGAATATTTATTTTCTTTTGTCATCATACGTGTGTATGATACAATCCTTCCAAACTGAAAAAGATGTTCTAAAATACCACATGATCCATGAATTCCAGCTAACTGAAAAAAATTCCTACTTACAAACTGCTGCACAACCAGCCTCCCTTTATGCCACGATAATTCATATGACCGTTGATTTACACAGGTGCAGAGAGGGGGCAGGTAAATCAGTTTTTATAAATTCCTTCCAATAATCCAGTTTGAGGGAAGATAATAGTGAAGATGAAGCTGAGTTCAATCACAGTTCTATGTTAATGCATTATTTTCACAGGGACAAATCCTATATTTGCTACACAGGTGGTATTCCCAAAACATTGTTTTCCTGAAAGAAAACTGGGGGGAATTATCGCTTGTGATCAGAGAGATGAAGACTCAACTTATTAAATGACTCTCACATTTACAAAGTTTAGCACCTAAACATTATGGTGATGGGTGCTTTTGAAATGCTGATAGTTAGATAAATACAGCATTAGAATAGAATAGTTAAAACCATTGCTGTTGGAGTTATTAGTACTGGTAAAACCGGTGCTCCTAATACTGAGTCCTTAGAAGCAGGCAGCATGTAGGCACAGCTTGACTTTCTAGATCAGGCAGATTAAGAACATAATATTTTCTACACAGTTAATGCTGAGACTATGGTTAATTACTTAGCGGACCCTAAATCCCACAACTGACTTTCTGTCATTTCAACAGAACAAGAGAACGATATGTCCAGTGTGCAAAAGCTGGCAGGGAACTATCTGGCAAGCTCTCCAGCTGGTAAGTAATCAGAAAAAGCATTCAGCATTTCAGGTGGGTTGCTTGCCAACCAGGCTATGCTTTAACCCTCAGGTATCATAGAAGTTGTTTTTTACAAAGATAAACTTTGCATTGCTAGTCTATAAATTCAACCAATGCTTAGAATAAAAGTACGGTGACCCAATCCTGCTCCTATTGAAGTCAATTGAAGTTATGTCTGACTTCAGTGATCAGGATCCTAGACCAAGATTTTCAAAATTGGGTGCCTAAAGCCCAAATAAGTGGCCTGATTTTCAAAAATGCTGTGCACTCATTGTAACTAATTGAAGCAGGCCACTAAATATGGATTAAAGAAGAAAACAGACTGGGTAGAGTTCAACCTGCTGCTTAAAGGTGTGGCTTTAATGTTACTGCTTAAAAAGAAATACAAGATGTGCAGTGTGTCAGACTGAATGTTGCTGTTGGAATCCAAACTGGTGCCTTTCGTCACTTTTTGTGATTGTAACTGTGCGATCTGAATGTTGCATTAAATCTACATGTGCATTTAATTTACTGCACATGCAGCAGACAATAGTAAAGGCTGACTATAAGTTACAAATGTATCTGCACTCTAATACTAAAGCATTACAATATCACATGGGCATTAAGATATTTCTTTTATACATTTCTATAGTATACCAAAGCATCTAAAAATAAAAATCCAAAGTTATAGGAAATGAGAAAAGAGAATGTAGAAAGAAGAAGAGTGATACCTAGGTTACAAGTATATAGCAATATAGGAATCAATTTAAGCCAGCTGGCCTGCGTTTAGCCTGGGTGCATGCAGAAGTTGTAATTGATATGCCCAATACTGGATTGCAAGGTAGATTTTCCAGGATTTTCTGAGTCATAACTTCACATTAGGATCTATGTGGAGCATAGATCTTGCCATAATCAACATGTTTGTCCATGCCACAAGCAAATATTTTCTAGTTTGGGCCCAAAGAGGAAAAAAAATGAAAAGAGGGAGTAGGGAAGAGAGAATGGAGCCTGAATTCTGATCACCAGACTCACATGAGTAAATCCACTGAAGTTAAAAGGGCAACTCACATGATGAAGTTAAGCAGATTTACCAGGATCCATGAGGTAAATTGGAACAAGTCCATGGAGGGCTTTTAAAACAAGAAAGACAGTTCTGAATGTATGTTAATCCAGGATAATGTTTGATATGCAAATATATTACAAATATTTCAGCTACAAAAAAGTGGGGAATTTCCCTAAAATGAATGAATGAATGGACGAATGAATGAATGAATACATAAATAAGGCAATCTCCTGACACCAACATATTTATTTTAGAAAATATATTTAAATGTATATTGGTTTATAGGAGCATATATACAGGAATTTGTTTAATAGACCGCACGTGGCTAGATTCACAGTATATTACTCATTTATTCAGCTCTGAAGTGCATATTTGAACTTTGTTCTATACCTAAACCCCTCGCTTTTGTGAAGTTATGGTTAGGGAGTGCAGAGTTTTTAATTTCTTTTGGATCTCTGTATTGTATTGATGTTTTTCAAGACAATCTATCCGACCTTGTGCTGATCAGAAAGCTACTGGTATTTTCTGCCACATCAAATATATTATCATTATTTTTACTATGTTAAACACCCTACCCTGCTAACTGGAAATGGAAAATTATCCTCTAGCTCAGTGGTTCTTAACCTGGGGTGCACGCATCCCCTGGGGGTGCGAGATGCCCTTTCTGGGGGTGCAAGACATGCCAGATTTTTTTAGACGGTAAATCACTGAAAACACAAATTAAGCACAGGCACGTAAGTACAACTACATTGTTTCATCAAACCTATGTATTTATTAACATTATACATTTTTAACTATTACTGTAATATACAAACAAAAAATATACCTAGGTTTAAAGAACTGACCTACTTCAACGATTTTTGATAAGAGGTACGAGAACATATTTTGATTTTTGATAAGGGGTGCGAGAACATACTTTGAGAACCAAAGGGGTGCAGGCTGCAGTAAAGGTTAAGAACCACCGAAGTGATAGGAATCTGTGATTTGGTACAGGCAATGTGTGTTCTATCATTGCTGTCATTTTGAAGTTCTGAGTAACCATGTCATGCAGCCCAAGTGACAATCCTGGCTACAAATTTGTTAAGTGAAGATGAATTTTAAAATTATTTTTTTAACCTTACACAAAAACCACAGAAACTAAAAGAATATTATGAAGAAAAGACAATATTGTTTGGCCATCTAATGATACTTGGCCATAAAACATGTCTCCATTTCACCCCTAAGAAGGAGGTATGAAAGGAAGAATATGTAAAAACATGCAAATAAAGAACTGGAAACCTTGAATAGGAAATCCTGGTTCCATTCATCAGAGTATTTATTACAGTGAAAAACAGTTCCTATGTACTGGTGGGTGAATAATACAAAAAACCCAATATTTTATTTTTTAAATTTCATGAAATTTGTTATTTGACTACTATTACTTGGGGACGTAAGTTCATAAATGCATAGAAGGTATCAAAAGAAAAAATCCTATTCATTAAATAGATTATTGTTGCAGCATCCAGTTTTGAGGCTGAATATATGCATCCTGGAAAGGAAGAAAAAAATCTTTCTACTTAATGAAGAGAAGTGCCCATCCAAGCACATTCAGAGTGTAATGATAGTGCACTTTGAGGCCAGTCATGGAAATGTCCAGATCACATTACTGTCAAAGTCAATAGCATAACCATCAATAAATCTAAACATAATACAACACAACAACCCAATAGACTTTTTTAAATTAATAAGTGCAAGAAGCATAATATGCTAACATCTTATTACTATATATTTCCTAAAACTAAATTATAGCATAAAATTGGGTAAACTATGAAACTTCCCTATACTCAGTCCATTCTCCCCATTATAAACGCCTCTTAATTATTGAAACGCAAAAATTCTGAATGGCGATGGATGGAAGTATCTACCTACAAAAGAAGCCACATTATTTTTCATTTTTAATGCTGCCTTTCTGCTGATCCAGCATCTCAGAAAAGATGCATATTACACTTGCAATAAGTTTTTTGGATCTAGCACTGAAGCCTCTGTTATGTTTTCTACACACAGAGCAGCCATATGCTTCAGTGTGAATTTTATTGTGGCTTAAGGGAAAATAACAAAACAACAAGGAACAAAAGTAAAGTCTTCATGAGAGGCATTAAAGGAGGCCATAGCGGCTTATCAACCGGAGAGAGAGGATTCTTCTTACCACATCTGATACATTTTCCTTCACCCACCAGTCCCAGTAGCTGGCTGAGGCTGGGCTGAGCAGGCTCCATGTGTATTGGAGACTGAGTGCAATATTTAAAGGGTTATATAACCCTAATAAATCAAATATATCCCACAAAGCAGCATAAGAAGAGGAATTGCATATATGTTGGGGACCAGAGATATATTTCCAGGTGTGTGGTGTATTGTATAGTGCATTCCTTACTACTGGGTATATTACCTGCAGTGCTTTGAGCTGATAAGGGCCCAGACTCTTATTCAAGAGCAGAACCCTTTCTTTTTCTTTAATCAATTGCTTCTTATCTGTAGGCTCACTAAAGGAAGAGGGATTTTCTTATGTTTAAGCCACAAGCCTACATCTCAGAAGAGCTGGCTTCAAGTCTCAGCTCCTTCATAGACTGTCTATATGATATGACCTTGGTTATGTTGCATAATCACCCATCTCAGTCCCTTGTCTGTAAAATGGGGATAATAATATTTCTGTATCTCAGAAATGAGGATCAGTTCAATAATGTTTGTGAGGTGCTCAGATACTATGAAGGTGGGTGCCAGAGAAGTACCTTCAAAGATACATCAGATATAAATTCATTTTCCAAGCCTTTGTCCTCACTATAAAATGTGATTATGGACATATTTGAAGAGGAGAGTGGGTGTGCTTACCTTTATTACAAGAAGTTATCATATTAGAACACAGCCTCTCTCTATCAATTTAGAACTATGCCCTTTGGTTTCCACATTGCCCCAGCAATATTCCAATAGCTCATGGATCAAGTTCTTTAACCACATGGCTCATATGCCTATTTTGATGATGTGGTCATCTACAGCTGAGAGTGGGAGGAACATCTAGCACAAGTCTCTGCCCTACTTTGGTCCCTAAGAGGGGGCTGGGCTAACACCAAACCCAGCAAAGTGCAAGACTGGGAAAGAAGAGACACCTACCTGGGATATGCCTTGTGAAATGACCAAGTCCAGCCCCTCATGGACAAGGTCCATGCCCTCAAAGCGTGCCCCATCCCAGCCAAGAAGAAGCAAGTCCGAAGGTTTGGGGGGCTTGCAGGCTACTACCACTGATTTATGCCAGGGTTTTCGATGATAGCAGCCCCCCTCACAGGCCTAAATAGGCCTAATCCAGTGCACCTGCTTAGAGCCTGTGAGAAGGCCTTTCAGAAGTTGAAAGAACACTTATGTAAAGAGCCTGTCCTGTCTGGTCCCAACTTCTCAAAAGAGTTTATTTTACAAACTGACACCTCAGAAGTGGGACTAGGTGCAGTATTGTTCCAGGAAACAAATGGAGAGGAACATCCAGTATTCTATTTGAGCCACAACTTTCCAAAATGCAAAGCTCCCCAATACTGATATTTGATCTCATGAATTGCCATTGCTTCATGTACCACTTATACATTATAAAAAGAGCATCACCTTTTTAAATGCTCATTTTTGCATAACATTTGGATTCCTGATTGGAAAGGAAATTGTTGGTAGTAGTTGGAAGTTTTTAAACCCCTTGATTTAATTATCAGAATCCTGTTGCTGCTTCAAGTCAGGGTATTTTTTTTAATTCAAAAGAAACTATGAAGCAACAAAATAACTTGGGGTAAACTCAAGACCCATTAAAATAATATTGCATTGACATATGTTTGCGAGCAATTGCTTAAATGTATTGTATGAATGTTACATAACATTATAACAAACAGTATGCTGAGTGCTCCTTTGTTGCTAATGAAGTTAGAAAGACATTCCCTATGGGTGCATCTTAAAGAATGGTACACATATCTCCAGTCTAATGTAAACAAGGGTCCTTTGATAGTGACATATAAAACACCTAGCTCTTTACTTGTTGAAATAATAGATAAGGTGATGGACTAAGATTTATAGGTTTACAAAGAGAAACCTGTTTTTCTTAAAAAATTAGAGTAGGCTGCTTCCACCTTGCCAAATAAAATATCTTCAAAAAGTATCAATTATTTAATAATAGACTTTTACATTATATACTGTAACAGGCATAATCTATCATAACATTGGGTACTGAGCGTTGAACCACCACCTTTTGTTTTATAGCAGCCCAAGACAATATATTAACTTCAGATCTTTACCATCTTGACTTTGCACCTAGATATCATGATGCACTATGAAGGGGCAATAGACACTCTTTAGTTAACACTACAACTGAGTGTCCATTACAAGCCTGATTTTGACTCCTGGCCCCCTTCCCCCCTCCCCAATCATGTTGACCCCAAAATTGAATTAGATTCACCATGGCTAATCTATATTCCACACAATAAAATGCAACAATGCATGTTTTCAGATGACAGACACTGTGGAGCTAGGGCAATATTCACATAGTCAAATTGAGCCAAAATAATTCCTGCTGAATCTGCATGGAAATCAGTGAAATACACCATTGGATGAATTTAACCCAGTGACTTTAAAGATCCACTTTGCATTTGACCTGCTGACGCCTCTCATTATTGAAAGCCACAGATGGCCATACTGATCCAACTAGGTCATGTTAAAAAGCAGTATTTGAACCTTGACAATTCCTATTCAAATTCCTTACTTGTCTAGATAGACACATTCCAAAGCTGAGCAAGGTCTTAGTGTTAACCCTTGATACTAAGGGGTTCTTTGGCGCTTGCAAGTATTGCTAATATGTTCTTTTTTCACTAGCAATTATTTCAGAAAATCCTGAACTTTGGCATCGGGGGGAGGGGGTTAGTAAATTATAAATGGTTATATTAACCCATTGGACAAATGACCTTCATTGCAGTTCTGGAAGTGGCACATTTGGAGAGCTAGTTTATACTCTCAGCCAGGAAAATAGCATAGACATAACTGTTAACATCAGCCAGGAAAAGAGCAAAACTCTCATAGGTGATGAAATATGATTCAAAATGCTCCATGTATGGATCTAGCTGAAGATAAATTCCTCATATAATTGTCAGTTAGAGAAAGTCACCAACTATGTAATTGCTCAGAGACTCCAGAGGTTACAACAAATGAGAAATCAATCTGAGGGGGACCCTTTAAAATGCTAACGTGGTACAAAAGCAATTTCAAATTTTCTTAAGTAATGCTACCCTGGAGGACTTTTAAAGGCATTATCATTCAAATCTTTACCTTGCAGTTGGCCTCTGAAAAGTCTGTATTTGTATTTCTTTCTCTGAGCTTTATCAGCCCAAAACATCAACAGTAACCCATGCCATTGAATGTGTGGTTGACAATAGATTTATCTTTCTTTTCAGTGCATGATAGAGGAGATTGACAAGTTAGGTGCCCAACTCCCATGGATTTTACCCTTTGTACCTTTTAAAATCTTCTCTGTTTTATACAGATCTTGCATGTTAGACCTGGAGCTTGGGTCTACAAACTACAGGTGTACAGTAGAAGGTGATAGGAGGGATGTGGAGGGCAATGGAAACTGATCCTGAACTAATGAAAGGACTGCTTCCTGGCAGCCAATTTCTTTCTGCCTAACTGTAGGGGAAGGCCTAAGGGGAGAATGTTCCACTAAGCTCCTCATTAACATCTCCCACCCTTTTTTCCCTTAGTAATTCCTAAATAAGGAAGTGGATTCACAAAAGCCTTGAGACTTATTGCCATATAGCTAAACTATATTTGGGTCAAAAAAAAGGGCTTAACTGGCCATTACCCGGGAGTATTGCAGGAATAATTGTTCATTTGCTTACAGTTGCCCACATTTTGAGACTCTACATAAGCAGGATCTTAAAGCTTGATTTTAAACCAGGTGTGGGTTTGAATTTCATGCCGTGCTTCATGTGCAAGTTCAAGGTGAAAGGAGATGAGCAAATCAGAGCCCCAGGAACTCCCAATCTGGCATTAAGGAGAGCAGAAGTAAAGCCCGAGAAGGCAAAAATTAGCTACATTTCTCATTAACATAATGAGATTTGTGTCTCTCCTCAGGCAGGGCCATTTTCCCACCACGCCACACCCCTTTTGTCCTTGTGTACTGTGTAAGGAAGTAGACAATTAGGGGACTTGAGCCTGCTCACTGTGAAAGATTACACTTTATGTGTATCCTTACTGAAGCCCACATACAGCCTCACCTACACTTGAGATGCAGCACTACAGCCTTGCCTTCCATCCTATGAACTGGGCAAGGTTTAAGGTCATCAAGTACCAAGCATCCATTTTGTGCCATAGGACAGGAATATTTGTTCATTTTAGCAGATACTCAGAGGAAGGACAAATTCCCAGAAAGGCTTATTATGGCATTTGGGTTCAGGCATCATGCAGGCTTTTTCCATATTGTGACCTCTTTACAAGGGATCATGAAAATGAAATTCCTTTAGTGTGTGGTTTGGAACTGCTTCCTCATTTGTCATAATATGCAAAGGTGAAGATACAGCCTGAAATCCCGACCCCCTTCCTTTACTTGCTTACCTGTAGACTTCTGAGTTTTGAAAATGGTGGAGAAAATCATCTTGGTTCAGTCTTGTCAATGTCTTTCCTCTGCTCTCTTCTTTTTTTTCCTACAGCCATTATCTCTCACACACTGCTTATTCTTTTTGTTCCTGCAAGAGGTTTCCCTGGACCATACTCAAACCATTCATTTTTAAGGGTTTATTTTAGAGATAACATCAACCTCCCAATTATATGACAAAGAGCATGCCCCTTTATCACACACATGAATAAATATTGTAAGATTGCTATACTTTTATATTTCATTAACACTAATTACAGATTTGAGAATTTGTTCTCTCTCTATGTTTCCACATGACTATTCTGCCTTTGTTTGACTGTCAATTTTCTAACAGGATTATTTAGGAGGAATTAAGAAAACTGATAAAACTTATTTAAATTAATATTTTAACAGGTGATTTAAAAATTATGAAAATGTTAGGACCAAAAATTGAGTTTACAAATATTTTTTTAACCTAAATGATGGGGGAAAGCAGGAAGGAAAGAACCTCAAAAGTCTGAGAATAACAGGAATAAATGAAACATGAGGAAAGAGAACAAAAAGATGATGCCATTTTGATTCCAATGACTTCTTTTTTATTTTAAAGTATCTTATGACTATATGTGACTAGTTCTCCATTTTTTCAACACAGTAAAACAAGTGAAGACTAGCTATTTTTAGAATACTATGAGCCAAATTCATCTCTAGCTGACTTCACCAGGAATTAATTTCACCCATTACTTTTATAGGAACAGATCATGCAAAATTCTTACTCTCATTAGTGATCCTTATCCATTTGACTTGTCCAGCTGAATTCAATAGGAATGTTTCTGTGAGAATTTCTGAGCAAGAGTGTTCAAGAACTGGATCCATGTACTATGTTTAGTTTGCAAATATTGACCACATAACCCAGGCTTTCTTTGGACTTTATTTTATTTTATCCAGTAATTCGTAAATTAATGCAGAACTTCCAAACCAGACCTTTTGCTGTCTATTCATTACTTGCAGTTGCTGTCTGTGCAATTTCCTTTTATTAATGTACAAACAAAACATGATGAATTAAACATGCTATTGCATGTACTTTTTGGCAAGCATCAAACATGAGGCAATTGAAGACAGTTATTATTTCCAGCTGTACAGTGCTAGCACATAGTAACATTTAAATAATACAGGAGAAAGTATAATAGGTATTTTGGTTTTAACACTACTATCCTTTAAGCTTCCAAACTCAATAATTTAAACTAATTATTTCTGGTGATACCACTGTCATATAGAGAAGTGCCATAGAGAATTTAAATTATTTCTGATATGAAAAAAAGAAAAAATTACTGCAAAAATAATAGTTTTATTATAGATCAGTAGCTGAATACATATAGATCAAAGTCAAATCATTGGTGTAAATATATTTCCACCATTTCTAGCATAAATAAACTTATTTTGCCCTGTTTTTATGTTAAAGAAAATAATTCTTCATTGTTTAAGGTATTACATTAAAATTTGCTGTAAGGATGTAAGTTGTTTCTAAAGTGACCATTTTAATACTGTATCCAAGGTTTCCAGTACATTCATCTGTATAATCTTCAGTTCAAGGCCACCTCTACTAAGCGACCATTGTTGTTGTTGTTTTGCTGGTCCTTTGGCTTGTGGCTTTCTACAGGTTCCATTCCATTTAGTAATTCCTTCTCAGAGCTTTTGATTTTATTATAAATCCATATATGTGTTAAAAAAAAAAGGTTGGACTCAAAATCTTTCAGCAAAACCACACAGCCCTAGAATCTTAAAATATCATCTTCTATTGACAGAGAGGGAGCATCCAGCATCCTTATTTAAATAAACATTTACAGTGGTGTTCTACAGTAAAGACTCGAAACATTGCAGTATCACTATTATAAGATATTAGGCCAGTTCTGCTCTTACATTTACAAGGACAACTCCCAATGAGGGACCTTTGCACCTCAGAAAATCATATATTGCAAGTTGGGCCCCAAAACTTGAGGCACACAAAATTAGTGAATACTTCCAAAAATGTTGGCCACAGTATTCAGTTATACTTGATTCTGCAAACTATTGCTAATCAACAAAGCACATATGCATATTCATAGATTCATGGAGTTTAAGGACAAAAGGAGCCATTAGATCATCTATCTGATCTCCTATCTATTACAGGCCATTAAACCTCACCCAATACCCCTGTATTGAGCCCAATAACTTGTTTTTGGCTAAAGCATATCTTCCAGAAATGCATCTAGTCTTGCTTTGAAGACATGAGGTTAAGAGATGGAGAATACACCTCCCTTTGTAGTATGTTACCACAGTTTATCACCCTTACTGTTAAAAATGTGTGCCTAATTTTTAACTTGAATGTATCTGGTTTCAATTTTCAGCCCTTGGTTCTTGTTATACATTTCTCCGCTAGATTAAAAAGCCCTTTTGTATTTTTTCCCTGTGAAGGTACATATATTCTGTAATCAAGTCACCTCTCAATCTTTTTGATAAGCTAAACAGATGGAGCTCTTTAAATCTCTCACTGTAAAGCATTTTCTCCAAACCTCCAATCATCTTTCTGGCTCTTTTCTGCATCCTCTCCAATTTTTCAACTTCTTTGTTAAAATGTGGACATCGGAACTGTATTCAGTATTCCAGAATCAGCTTAATCAGTGCCATATAAGGGGAATAACTGGTGAGGCAGTAGTTCTGCTGTAAATAATCTAGGGGTTATATGGATCACAAATTGAAAATTAATCAACAATGTGATATCCTTCTGAGATGTATCAACAGAAGTTTTGTATGTAACATTCAGAAGGTAACTGTTCAGCTTTACTTGGCTTTGGTGAGGCCTCAGCTTGAGTATTGTGTCTTGTCTGAGGGATCACACTTTCAGAAAGAAGCAACAGAGGGTCCTGTGGCACCTTTAAGACTAACAGTGGACAAATTGGAAAGAGTCCAAAAGAGAGCAACAAAAATGATTAATGGTTTAGAAAACATGACCTGAGAGGAAAGGTTAAAAAAACTGGTCATGTTTAATTTGAGAAAAGAAGATTGAGCGGGGGACTTGACAACAGTCTTCAGATATGTTAAGGACTATTATAAAGAGGATGGTGATCTATTGTTCTCCATGTCCACCAAAGGTAGTCTAAGAAGTAATCTGCCGCAAGGGAGATGGGTTTAATCTGCAGCAAGGTTAGATATTAGGAAAAGTTTACTAACTATAAGAGTAGTTAAGTACTGAAATAGGTTACCAAGGGAGGTTGTGGAATCCCTGTCAATGGAGGTTTTAAAAAACAGGTTAGACAAACACCAGTCAGGGATGGTCCAGGTATACTTGGTCCTGCCTCAGCCCAGGGGGCTGGACTAGATGACCTCTTGAGTCCCTTCCAGCCCTACATTCCTGTAATTCTATATACAGAATTAAAGTATAATTAACTTTAAGCACATGCTTAATTCTCATTGAGTTAAAAAGGACTTAAGCATGTTGTTAAGTACTTTGTTGAATTGAGGACTTAATACGTTACAAACACAGACCACCATTTTTGAATGACTTCTATTAATAGCTTTATTTTTCACTCTTACAAAATACACTAATAAAACTGATTTTTTTTAAACTGTCCACTGAATCAATTAAAGTCATGGAACTTTCAAAACATTTTTTTTAATTGTGGGTAAGTACAGGATGTAACATTTGTCTTCTGTCATGTCTCTGCCTTTGGATCTGAAGTATTAGTATAAAAATTTCCATAGCTACACAGTGAACATGTCTGGCCATCATATTGCCACTCTAAGCTGTAGAAAATATTCTTAAAGCATTTATATCTCAGACCATTTATAGGTATAAGTTTAGGTGACGATGGAGATGATTTAGAAATCATCCATTAGCAAAGCATTGTCAAAGCGTGTATCCTCTTCAGTATCATTTTTGTCCTTTTCCACAGATACATTTTCAAATGTTATTGCTCAAAAAGTAACTGTCAATGTCTCTATGATTCATACTGTAGTAAAAATAATAAAAACCAATATTACTTTCATTATTTACTGTACAAATGTGTGAACAGATCTAATCATCTTTGGAGCTGAGGCCCTGATCAGCACCGAAGTAAAACACATGCCAAAATGCTTTAAAGTAGGAATCATATTACTCATGGGCTTAAAGCTAAGCATATGCTTAAGAGCTTTGTTGAACTGAGTCCTGGATCCTTGACATATTAAGGAGTTTTCACAATTAAAGGGCCCAATTCTGTACTCATTCTTATCTGAATAACCCTCATTCACACAATTTGTCCCAGCTGTCAATGGAACTGCATGTGTGAGCAAGGATTACTCACATGAGTAAGGGTTGCAGGATTCATTCCTTCTACCAGATTTTTCAGACAACTTGCTGCTCATGAGTTAATATTAAAGTTTATGCCTTGAATTTCTTGTGACTAATTTAAAGGTCATACTTCTTAACTGTTGCAAATTTTTGCCTATGGAACCTTTGACATTATAAAATGAAATATAATCTCATAACACTCTACAATTCATTCAGTTAATGGATTTTGTTTCATACTATGCACAGTTTCACATCTTGAAAGCATGGCATTCCAAGCCCAGTTCTTCAAGAAAAAAAAAATAGGAGTATATTGTGTAATTGACTACGCAGACACCTGTAAATATTACTAGGAAGCAAATATACTGTATCTAGAATATTAAGGGCACAAATTTATTGAAATTGAAAAAAGTTAACTTAAATTTAAAAGGTGGTAGTTAAAAATTATTGTTTGTTTCAGAGTTTGCCTGGGAAGAGAAGAGTGTCAGTTTCTGGTGTTCCTAATTCATGTTGAGTGGTATCTTACTCTGAGAGTAGTTCCATTTAAATCACTGGAGCTACCCAAACTACTACTCAACAAGAGTAAGGTTATCAGAATGTGTTCCTCTGGGAGTGTATTTTCATGCTCACATAATGTCCAGGTAGTAGACTTATTAACTCAATGAATTATCAAATTGTTAAAGTAATACTTACAGTGATTCAGATTTTTTAACCCCTGAAACATATGCCAGTCTATGTAATTTTATGACACTGAGGGTATGTCTACGCTACAAAAAAAACACCTGCAACAGTGAGTCTCAGAGCCTGGCTCGTGGGACTCATGCTATGGTGCTAAAAATAACAATGTATACTTTCCTGCTCTGGCAATTAGATTTGGAGGTGACACTATCACCTTTGTGCCTGGAGATCACATCAAGTCTTCTCTGGAAATCTTGGATGAATTCCACCTACCAACACCCTTGTATTCTGCCTTCTGGCTAGTGTGCTGTAGGAATACAGTAATATCTTTTAGATGACGTTAAATCAAAGTTTTCCAGAGATTAAAGATTACATGGTAAATTTTGAAAAAGAGAAGGGGTTATAAATCTGGTGTCCCGACAAATTTTTTCAGTAGTCTTCATAACCCCTCCCTAAGACAAGAGCATGGTCTCTTTGGAAACAAGCATTCATGCTCAAAGAGATGCCCTGTTCAAAAAAAACTGCTAAAAGATTAACGGATATCTAATGCTCTAGGACACATTGCAATATGCCATTTTTGGAATGCCACAGTTTCACGGTTGCCTTAAAGTATAATTTTATTTCTTTGCTCAGCATACAGAATGCAGATGGCTCTATTTTACACTGGGTTATTGAAACACTGGCATTTTGAAATACCATAGTATTCAAGACCACACATTTCATATATATATATATATATAAAATCCTGGTTTGAAGGTTCTGAGACAGCTTTCGGAATTTTAGTCCAAGAAAATGATTGCTTCTTTTTACATTATTATTTCCTGTAGCAAAGGTTGCTGTGTGAATAAACTGGATATCAGCAGAACTCTTAAATCCAGTAAATATATCTGAAATACATTTTTAATTTTTATTTCATGTTCAGCAGCATTTTAATAGGATGCTCTGCAGCTGAGTACACTCTTGAAAGAAGAAAGTGGTTTTTTGCACAGCATATCAGAGCCAATGAAAATGTTGCCTTTTTATCAAAATATATGTTTAATATGTTAGCTTTGAAAGGTCAAATGTTTTAATTATATTGTCTTTTTGAGGAAAAAAGTAAAACTTATTTGCTCCAAACATGTGAATAAATGCTCCTGATACTGGATATTGATTCTCTCAAAGATTTCAGATCAGCATACTGATGTTTTGGGATTTCAGTGGAATCTTTGCAGAGGTTAAATACATTGACATTTCTATTATTTAAGCAAGAGATTTAGATTTGTTATTTAACAAACAGTTCTTAAAATATTACTGATATATATTGGGTCTCTACATTAGATCCCTGGCTTTTAGGGATGTAACAAGCATCCTATCGTTGTCATAACTGAGAGTCACTCAAACTAAACAGAATGTAGCAATAACATTGACACTTGCTTTGCCTGTAGAAACCTGCAGGCTTACTTGTACTTTGTGTCTACCAGATATACCCTGGGGAACCAAATGCCAGAAATTACAGCACTGAAATGGCAATAGATGTGTTAAGACCACTAAATAAGATATGGCACATAGGTTTTAATTTGATACATGAATAGTAATATATGACATTAAATGAAGATATCTTGATGATCTATATTAAGTCTTTAAAATGTCTGTAAGTGCTTGTGCAATGTGTTACATTAACATCCCTGAAGTCTGAACCCTATTTATCTCTAGAATAGTTATAATATGAGCAATAGAAATGCCGGTCTCTTCTCACTGCCCCACCAATGTGTCTCACACCTGAACTAGAGGGACAGGGATAGTACTGCACTTTTACTGATTGACTTCTTTGAGGGTCCTATTCTCTGTGGTGCTGAATACCTGTTGAGAAGCACGGAATTCTGCCTCCAGGCTCAGGCCCTGCAATTACTAAAAAGGCAAACAAATTGGTACTAGTTGTGGTGGTAGTTTTGTATTAGGGGCACCTGTCCAATCGGAAATGGAACTCACTTCACACAGCCCTGAAACTGTGACCACCTTGGGCCTAAGTTACAACACGTGGGCAGACTTCTGTACCCATGTGCAGCCCTACTGACTTCTATGGGGCTTTGTGCAAATGCAGGAGTTGGCTTAGATGAGTAATCTGAAAAATCAGGCCCTGGAGACTACTGCCTTTGGCTATATCCAGAATAATCATGTAGAAGTGAAAGGCCTGAATGACCCTCCCTATCCACTTGAACCACTCAGTCTTCTATGAACTCACTTTTGAAACAAAACTATTAGAAAATATTTGATTTAGAAGACTAAAAATACCAAGGTTCTGAGAATGAACTTTCATATAAAAGAGATCAAATGGAATAACTCTACTTTTCTATTTTCACTGTTCTATCTTCACTCTTTGTATAAGCAAAAGAAGTCACATTAATTATTCCTATTGATATACTACACATATCACTGTTCATGCCAAAGGGGATTCCAAGATATCTGGCATGTGCTGGCTTCTATAGTCATGGTTGCTATATAGAAGTACCTAGACAGATACATATACTACCACTCTAATGCACCTATTACCAGAGCCATATTAGACTTTTAGTTATACTGGTGTAAGTCTGGAGTATCTTCACTGAAGGAAATAACTAGAGAAAGTTCAGAAATAGCTCATGTCGGGCATTGAATTAATTGAATAGTTTTAAGTTTTTCCCTGCTGGAAATTTGGCCAAAAACTTTGGCCAAATTTTGGATCACCAAAAACAAAACAAAACAAAACAAAACAAAACAAAAGCCTTAAATTGGGCTATCCTGAGAACAGCTGACAGACTGCAGAGACTCAAATCTGAGAACAGCTGGCAGGCTTGAATAGAAAACCAGAACTGAAAGTGACTGTCAGAACTGTGCATCCATAGTGCCTAACCACACTGTGAACTTGATTCTCCCCTCAAATCTTCACTTTGAAATTGGTAAGAATAGGCATTACAGCGGCTGTTGGATGAATAAGTTGGATGAATAAACCCATACTTTTGGATAGGGGTACAGGCAAAAAGGGCCCTAAAAAAGATAAGTGATCTCCCATTACTTCCTCCGAATATAAGTATTAAGTCTAAGCCAGGAAGACATTGTAATGGACATATTTGGGGGCAGATTGTCCCCAGTACTTCTGCAAGCAGAAGGAACCCATATCTGTAGAACTGGCTGAGAGGGCATAAAAGGGAAACTGGCATGATCTCTCCTCTGGAACGCAATAAAACTCCGTCCTCTGGAGTTTCATGAGGATCGGGCTCTGTGGAATTTCAGGGACTTGAAGAAGAAGAAGCTGCACTTTATATCATTGCCCCCCTCCACAAAGCAGTAGCGGATATGTTTTCAGATTTCTGTGCCTAAGTTAATATTGCTTGGAGCAGTAGTTACAGTCTTCATGTCTCCACCACTATTAGGAGTGGGAGAAGGGGGAGTTGTGCAGGCACAGATCGGCTGCCCAATAAAAACAGAATTCTGCAGGAGTCATGCCTCCCCGGGAGAGGAGAGACAGAAAATCTGCAGCACACAAGTCATTTCTCTTCAGCACTGGGGTTCCCTTACTGTCATATCTTCATGATCTATGAGATTGGAAGGATGCACCCTTACCTCCTCCAACATTTCCCTAAAACACTCTTCCTTGAGAAGTGAATATAAGGATGACGTCAGTCTCCCACAGGCATATCCTGAGAAGGGTAGAGTTTGCTCCTTAATGTCTGAGATAGGCTTAGTTCAAGAAAACTTGAATGCAACTTCGGAACCTGCTAAAAACATGGTTTGATCCTGTGGAGATTTGAAAAGAGGGGTAGTTGGTAAGGCAGAGAAATGCAGGAAGGATGATGAGGTGAAGGCGTTCACACCTGCAGTGGTGAGATTGTGAGAAGGGACAGAGAGAAAGCAGATGCTAGATGAATGAAAGGAGCAGTGAGTAGAACAGAGATATACAAAAGATCCATGTTGTAAACTGTAGAAAATCCTCAGGGAGTTTGTCAAACAAGGAGGGTAATTTTGAACTGGATTCTGAAATCTGTGGAAAGCCAATAGAGTAATTTATGGCTCAGAATGATGTGGTCAAATTTCTTGGTATATGTAAGAAAGCAGGCCGCAGCATTTTGCATTCCAGAGACCAGAAAATTGGGGGCATTTGAGAGAAGGGAGATGCAACAGTCAAATAAATGCCTATTGTTTTGCAGGAGATAGATTTCAGGCAGCATAATTCAAGGGAAGTAGTATGTAGGGGTTAGTAGGTAGATTTAAATTATATGAGGCACAAGAGGAGAAGGAAAATTCAGGGACAATGAAGCATATCCAAGAGTGAGAGCAGTGGAGGCAAATGGGAGGTGAGAGTTAAGGACAGAGAAGGGTTTGGGGGGAAGTTCTTCCTATCCTAAGAAAGCACTTCTGTCTTTGAGATGTTCTGCTGAAGGAAGAGGAGACAAAGCCCTGAGTTTAAGTCCAGGCAGACTGTGAGGAATCATTAAAGGTGTCAAAAGATACTTTCAATTAAGTGTCATCAGTGTGAAAATGGAACATGTAGTTATGTTTAAAAGTAATTAAATAAGGCGACTGATATGATACATAAAAAAGAGCAGAGAGCTGAGAATTTAACCTTATGAGACTCCAGGAGCCAGTTCCTGCTCTCATAGCTGGAGTAACTTTGTTGATTTAAGTGAAGTTAGACAGTATTTATACCCATGTTACAGAGAACAGTATTTGGCCCCATATGCTTACAAGGATCATATTATGCAATTTGGGTTAAGATGAGAATTGGGATCTTTATAAATATGAAGGGAACGTTAGCGGACTTCTGATTTTAGTGAAGGACATTTTAACTCAATAGATAAATATACCCCCTTCTCCCTCATTTAAAGATCTATGGATTATGCATTACAGAGGAAAAACTTACCTGTGGTCTTGTGTGGGTTGAAGTCTGCTTCTTATATACCTAGGATAACCAGATAGCAACTGTGAAAAAAACGGGACAGGGGATGGGGGTAATAGGTGCCTATATAATAAAAAGTCCCATAAAATGGGACTGTCCCTATAAAAACGGGACATCTGGTCACCCTATACCCCACTTACCAGCCACACTAGCTGCTTTGATACACAATAGTAGAAGGGATGACATGAACCACGATCAGAGTCTTTTGGGGTATAACCAGGCACCCAGTGGTCTCATGTGATGTAAGGTGTGGGAGGTCTGAAGCAGTGTAATAAGTGGAGCCAGAACTGCCCACAGTTTCCCTGAGATAGGCAGGGCTGGAATGAGATTTCTTGTGCATCTTTGGGCTCTGTATAACTCAGAATCCATAGCAACTGCCACTCTAAACTCATGCTTCCCAAGGGGATAATGCCTTGACAGCTCTATGCAGTGAACCACATGGAGTTTTATGAGTTACTTTTCCAATTCCACACATTGCTACATCTTTGGCTTTTGCCTAGGAGAAGCCTGGGTCTGATAACTTCTATCACATCCAGATTTTCAAACAGAGATCTGTGAAAATAATCTCTCAATGTTCTGAGGTCATATGTACATCTATTAAGTGGCTGAGAATTAGGCCAGTGATGCCAGCCTCTCATTTCCATGTAGGATAAAAATTTAGTCACAATGTTATGAAAGAAACTACACAGATGGAAAACTTATGACCCTGATCCTCTAGCTGAACTGTGATCAGAGAAGAGCTTGGGGGATGGGAGAGGGATAAAAGTGGATTTATGCCATCTTTGCGTTTCCCTGATCCTAGGGTCCCAGCACAACTTAGAGCAGCTGAAGGGGCTGTTGCACCCACAGAGGACCAGCTGGAGCTCCGGGGTGCTACTGACACATGGCTTGTGGTGGAGGTTGTGAGAAGGGGGAGGTATACAGCTAGACATTGGGGGATTCCCACATGTCAGCTGTCTGACTGGGCCACCTTTATGACCCCTTTGTGCCACTAGAACAACACAAATGGGCTGTATTGGAGGGCACAATCTGACTCTATATGTAAAGTGTAATGTAATAACCTACTTATGTACATGGATGAATGTATAGTGTGTGCCTAGCAAACTTTTGAGGAAAATCTCAGAGCACCAGGTATGAGCAAATTACAGGGGGTATTGTATTTATTCTTGGAATTCTTGTGACCCTAAACCTAAAGGAGAGCATTTTAATTGGAGAAGGGGGAGATTATTTGAATAGTATAGTTTTCCTAAAGTCCCAGAACGAAAAACCCACACTAAAATAACAATATAAAGTGTGGAAATGGAAGCTGGTTTGGACCAGGCAGGCTGGCAAATATAATGTTTAAATGAAAGAGGCACCAAAAAGTTTTCTCTCCTATTAAAACCCTAAAGAATTTTAATTTAAACTTAATTAGAATTTCAAGTAAAACATTACACATTCGCCAATCAGCAGGGAACATGCAAAATAATGTCCTTCTTCAAGAAGTTGGTTTGGTTTGGTTCTGACAAGCTGCCAACTGTCAAACTTAAGTAAACATTTTCTTAAGGAACTTGCATACTCACAGATGAAAATATACAGGAGCTGAAATAAATACAGGAAAAAAAGAGACACTATCAAATCTGGTTAAAGTTTACCTGTATGGTGGTTGTATTCTGCTTCTGATGGTGGAATGATAGTGTATAGGATTCCAGTGAAACATTGGTTTAAAGATTTCTAAAATAGCTAAAAATGTTAAGTGCTTTCCTTTAGATAGACAGATAGATAGATAGATAGATAGATACGTTTATTGGAGTTGTGAGGGCTTTAGCCAACGCCTTGTTGTATAGCCACTGGGGAGTCACATGGCTCAACCATCCTCACCACTCTAACAAATTTACTCATAAATGTCAGTATATCTAGTTTAAAATATAAGAGAAAGCCCTGAAGTATCAGCGCACTGCAGCAGAAATGGAAATCACGGCCCCAGGCCTGCAGTCAGATGCTCATAGGCAGGCCCTTAAGCTGCCCAGGTGTCAATAAGGCTTCACTCAGCTCAGGGGTCAGCTTGTACAAATGGGAGGATCGAGGTCTGGATTTGTAATCTTCATCTTTCTCTCTTATCCTTCAGTTTGTCTCCTCATGTTTTTATAATGCACTCAAGACTGGTATCTGAACACCTTATAATGGAAATGCACTACTTTGTTATTGTATGTGAACTATGTTAAGTCTGCTAATGGGATTCCATGGGATTTTGCTTAATTAAGAGATGCAGAATTTGGCCCAAATACTGAACTTTTGATTTTATTGCAACTCTCACAATATTTAGTCCTTTTCTTGAAACTCCAGCTCCTGGAAGCAGCAGATTAAAGGAGAACTTCAGCTTTTATGTAAAAACAGGATTCTAGTGCTCCTGGCTACAGAAAAAAGGTTAAAGACATGACAAACACATGACCCACACTCCCTCTTACTGCTCAAACACCAGAAGGCAAATAAAAAGAACCCAAAATGTGTTATTTTAAAATTGTCTTAAAGTCAGTTGCATGGTTATTGGGGCCCCTGACTCATGATTTTTGAATGCTTGGAGTTGGTGATACTGTAAGTGTAGAGTTAGGGTACTCATTGTTAGTTATCATATTATAGAGAGTGCAAAACCCATATTTGATGATACTAAATTCAGTATTGTCCCCACTTACGGCCTGATTGACTTGCAAATATTTGTCACTGGTGGATATCAATTGTAAAAGCCTGCCCAGGAAATTTATCAAGAATCAGATAGCCCACAGGAATCCATTAAAATAACAAATAAAATAAGCCACTCAACATCAAGCAAAGGAAATGTGTAAAGCCAACCGTGCACTCCATTCCATTGCTGAATGGAGTGCACTGAAAGTATCTCAGTTGGGGCAAAACGAGAGTGTTAAAATAGAGATTGCAAAAGTGAGGAATAACTCAGTGTCCTCCTTGGAGCTTAGAGGTACACCTCTAATCAGCAGTCTGTCAGGGTTCCTATATTCACCCCTAAGTGTAGGGCCAGGGGATGGAGAGCACAGTTGGAAATAAGATGGTGGGCAGGAGAGGAGCTGCAGTGGGAGGAAGGAAGACGAGGGGTCTAAGGAAAACAGCAGAGGGAGATTCTGACATGAACTGGCCACGTGGCCAAGGGAAGAAGAAATGGCCCATGTTACAAGGAGGTATCAGAAAGAAGTGGAGCGTCTTCCATTGGACTGACTCAGCCCCATCATAATTGTCACGGAAGAAGAAGTGGTTGAGCTGTCCAAGTTACACCTACTATAGGGAGGACACTGCCTGGAATTGTACCTGCATAGGTGTTGGACACACATGATTCAGCCAAAGGCAAATACCAGAATTTTTTCTGGAATTCAAGATGAATAATTATTACTAGGTAAATTTCAGTACAGCCCTAATGGCTCAAAACTCCAGGACACATGAATGACAAGATCTCCAGTGCAGTGAATTTACAGAGTAACATATACACAATTAATTAGTATCAGAGGGGTAGCTGTGTTAGTCTGTATCCACAAAAACAACAAGGAGTCCGGTGGCATCTTAAAGACTAATAGATTTATTGGGGCATAATCTTTTGTGGGTAAAAAACCCACTTCTTCAGATGCAAGATCCACCTGGGGAAGTGAGGAAACAGATTGACAGAGCGAAACAGGTACCCAGAAGTCACCTACTACAGGACAGCCCAACAAGGAAAACACAGAACACTGACCATCACATACAGCCCCCAGCTAAAACCTCTCCAGCACATCATCAACAATCTACAACCTATCCTGGAAAACAATCCCTCACTCTCACAGACCTTGGGAGGCAGGACAGTCCTCGGTTACAGACAGCCCCCCAACCTGAAGCAAATACTCACCAGCAACTATACACCACACCACAGAAACACTAACCCAGGAACCAATCCCTGTAACAAACCCCATTGCCCACTCTGCCCCCATGTCTACTCTAGCGACACCCTCAAGGACCCAACCACATGAGCCACACCATCAGGGGCTCATTCACCTGCACATCTACTAATGTGATATATGCCATCATGTGCCAGCAATGCCCCTCTGCCATGTACATTGGCCAAACTGGACAGTCTCTGCGTAAAAGAATAAATGGACACAAATCAGACATCAGGAATGGTAACATACAAAAGCCAGTAGGAACACTTCAATCTCCCTGGACATTCTATAACAGATTTAAAAGTAGCCATCCTGCAACAAAAAAACTTCCAAAACACACTTCAAAGAGAAACTGCAGAGCTACAATTCATTTGCAAATTTAACACCATTAATTTGGGCTTGAATAGGGATTGGGAGTGGCTGGCTCACTACCAAAGCAATTTTCCCTCTCTTGGTATTGACACCTCCTCATCAATTATTGAGAGTGGACCACATCCACCCTGATTGAATTGGCCCTGTCAGCACTGGTTCTCCACTTGTAAGGTAACTCCCTTCTCTTCATGTGTCAGTATATTTATGCCTGCTTCTGTAATTTTCATTCCATGCATCTGAAGAAGTGGGGTTTTTTACCCACGAAAGCTTATGGCCAAATAAATCTGTTAGTCTTTAAGGTGCCACCAGACTCCTTGTTGTTTTTGTGGATACAGACTAACACGGCTACCCCTCTGATACTTGACACCATGCAAGGCACTGAATTTAGCCATATGAAGTATAAATCCATCAACCTCATCAAAAAACTTGCACAGATACAGACTA
>NW_020664420.1:24803439-24953733 GCF_002925995.2 Terrapene triunguis
TTTTGCCCTCCCCCCCACGTCCCGATATTTCCTGTCAGTGATCTGGTCACCCTAATACAGACAGGCATCATCTTCCTCTCCAAGTGCAAACAGATGGATATCATACGAAATGGACTGACGGTAAAAAATCCATTGTAGTCGACATACTACACTACTATGGTGAGAGATTGGGAGGCAGGCCAGTCCTCGCTTACAGACAGCCCCCCAACCTGAAGCAAATACTCACCAGAAACTGAGGAACCACCTGATCAGTATCCTGTACAGCAAACAGGAGAAGATCAAGAATGAGCTCTCAAAATTGGAGACTCTCATACAAAACCAACCTTCCACACATTGAATTAGGAAATTATATTAATGAGACATTAAGATCTACATTTAGAATCACAAAATATCAGGAAAGGGAAAATGTATGTATTATTAATTCAGCCACGTTGCAAGTAAACAAGCCATGCTGGGGGGACAAAGAGGGGTAGTCTGTGGAAATCAGAGGGCCAGTGGGGGTCAGAATCCTACATCACTGACCAGGGAACAGCAGTAAAGAGACTATGTATCCCCTACTTAGTAGGCCACACAGCTGCTGTACCACACACATTGTGGAAAGAGTTGGCTAGACAGAACTGAACCGAGCTGTTGAAATGGTACATAGGGAGAAAACTGGTCTCTGCGGTTGCATTGACTCAAATCATATAGGGCTTTATAGATCAAAGTCATTACCATGAATTGACCTGGAAGTAAACTGAAAGCCAGTACAGTCTACAGGAGTAATATGCTCCATATGGCTAGCAATGCTAAATAGATGAGAAACTGTGTTGTGAACTTTCTGTAGATTGCAAGTGGACTTCAAAGCTAAACCAAGTGGAGAGCACTGAAGTAATCCAGTGGAGTCACAAAGGCATGAATAACTGTGGCAAGGTCCATATCAGAGCAAAGGATTCAACCTCTTAGAAATGAAGGCAGAAAAAGGCACTCCTGGAAATCTTGGCTACCTGATAATCCAGAAACAGCTGAGCATTGCAGACTGTGAACTCGGGGTAGACAAGAGGGACACAGGTGTCACCTCATTCTCTCCTTCTAGTTGTATCATTGTATCATTCCAACATCCTGAAGGATTCATCTCTATCTAGTCTGGACTGAACCAATTCATTTTCATCAATGCCCCAATTGCAGCATAAGCCAAGAGACCATGCTGCCTGAGTCAGGTGACTAATAGTTTTAGTGCTGAGTGTTGGCAGCCCAATGTCTAAGTTCCCACCAACTTCACACAGGACCTCACGCAGAACCCACTGAAATCCAGGATTACAAATTCCTATTGATTTCAAGGGGCTTTGGATCAGACCGATACACATTTACAGAAGAGTCAAGAGAACACAGGCTTGTGATACCCTGGTTGAAGATGACCAGCTATCCATTGTCATCTTCTGGGACCTCTTGGAAAGGAAGGAATAGAGACATTGAAGCACAACTCCATCGAGTCAGCAACTGCAACCAAAAAATGGTTTATGCAATGTTTGTGAGTAAAAGTCCAGAAATACTACTAGCTAGCTAGCTTTTACATAGCACTTTCCATCAGCAGATCTCAAAGAATTTTACAAAGGAGGTCAGAATTAATATCCTTATTTACAGTTGGGTAAACTGAGGCACAGAGAGGGGATGTGACTTACCCCCAGGCACCTAGCAGGCCAGTGTCAGAGCTGAGAATAGAACCCAGCCCTCCTGAGTCCTAATCCAGTGCTCTATCCACTAAATCATAACTCCTCCCTGATCTGGGTTTCAAATTTAAGATTCATATTGAAGTTCAGATTTAGGGTAAGGATTTTTTTCAGGCTTAACCCTTAAAATACATTCCTTAATTATTAGCAAGTTATGACATGGAAGGTAGAAACTCCAGATTTCAAATCCCAGCCCCACCACTGACTCAGTGTGTGGTCTTCACCATTCCATAGCTCTCAATTTTATCTTGTTTCAAGGGACATGAATCATTCTAGTCCCAAAGTTACACACATCCTTTACAAATTTGATATGCCCCTCCCATGTATTGCTGAAAGTTTTTTATCTCAGAAATAAAAAGTCGTGAACTAAAGGTTACAGAAAGAGTTGTTTACACTACAGGGAGGAATCCCACAGCATTTCAAGTTCCCTGCATGAACAATTTATGTGTGTCCTTTAATCTGGGGTCAATCCATTCCAAAGTGGCAGGTTGAAAGGTATGTACCTCTCTGCCACTATTTCCCCATCACCAAATGGAATAATAACATTTATCTATCTCACAGGAGTTTGCAAGGGTTAACTCTTAATGTTTGGACAGCACTTTAGAACATATAAAATATTTGATATGTATTATTATAATTTATTATTAATTTAAAGGAACAGTTTGGTAGTTTTCTGATCATCTCTATGAGCACCTAGTGGAATTATCAGCTGCAACTTTCCAGGTTGAACAAATCTATAGATTTTTAATTTAAAAATTAGGACAAGATTCTTAAAATATGAGATTTTTAATTGTGCCTATTTCATATGTCTGCTAAATACAAAGAAGATTAAAAATTGAGGAGGAGGCGATATACTTACATAGACACTGGGCCCAGACCTGTAGATTTTACAAAAGTAGTCCTTACTCATGTAAATTGTCCCATGGACTCTTATGCATATAAGTTACAAGACTGGGTCCAATATTTACATTTGTAAAATGAAAAAATGGTGCAATATGATATACAAATGAATGAAAAATGGATTAAGAAAAAATGGGATTAAAATCTTGCATATATTTCAAATGATATTGAACACACATCTACTACACTGGTTAGTCCTGAACCTGCATGTATTCCTCAAGAACGGTCAGAGTGGATCAGACCAATGGTCCATCTAGCCCTGTATCTTGTCTTCTGACAGTGGCCAATGCCAGATGCTTCAGAGGGAATGATCCTTCCCCTGTCGTCCAGTTCCAACTTCTGGACACTGAAGTATGGGGTTGCATCCATGACCATCATGGCTAAAAGCCATTAATGGACCTATCCTCCATGAATTTATCTAATTCTTTTTTGAACCCAGTTATACTTTTGGCCTTCACAACATCCCTTAGTAATGAGTTCTGCAGGTTGATGGTGCATTGTGTGAAAAAATATTCTCTTTTGTTTGTTTTAAACCTGCTGCACATTAATTTCTTCCAGTAACCCCTAGTTTTCGTGTTATGTGAAGGGATAAATAACACTTTCACTTTCTCCACTTCATTCATGATTTTATAGACCTGTGTCATCTCTTTTGTAAGCCAACCAGCTCTGGTCTTTTTAATCTGTCCTCATACAGAAGATGTCCTATATCCCTATCTATCCCTTTCCTAATGGTTCCTGACATTCTTGTTATCTTTTTTGACTGCTGCTGCATATTGAGTGGTTGTTTTCGGAGAACTATCCATGATAACTCTAAGATTTCATTCTTGAGTGGTAACAGCTAATTTAGACCCCGTCATTTTTTATGTGTAGTTGGAATTATGTTTTCCAGTGTGTATTAATTTGCACTTAAAAACACTGAATTTCATCTGCCATTTTGTTGCCCAGTCATTTCGTTCTGTGACATCCCTTTGTAATTTTTCACAAGCAGCTTTGGACTTAACAAACTTGAATAATTTTGTACCGTCTGCAAATTTTTCCACCTCACTGTTTATCCATTTCTCCAGTTCATTTATGAATATGTTGAACAGCACAGGTCTCAGTACAGATCCTTGGGGGGACTTTGCTATTTACCTGTCATGACTGTGACAACTGATCATTTCTTCCTACCTTTGTTTTCTTTTAACGAGTTACTGATCCATGAGAAGAACTTTCCTCTTATCATATGCTTGTTTACTTTGCTTCAGTCCCTTATCCACATGTTTATTGGATTCATATAGATTGGTGAGAGAATTCAAATAGATTGGTGAGGCCTGATTTCCCTTTACAAAAGCAGTGTTGACTCTTCCCCAACATGTAGTGTTAATCTATGTATCTGATAATTCTTTCCTTTACTATAGTTTCAACTAATTTGCTGGTACTGAAGTTAGGTTTACCAGCCTGTAATTGCCAGGATCGCCCCTGGAGCCTTTTTTAATAATTACATTAGCTATCCTTCAGTCATCTGGTACAGAGGCTGATTTACATTTGGTAGTTCTACAATTTCATATTTGACTTCCTTCAGAACTGGTCACCATCTGGTCCTTGTGAGTTATTACTGTGTAATTTATCCATTTGTTCCAAAACCTCCTCTACTGACACCTCAATCTGGGACAGTTGCTCAGATTTGTCACCTAAAAAGAATGGCTCAGGTGTGGGAATCTCCCTCACATCCTCTGCCATGAAGACTAGTGACAAGAATTCATTTAGTTTCTCCACGACATCCTTGTCTTCCTTGAGTGCTTGTTTGGAACCTTCCTTGAATGATTGTTTGGCAGACTCCCTGTTTCTGATGTACTTAAAAAAAAATTCTATTAGGTTTTGTGTCTTTTGCTAGTTGCTCTTCAAATTCTTTTTTGGCCTGCCTAATTATACTTTTATGCTTGACTTGCCAGAGTTTTTGCTTCTTTCTGTTTTCCTCATTAGTATTTGACATCCAATTTTTAAAGGATGCCTTTTTGCCTCTAACCACTTATTTTACTCTGTTTAGCCATGGTGGCATTTTTTTAGGTTTTCTTACTGTTGTTAATTATTTATTTGGAGTATAAATTTCATTTGAGCCTCTATTATAGTGTTTTAAATAGTTTCCATTCAGTTTGCAGGCATTTTATCCTGGTAACTATTCCTTTTCTTTTCCATTTAACTAGCTTCTTCATTTTTCCATAATTTCCATTTTTGAAGTGAAATGCTACTGTGACAGGTTTCTTTGGCATTTCCCCCCCTCCAAGGATGTTAAATTCAATTACATTATGGGCATCATTACCAAGCAGTTCAGCTGTGTTCACCTGTGCTGCATTTAGGAAGACTTGCCTTTTCCCTTGCGGGTTCCAGGACAAGCTGCTTCAAGAAGCAATCATCTATGGTGTCTAGAAAGTCAGTATGGGGATAGTTGAAATTCCCCATTACTATTGCGTTTTCTGCCTTTGTAGCCTCTCTAATCTCCCTTGGCGTTTTACAATCACTGTCACCAACCTGGTCAGGTGGAGAGTAGTATATTTTTACTGCTGTACTCTTATTATTCAACTATGGAATTTCTATCCATATAGATTCTATACATTATTTAAGACTTTTACTATATTTGACTCTATCCTTTCATTCACATATAGTGCATGACCTACTCTGTCATTCCTATATATTTTGTACCCTGATATTACTATGTCCCATTGATTTTTCCCATTCCACCAAGTTTCCATGATGCCTATTATATCAATGTATTCAATATCCTTGTGCATAGCAGACCCAATCTTACAAACTATTATTCACATGAGTAAGGCCTAGACATCATGAATAAGGATTTGCAGTCTCAGGCCCAAAAAGCCCATACCCAAATTCCTTCTCAAATTTCAGAATACTGTAAATGTCAAGGATAATCTTAGCTTTCATTTAATACAGAGGTCCTGTTTCTTTGCAGTGATAGCCTTGAAAATGTAAGCCAGTGAAAATCAATGTAAACTGATAGCTGAGGCTAGAAGTTTGTCACTGTGATTTTTTCAATAACTTATGTGTTGCAGGGTTACTTTTTGTTGCCCTGTGAAGATCACAATATCTCCATTTTTGGGGAGGAGGGGGAATGGAGAGGAATACCAGACTAGCTGGTGGCTACAGTGGACTCAGGGCTTCCTAGGCAGCCATTAATGGTGCTAAGGTCAACAGTCTCCCTCCCAGCTACCAGGCCACAGCTGAACTCCACCTCTGCTGAGCAGTGAGTGATCCTCTGATCAAATAGGGCACAGCTCAATAATGTGAGAAGCAGTGTAGACTAGGGGTTTGGAAACAAGGGACACCTGAATTCTAGTTTTGTCTCTCCCCTGTTGCCTGGACCTAACTTCTCTGTCCCAATTGCTCCATCTATATATTGAAGCTAATAATATGTATCTACCTGACACTATTGATATGGCTAATGATATTAAATACATCTGAGTAAAGTATTAGTATATTGGGGAAGGGGGGTGATGCAGGAAGACTTTGAAAGTCAATAGTGGCCTAAAGATAACAGCTGCTCTAAAGTTGGCATAAAAGGAACATAGGTCAAGAGTGAGGCCACTACAGTGAATATCGATACTGCACTCCCCGTGCAGTGACACCCCCAGTGCAAGGGGCATTCAAGAGTGGAGTTAAGGGATGGGCAAGGAGTGGAGGGAGATGCAGTCAGGGCATCCCTCCCCCTCATCTATTCTCTGTTGCCTCAGCATCCATTCAGGTGATAGCAGCAGGGGTTGCAACTGAAAGTGGCCCTTAAGGCTGCCCAAACCTGCATCAGGGACTGAGCCACAAGGCCACCTCCTCTCTAATCCTGTGTAGCGCCCTACAAAACCCATAGCTAGTCCAAGGGTGAATTTAATTGAGAGAAAATAGTACAAAAAGAAAGAAAACGGTTTAGAGATGGACTGAACAGGCAGGATTCCATTAAGTCCATTCAGGGCCAGAGTCAGATCCTATACAGAGACCTTTGAACCTCTTCCCCTCCACCGTCATGACCACATGCTCTGCTTTAGGGAGCTGGTGATAAGGACCTTTAACTAAAAAATCATTGAGGTGGTAGGGGATCCCACATCTCTTCTTCACGCAGGCTGGGGCCTCACACTTCCTCAAGCCCTGGCTCCTTGTCTTTGGGCAAGCTGAAGGAAGGAACAGAGGACTTTATGTGGGGGGGATGGTGTTGGGGGTGGTTCTGCTGTCATCCCAGCAGAGGACTCTGTTTTGTGAAAAAGGACAAAGAAAATCCAAAAAATATAACTACACATAAACTACACACACACAGTTACTGCATATAACTGCCTATACTGGTCCATATTGGTTCCCAATGCAATTACAGAATATCATTATATATACTTAAATTAGTTACATGGTCATCCTTCATTGTAAACCAAAACAGAGATGCTATAGTTTGTTTAGGATGTCCTTTAACACCTTTCCAGTTCCTGTCCCATTCCTACTGCTTTTCCATCTTTTTTTAGTGCCATCATAGCTTGAATGAAGATGACATTAAAGAATTCATGAAATTATACTTCATCTTTGTGATATATTTTAAGACTAAGAATTCCATTCTCAACAGTATTTTGACTGTATCTGAGTCATTTCCAGTCCTCATTTTCTTTTCTGAAAAACCACTTTTGTTAATTGTCAGAACAAATTGGGTTTGTCTTAAGTACAATTTTAAGTAGCTATTATAAATTTTGTTTCTGAAACCAGACACAGTTTAAAAATACACTCAACTAATGCTGGAGAGAAATGCTAATGATAGCATTGTGCTTTGGTTTGTGACTTTTTGAAAAAGATGTACATTTGTAGTGTATATATGAAAAAGAAATATATATATATATCAAGGGCTTTGTCTTACAACCTTTATTCACATAAACTTTTATATCAAATGGCCCAATCCCATGTGAATAAACCAAACCATACATATCAGTAGTCCCATCAACATCAGTGGGACCACTCACATGAATATGTGTTAGTCATCAGAATAAGGATTTCCAAGCTAAGGCCCAAAACCAGATCTCAGTACAAACCTGAACCTGGCTCAACCTTACTCATCCAAGTACTCCATAGTCATGCTTTTGACACAGCCCTACATTATAAGCAAATTAGAGAAATGTGGTCAAGATTAAATTACTCTAATGTGGGTGCATAACTGGTTAAAAGACCGTACTCATAGAGTAGTTACTCTCTCCCAGTTTGACAGTGAACCATTGGTATCTACTGGAGCCTCACAGGGGTCAGTCCTTAATTAGGTATTATTCAATATTTTCATTAATGACTTGGATAATAGCGTAGAGAGTATGCTTTTAAGAGTAGAGGGTGATCCCAGGATGCAAGGGGTTGCTAACACTTTGGAGGACAAGACTAGAATTCAAAAGGACCTTGACAAATTAGAGAACTGGGTTGAAATCAACAAGATGAAATTCAATAAAGACAAGTGCAAAGTACTTAGGAACAAAAAATCAAATGCACGACTACAAAATGGGAAATAACTGTGTAGGTGCTAGTACTGCTGAAAAGGATCTGAGGGTTATAGTAGATCACAAATTGAATATGAGTCAACCACCTGATGCAATTGTGAAAAAGGCTAATATTATTCTGGGGTGTATTAAAAGCAGGGCCGGCTCTAGGATTTTTGCCGCCCCAAGCAAAAACAATTTTGGCCGCCTCCCCCCATTTTTTTCTTACCCCCACCCCCGGCCCCACCTCAACTCCACCCCTTCCACAAATCCCCAGCCCTGCCTCCTCCCCCCAGGCTCTCAAGCCTAGGAGGCAGGGAGGGAGGGGGAGAAGCAACGCGCATGCCGCGGCCACTCGGAGTCTCCCCCTCCCTCCCAGGCTCTCAAACCTGGGAGGGAGGGTGAGCAGCGGCATGCGAATCAGCTGTTTTGCGCACCGTGGCCGCTCGGGATCTCCCCCTCCCTCCCAGGTTTGAGAGCCTGGGAGGGAGGGCGAGCAGCGGCGCGCGAATCAGCTGTTTCGCGTGCCGTGGCGCGTGAGCGGCAGCAGCGGAGGTGAGCTAGGGCGGCCGGGGCACATTTTTAGGGGCGGCATTCTGGCGCCGGCCATGCCGCCCCTAAAAATGTGCCGCCCCAAGCACCAGCTTGTTTTGCTGGTGCCTAGAGCCGGCCCTGATTAAAAGGACTGTTGTGTGTAAGACATGGGAGGCATTTTCCTGCTCCACTCAACACTGGTGAGGCCTCAACTGGAGTTCCTTGTCCCTTTCTGGGTGCCACACTTCAGTAAAAATGTGGATAAAATGAAGAGAATCCAGAGGAGAGCAACAAAAATAATAAAAGGTTTAGAAAACCTGACCTATGAGGAAAGGTTAAAAAAATGGGCATGTTTAGATTTGAGAAAAAGAAGACTTATTGGGGACCTGATAACAGTCTTCAAATATGGTAAGGGCTGGTATAAAGAGGACAGTGATCAATTGTTCTCCATGTTCCTGAAGGTAAACAAGAATGGGTTTAATCTGCAGTGAGGGAGATTTAAATTAAGAAAAACCATAAAGGTAGCTAAACTCTGGAATAGGCTTCCATGGGAGGTTGTGAAATCCCCATCATTTGAGATTTTTAAGACCAGGTTGGATGAAGACATGTCGGGGATGGTCTAGATTTACTTGGTCCTCCCTCAACACAGGAGGCTGGATTTGATGACCTTTTGAGGTCCTTTTCAGATCTACATTTCTATGCAACTGGACCCTGAAATCTGTTTGAATATGAATTACTCACAGGGGGAAAGGTTTACAGGATCTGAAGTTGGGCCAGGTTCACAAACAAGGGCCAACATCCAAAAGAATCTTGTCTGATTTCTGATCAATATTTTATGGAGACCATGCAACATTCAGCTATTTTAAGTTATTCCCCTGAAACTAGGCAAAACTTGCCAGTTCCAGAAACTCTCTTTGAGTTTTGGGGTTCACATGAGCCTCCAAATTCAAAATGAAATTAGGTATTGCAGAACCACATAAACCAAATGCCTCGTCTCAAAAACAGAAAGCAAAATTTCACACAGATCCCAGCAAATTTAAATAAATCAGATTCAAACAGTCCTATTAGACTTTGTTCTTATTGTCTCATTGCTTAGGCTCTTTGAGCCTGATTCTCCACTCATGTACACTAGTGTAAACTGGGAGTAACTCCAAGGAAAGCAATGAAGTTATTCTGGAGTAAAATCATTGTAAATCAGGATAATCAGATAAGCTGGATAATCAGTGCCCTTCCTCTTCATGTGTGGTAAGAGATTGCATAGTCCAAATGTGCTTTCTCTTGGATAGTAGAGGAAGTCTACTATTGAAACAAAGATGGTCAATGGGATTCCCTGTCAGAACATTTCCAGAAACTGCATGTTGTTACAGAGACATACCGATACAGCTCATCAGTGAAATAAAAATAATGACTGCTAAAAACACAGGTCCAAATTCTGCCCTCAGTGTCCTGAATTGTGCTTTTTGGGGATAGTGATAGTGAGCAGCAGGGCAGGATCCAAATCCAGGACTCAAGGGGACATGGTCTTCTGCTATTGTGGATATTCACGCTGCTTCTTTTCAAAAGAGCAGCAGGATGGCTCTCGTTTTTCACTAACACGCAGCTGGTTATGCTCTGCTCTTCTCCCTCCTTCTTTCCCCAGTGTGGTTCCTAGGAGTAAGGTCAGGATTTCACCCAAAGTCACAAAAATTGCTACTTTATCGTCACAATAATATGTAAGCCATCTAGTAAACATGTAAAGACGATAGAAGCCCGGGTTCAGCAAGGTATTTAATCATTCACCCTAACTTTAAACTTGAACGTAATCCCATTGACTTCCTGGAGACATGAGCTTAAAGTTGGGCACATGCTTAAGTGACTTGCTGAATTGTGATCTAACTGCATAAGAGTCCACCACTGGCACAATAACCACAGAGTCACAGGTTATTTTTTACACTATAAAGAAATGGGGAGAAATCAGAAGCAGGAAGCCTGCTAAACAATCAGTGTGACCACTAGATGACAGAGGTGCTTATGGAGTACCCAGCGAAGACAAGGTCATTGCGGAGTAGCTAAATGAATTTTTTGCATCAGTTTTCACTGCAGAGGATGTGAGGGAGGATTCCACACCTGAGCCATTCTTTTTAGGTGACAAATCTGAGCAACTGTCCCAGATTGACATGTCAGTAGAGGACGTTTTGGAACAAATGGATAAATTACACAGTAATAAGTCACCAGGACCAGATGGGATTCACCCAAGAGTTCTGAAGGAATTCAAATATGAAATTGCAGAACTACCAATCTGTCGTATGTAACCTATCACTTAAACCAGCCTCTGTACCAGATGACTGGAGGATAGCTAATGTAATGCCATTTTTTTTAAAGGCTCCAGAGACTATCCTGGCAATTACAGACTGGTAAGTCTAACTTCAGTATCAGCAAATTAGTTGAAACTATAGTAAAGAACAGAATTATCAGATACATAGATTAACACAATATGTTGGGGAAGAGTCAACATGGCTTTTGCAAAGGGAAATCATGCCTCACCAATCTATTTGAATTCTCTGAGGGTGTCAACAAACATGTGGATAAGGGTGATCCAGTGGATATTTCAGAAAGCCTTTGACAAGTCCCTCTCCAAATGATCTTAAGCAAAGTACGCTGACAGGGATAAGAGAGAAGGTCTTATCAGGGCTCAGTAACTGGTTAAAAGATAGAAGACAAAGGATAGGAATAAATGGTCAGTTTTCACAGTGGTGACAGGTAGCAAGGTTCTTCAAGAATCTGTGCTGGGACCTGTGCTGTTCAACATATTCATAAATGAGCTAGGGGAAAGGGTAAACAATTAGGTGGCAAAATTTGCAAGTGCTCCTCAAGATAGTTAAGTTCAAAGCTGCCTATGAAGAGCTACAAAAGGATCTCACAAAACCGGGTGTCTAGGAAACAAAATGGCAGATGAAATTCAATGTAGATAAATGCAGAATAATGCACACTGGAAAACATAATCCCAACTATACATACAAAATGGCAGGGTCTAAATTAGCTATTACCACTCAAGAAAGAGATCTTGGAGTCATTGTGGATAGTTACTCACATTGTGGATAGTTGCAGCAGCAGTCAAAAAAGCTAACAGAATGTTAGGAACCATTGGTAAAGGGATAAATAATAATTATTAAATAAATAAATAATTAGATAAACATATCATAATGCCACAATAAATCCATGGTACGTCCACACTTTGAATAGTATGTGCAGTTATGGTTGCCCCATATAAAAAAAATATTTTAGAATTGGAAAAAGTACAGAAAAGGGCAACAAAAATAACTAGGTGTAAGAACAGCTTCCATATGAGGAGAGATTAGAAAGACTGGGACTGTTGAGATTAGAAAAGAGATGAGTAAGGGGGAATATGATAAAGGTCTATAAAATCATGAATGGTGTGGAGAAAGTGAATAAGTAAGTGTTATTTACTCCCTCACATAAGGCAATAGCCAGGGATCACCCAATGAAATTAAGAGGCAGCAGGTTTAAAACAAAATAAAGAAGTATTTCTTCACACAGTGCACAGTCAACCTGTGTAACTCATTGCCAGGGGATGTGGTGAAGGCCAAAAGTATAACTGGGTTCAAAAAAGAATTAGATAAGTTCATGGAGGATAGATCCATCAATGGGTATTAGACAAGATGGTCAGCAAGGCTGCCCCATCCCCTGGGTGTCTCTAAGTCTCCCACTGCCAGAAACTGAGACTAGACAACCAGGGGATGGATCATTCGATAATTGTCCTGTTCAGATCATTCCCTCTGAAGCATCTGGCACAGGCCACTGTCAGAAAACAGGATACTGGGCTAGATGAACCATTGGTTTGATCTAGTATGGCTGCTCTTATGTTCTTATTTTCTTAAACAGAGTCAAGATTTTTGTTTTTACCTACTTGCTGATCAACATATACATAAATTCAAGATCCTGTGAAGTTCATATTTACAGATGTTGATGAATCTCAGCAAAAAAATGTATGTACAATAGCTTTGCTTTTATTAGTGCTTAATTATTGAAGCTCATACCAAAGCATAACATTGTAACAGGTTCTAATGCATATATATAATTTCAATGCGGGTATTTATTTTCTAGAATTTATCCAATGTCATACTTTAGCAATAGTGGAAAAGCAGTACTGTTTAGTTATGAAAGGTGAGGAATCTGCCACTGATTAACTGTTTGATATTAGTCAATACACAACCTTGTTCCATTTCAATCAGTGGCAAAACTCCCATTGACTACAATTGCAGTGGAACTGGGCCCTTAACTTTTTGTGATTTCACCCATCTGTAAAATGTGCATAATAATAATGTCCTGCCTCACAAAGCTGGGGTGATGACTAATCTAATGTATCCCAGTCCTGCAGTCCTTACTTGTGTGAAGGCCCAGTCCTGAGCACCTTCCACTCCTGACCCAGTATTAAGGACTGGGGCCTTTAATATTTAATTAAGGTAATAAATGTTTAAAGCACTTTGAGATAATCTGTTGAAAGGCAATGTGTGAGTGCAACATATTGTTATCAGTAAGGCCAATAATTACACCATTGTTAAAAAGTGAATGTTGATTTTTAAAATCCTTCTTCAGTGATTCCTATAAATGAATGTTTTCACTATATTTATGCTTTGTACATATGAAATACATGATATTTGTTATGACATTTGTGGGCATAACCTTTTGCTAGATCTGCAGCTGGTGTGAAGAGCCACATATCCATTGACATCAGTGAAGCTACATTGATTGACCCCAGCTGAAGATCATAGATTTTAAGGCCACGAGAGACCACTAGGTTCATCTATTCTGACCTCTGACCATTGAATTTCACCCAGTAATTCCTGCAGTGAAGAGATCTTTTCCCCCTACTTTGTAAGTGTACACTATCACACCCCCTAGTTTCAATATCAGTAGAATAACATTTATACTTCAGACTAACTAGATGTACAAGATGCTTACAATAAATGAGGCTGACCCCAATTATCTTTGAAAATGCAAGTATTACAAAATGTAGCAACAAATAAAAACATTCATGTCTTGCCACACGTGGGTGGGAGATGGTGCAGTGCAACATGTGGTGCCAGTATTAGGGTTTCTCATGTCATACAGCAAATCAATTTCTAAATTAAAAAAAAAGTAATTTCAGGTTTTAAAAAATCTGATAAGAATTTCTCCATCTGCCATGTTCCAGAGTTGACAGCTGCTTCCTTTTACATAGCTAAGATCAACCTGACCTTAGCGAATCAGTCTGTGTGGGATGTATGTTCATTGTTGAACATATTAGTAGAGAAGTATTAAAGCTTGGCAGAATTTTCTGTTCTGTTCCTTCTGTCTTTTGCACTGATTAATACTTATCCCCCTCTATACTGTTCCTGTCTGTCTCATATTTCTTCTCCATGGTAGATGCCTTTTAAAAGTAGCTTGATTCTAGCTGTAGTTGACCTTTTATGGGGTAGTGCTGATTCACATCAAGGTTTTATAGGCCTGTTAGTTTCTGCACATGTGCAAACCAGGGATACTCTCTGACCTACAGAGAAGTTTTTCTGAAACAACAGTATTTTATTTTATTTTTTTTAAATCCATGTTTAGGAAAAGAGAAAATGCTATGCAAATCCAAGCATGACAAATAAATGTTTATACTTAGGTTTTGTCATTTGTATTAGGAGTGTTTGCTGAAAAGAATCTAAACAGACAAATGCTTTCTGTTAGAAGGGAAATGGGGAAACTTTCGCTGTCTAATGCAAAAAAAAATCAGATTTGGCACAGCCTCAGATGCCAAACCTAAACATAAACACTATCTCCCATTCCCTGCCCTTCCCTCCCTCTTTAATCCCTTGATCTCTCCCCATCTCTCCTCTCTCCATTTCTTATTCTGTCATCCTCATTCCTTTATTTCACCCCTCACCATCTGTTTCTTTCTTTCTTTTCTGTTCCCTTTGGCACTGGGATCAGTTTAAGATCTTAGTTCACCTCTTTGCCTCTCTGGTTCTACTTATTCCACTCCACCCCTTCCTCTCTTGTTTTCCCTACTTCGTTCATCCCTTTTCCTTTCCTAGTTCCACTTTCTTAAATCCTTATTCCTAAATCTTTTTACTTCTCCATGCACACAGGCTTCTTCCCACCACACAGCACGCACATGGGTGTGGCCTTCTGATCATTACCACCTTTCTTACACTCCCAACTACAATGGGGATGAGACACACTTTACCCTTGGCCACATCAGCAGCCCCTTTGCTGGTTCTACTTGCACCACTGTCTAGAACAGGATTAAGGCCACATACTGTAGGGAATGTCATCAAGTACCATTTGGCGCATATTTTCCTGAGATTTGCCATTTACTGACCAGGCTTATGAAACACAAATTTTCTTTTTGTGCCACTCTGGAAACCAACATGTCTTCTTGTTATGGGGCTAACGACTCATACTGGATAATATCCAACACACTATGAAATCAGTTCCGAAAATAGAGATGGTGAAAATAGCACAGTGACCCTGACATCGGATAAATTATCATATTAACATAATAGAATGTAGTTATATACAGTTTCCTGGTATGCAAAACAATATGATCCCATAACATATTTCTTGCTTAAAGTTTCTTCAGATGTGGAGTTCATCCTTTAATGTTTGTTTACATGGGAAAACAGAAGCTGTATGGAATAGAAATTGATGAATCACTAGATATGTATGCAAATAACCATACATGTACAAATGTGCATCATATACAGACAGAACAAATGATGACAGGCAGCTTGAGATCTTGCTGCACTTATCTCTGATACATTTATTTCCATGAGGTTGGGCGGAGCACAGAATTACAAAGAAACAAAGCCACAAGTGGCTCTAATAATGGTTATACACTCCACATTAATGTTATAAATGTGCAACATATGTATCAGCTGTATCTGTTGCCCTAATGCTCATTCCCTTTTTATATATATACATATCCATATAGAACACAATATGGTGATATGATATACCTTTCATCTTCATAAGTAATGGATGGCATATGTCCCACTAGTGGGGGAAAATGCTAAGCCATACATATGTTGTGCATGGCCATTCCTAATGTATGATTTATGATTTATTGAAGGTTTTTATTTGCCGCCGTTCAGAACAGAGACCACAGAACAGTGGATAGTACATAAAACTACACTTTTTATTTTCATGAATCAGAGATGGTTGCATGAGGAGCCATTGTTCATCTCTAGTTCACAAAGATAACATGTTGATTACACTTCTTACTCTCAGGATTCTTCTTTACCTTTTCATTTTGTGTTTAGCTACTGTAACAAGTTTGTGTTTTCCATATGTACAGTTTAGAAGCTTCTAATGCTGGCATTAGGTAATTTTGTCTTCTCATCAGAATATAATAAACTTATGTAATGGTGTTGTGTGTATATATATATATATATATATATATATATATATGTATATATATATCCATACACACACACACACAAACACACCTTGTATGTACAATATTGGTGTAGGTTAGGCACAAAAAAGCTCTAACTGTTCCAAGTCCAAACCTCACCTCCCTTAAGATTCTCACTAACACTTATTTGGTCACTGATTTTGCAAGATTTATGTTTCCAAGCTGTAAGTCAACAGTAGCCAATTTAAAGGGGCAACATTTCATGATTTTATACATATTTCTATTGTATTAACTCAACTAATTTATTTTAACCTATCTGTCTAAACTGTGTGTGGATAAATGTGTGTTTATTTGAAATAGGTAAATCAAATAATTCAGTAACAATTAGAAGGCTATAGATGCTAATTTTATTTTATTTTTATGCAATAAAATATACCTGTATAAGGACCAAATCCCAGTGACATATGTGATATAAGGTTTAAGGCAGTATAACAGATCAACACCTGTCAATCAAAGATCCCATAACCAATTATCAAACTGCTTGTCTTGATTCATATACAGATATATTCCTTTACTTATAATGTCCTTTCTGCCTTTTTTTGTTTCCCCAGCTTTAAAATGTATTAGGAAAAGACAACTAATGCATTGAATAGGCGAATGATCATTTGGAAAGCAAAACTGGGAGTGCTGCTTTCAATGGGGATGATTTAACAAAGATTTTGGAAGCTCCAAAAATCGGTGTCTAATTGCTTAAAGTAAAAGCATCATTTGTTTAACTAAAGAAGCTCTTTGTAACGCAACAGGCATAGATATGAATCAGATCGTTTATACACTTTCAAATATACTCTCCACTTTGATAAAATCAGAAACTATCTCGTTTCCATCAAAAAATTCTGTTATGTGGGATGTGGAAATGATAAGTACTAATAAGGTATTAAGTTTAGCTTTCAAATTCCCACCCCTGTAAGTTATGGCTCATTGTCTAAGAACTAAGATATTTTCCTATCAGCTTCATCCCCGATCTTCTCTGCACTCTCCCTAAAGCTCCCCAATTCCCTCCATCCCCCATACACACTTGTGTGTAATGACTTATTCCACACCACAGTGGACAAAGTATACACCAATGTTCCAAGTTGCAATAATTGCAATATGCTGTTATCCTGGCAGGGCTTCTTAAAGCTGGCTTTCCCTAGCCTGTGATCACGCTTGTTTCTGAGAAAGCAGATATAATTATTTAGCAAATATGTAAGGACGCAGAATTAGCACACGTTTCCCTTTAAAATTTAAAGATTATACTTTATATTAAAACCATGAGTTTCTTTTCTTTTGTTAATTGACTGGTTTAAGGCCCCGTTTTGGAAGTTGTTTCGGTCCTTGCGCGTCCATTATCTACAAAGATCTCAAAACAAACTTATTTGGTCATCTACTCAGCTACAGTGGGTCGGGATCTAGAATTCACCTTTTGTACCCAAAGCCATTCTCAAGTGCATGAGTTTTCACGGTTTTAAAGGAACGAGAGCGATGGCTCATGTACTTGAAAAAGTGACCATTTTATAAACAGCACTTAGCTAGGCATTGTGCGTGGGGCTGTTATGATGAAGCATGTTTCAAATATAACTGTACATGTTTACAGACCCCACCCCACCCTTCAACCCCCAGGAAAATGGATGAGACCAGCTTTTCGCGTTTTGATCCCTTCCCTCTGTTCCTTACTAGTTTCTCCCTACCTATCGGTACATCAGTGGTTTTACAAGCAGAGATGTGGTTTCAACGTATTTTTGTCTAGTTATTAAGCAAAGAGTTCATCGGTTCGAGTTGATGTGTGATTTTGTGCCAGGGACTAAGATGACAAACACCCATCCTTCTCTCTTTCTCTCTCTCTCTCTCTCTCTGGTAGATTTAAGCCACAAAAGGGCCCGATCCCGCGGTCCTTAGTCCCATTGGAGTCAACGGGAATCTGTCCTGAGTAAGGACTGCAAATCAGACGCTAAAATTTCACACACACACGCTCTTTCCACGTATTTCTAGACAAGGTCCCCGATTTATTTCCTTTACTCGTACACTTCCTGACGTGAGGAAAGATAACAAAGGGGAAAGTTTAAAGCAATAAATATCAAAGCTACGTCCCCACGTCCCTTATTTTTGGCTACAGCCCCTGTTTTTCGATCGCGTTCAATGGATAATAAGTATAGGTAACACTTAACTGACCAAATCTTTGTATTTAAACCTTTCCATGAGATTATCTAATTTTAAAGCATTCGCTTCTGAACCAATCTCCTCATTGTAAAGGCACATTTTTGGATGAGGGCTTGCTGAATTTTCTTGCCCCAGTGCAAGATGTTGCTTTCCTCCATGTATTTTTGTTTATAGATTTCCCGTTTCTGCCTTGATTAAACCTAGGGACGTTTTAGCTGCCCTGTTTAGTGATAGATTTAATGCTGTCAGATATGGTAGGGAAGGGATGTTACTTCTTTAAGTGGTTGGACGATTTAATAAACCGTATTGTATTATTAACTCGAGAAGTCTCTAAGCTTCCAGAAAGCCACTGACAGTTTTTCTTGTGTTTTGATAGATTTAGTGCTGATATGGTACATTTCTTCTGAACATTCAGCAGCCAGGGCTTGAAGATTAAAGATCGCACCCCTCTGGAGAATCAAGCCCTATTCTCCGGAGAATCTAATAAATTTCATGATTGATTTCTCCGCTGCATTGTTTTGTATTTCAATATTTCAAAAACCCTTCCTCAGCATATTTCATTGGCACAAACCTGATTCACATGCCGGATTCCGTGATGTAATTAAAATAAATTTGAACCTTCAGGAGTCCAAATCCGCTGGATAGATTCAATCCGCTCTATTTTAGAATCGTCTGTCTGGTCCGAAGCTTTACAGAAAAGTTTTAAACTGACCTTAGTCCACACTGTCAATTCGTAAGGCTTGAATAAACTGTCGAATAACTCTGTCCGCGTGTGTATTTTACGGTAGTGTTGTAGTGGAACACAAATATACCCCGCCAGAATCTAATCTATAGCGAAGAATAAAACGTTGTGTCTGCGGAGACTTTTCTCTACTGTCTGAATAACATAGAATGTCAATATAAACTTTAGTCTCGTAAATTTACGCCGAAAGACTAGATTAGATCCGGTGATCGGTCTAGCATTTTAAAAGGCAAGTCTCATTCATTAAAAATATAACAAGGATGCAAAGCAGTGTCTGCACAATTCAAGTTCATGCTCAAAGTCCAGTTGTGAACTAAATTACCGCATCCCTTTACTAAAATCAAAATGACTGGCTGCCCTTACATTCGTGGAGATATATATTTTTAAATAAAACAGTGATTTTGTCTTCCGAGACAGTGCTGTAATTATTTAGTTCAGTGGATGAATCTTCTGCAGTTTTACCGCTATCAAAATACATACCTGTGCCTTTGTATGTATAAATAGAGAAATATTCTTTATGGAATGTAAAGGGTTAATCGCTGCTTCTTTTAAATGCACATAATCTCAACGGAGTCCCTGACCGTGGTGAAAGCTATTGATTGCTTGTATTGCCATACACTTGTCAGAAGACGACCCCTCTCCCCCCCCTCCAAAAAAAAGGTAAATAAATAAGGAAAGAAAAGTACAAGGAACAAATAGAAATAACAGATTTTCGGAAGTGTCTAAAATACGTACAAATCCCGTTTTATGTCTTCCCAATCACGTGTCTATTGATATCATAAAAGAGATCCTGCGGCAGTCTTTTTCCTCTAAATACCTTACTCATTGAAACTGGCAGTTCCACTCATTATTCCACTCCCTTAAACCCGATTCTGATGCTGGCTAAATATAGAGCTTTGCCTTCACAGGAACGCGAATCGAATACACAGTAAGCAAATCAGGGGGGGGGGGGGGGAGCAGAGGGAAGCTTGATCAAAGCCTCAAATCCCTCCTTTCCTTCCCAATCCTGGTTTGTTGGGCGGAGACAGGTTTCTCGCTTACCGCACGTTTACAAAGATCAAGCTTAAAATTCAATCACCTCCGCCAGAAGTATTTAACAAAAAAAAAAAAAGGGGGGGGGGGAATAGAATTAAAACCAGATTGGGTTATTTTCAAACAAACAATGGTGTTCCGCTGGAAAACAGAGGCAGTCTTTCAGAAATGGACTCCTGATTGTAATCCTCCTCGTGTTTAGGCAAATGGAGAAGAATACAGACCATCTCTGGGAAAAGAACACATGGGCCCGGCACAGAAAAGACCCCTCTATATTAAAGTCACTTGTAAACCCCCTCGATGTTTATAATTAAGATCGGGCACATTTTTAAAGTTACACATGTTTTTGTATGTGTGGTCCACCAAGGTCTTCCATTCATTTGCTCCCGGAGGAGGTTCATTAGTATGCCACGTTCAATAAGGAATTATTTTTGACCCGACGTAGAAATTCACAAAAGGTCAAAAAATGTGCCTGTGGTTGTGACATTAGAGGGATAATGCCTCTTTTGAACACAAGAGGTCGCTGCTGCGATCGTGTATTAAAAATATTGTCTAAACGGCTAATCACTGCTAGATTTAATCTGCAACTGCCACATTTTTAAAGTGTGTGAGTGGGTTTTCTTGGTTCGTTTGGTTGGTTGGTTTGTTCATGGGTAATGGTAGAAACGGTATAAGGATGGAGAAAGAGAGGGGTCTAAAAAGGAAAATAAATCAGTGATAAGACAAAATGTGAGCGTAAAGGTTATCAAATGATCGTGTTAGTATTTTTATTGCGATATTTCCATGCTACACTTTTTTATTTTACAGTGACTGTGCAATGGCCTGATATCTCCCCAAGAGTGTCCCAGACAAAACTCTCACAAATATTCCGCAGTGAGGATGACTCTCCCCACCCTGAACTGACTATAGGTTTGACGTATATATTTAATATTCAGTTATGGAATGTCTCCTACCAGATCTCATAGTGGATGATATTTGCTTGCAATATGTGTATGAGTTGTGCACAATATAAGTGTTTAAGTGTATTCATGTGAAATTGCCCATTATTAAAAGTTTGCCCCATCCACATGCCAGCTTGTTTGTTTGGAATTGCTATCATCAGCAATAATTCTTGGTCATTGCTTATTGGGTTACAGAGAGAAAACACCGCAATGTGGGGCGGGGGTGATGAAATAAGTAAATAAATAAATAAAACCTTGCCGGTTTCAAGAAGAATTAAATGGTCACCTAGTTACAACTTCAACTGTTCATTTAAATGTTAAATATGTAAGGTGTGTGTATTTACAACATCTTTGCCTTCTGACATCTTGAACTCCTATCAAGACGGTCATCTTAGTATCTTTACAGGAACCTTCGATTCCCCTTTTATTAAATTTATATACACCCTCCACATTGCAAATGAAAACATCTTTCAGACTGAGCTAGGATTCCTACGAGATCGTTTGCTTAGCAGTAGCATAATAATCATCAAATTTAAATTTAATAACTTTTTGGCCATGCCATCGCAACACAATTTCCATGTGTGTATAAATAGTCTAGTTGGACTGTTTTTTCTTTTATCCAAACTCTTGCCGTGTCAGTTTCCTTTAAAAGAAAGGGACGCTGGAAAAAAAAAACACATTTTGCTGATAAACATTGTTTAGAAGCCTCCAGCTGGAAGGCGCTTAGATAATAAGGTGATGACGGCGGTATAAGAACCCATATAGAACAAGACAGAAGCGGGTTCCAAACAAACCCTAAAAGAATTATGTAAGGTATTGTTTCATTTTGCATAGTGGAGTTATAACGGTATGAGGAGGATCCAGCTTCACATATTTAACAACTAAGAGAGGTTCAGGTCATAGTATGATCAAAGCCTGAATTTTGCAAAGATATAAAGAAATGAGTGCCTTAAACTTTAAAAATATGCATGTGTGTTACTAGATTTGAAAGCTTTAAATAATTGAGAGTCAAATTATTAAGCCAGCAGCCCTTTAAGGGGTCACTGACATTGGTTGTGGAAGGTTTCATGGCCCTAAAGTTACAAGGACTTTAGTTTTAGGAGTGCCTGTGTACCGATGTGCATAACTGAAAAATCACAAACAATATTATTGGGGACCAGCTACACAATATTTCTTATATTTTAGTTCCCTTGAGTAACTTAATGAAAGTCTCCACATTTCTCAAAGAAGAGGTACATTTAAAGACTTATATTACCTCCAGCATTTGCACTGCTGTAAATCCAGACAAAACATAGTAAAAAGAGGGTAGAATTACGTGTGTGTGTGTGGGGGGGGGGATAAATTATTGTCGAACCGATGAAAGTGGGTAGACCTAAACTTCGGCTTAAACTAAAGAAGACGTAGAAAGGGTTTGAAAAGGGGGAAAACATAGAAAGGAGAGATTTTGAGGGGCAATTTAAGGTAAATATTTGTATCATCTTTTTCGATCTCGTGTTTAGCAGAAATCCATAAAGCACTATTCACAGTTTCAAGGGAAAAAAGGAGAATGGGAAAGACAAACAATTAAACCTTGTATCTGTGACTTAATACAGCGAGTATTTATTTTTATCCCATGACAAAAGTAGGTGAGCCTCTCATCTAACTGGGGCAAATTCTGCTGCCTGGCAAAGACAGATACCAAGGAAGGAAATAGCTGGAGCCACCCCCCAAAATATGGAATTTTAAATAGCGAAATGTAAATAGCCAGAATCTCTCCTCCCCCCCCCAAAAAAAAAGTTCAGTGGGGAGGGGGATCTGACAAGAGCAGCAAGAAATGGAACAGAGACAATACTGTAAAGTGAAGGGTGCCAGGGGCGCTCGGAAGGAGACCCGAAGACGAGTGGCAAGAATAAAGTCTAAAGGGGAACACAAATGAGGAGTGGGAAAGTTACCCCCGAGCCGCTGCAGCAGCGTTGCAAGGCTACAGCGACTGAAATATGATAATCAGAACAGCTGCTCTGCGCTCCCTTCCACCAATCGGCGCGGGACAGGCTTGACGTCCCCGCGCGTTACGTCAGGCCAATGGAGATCTAGCCGAGTTGGAGCAGAGAAGTTTGAGTAAGAGATAAGGAAGAGACTAGTGCCCGATCAGCGCTGAGTCCGGCTCCGCAGCGCCTCTTCCAGTCCCAGCACACGGGCAAAACTGGACTGCCCGGCAGCGCGAGAGAGGGCAGTGCCGCCCGGCCAGCAGCGCCCCTGCAGCCCGGCTGCTGCCCATAGCGCACGCTCTGCTTTTCTTTTTAGCAACCGCTTTAAAACCTACTTTGGGGTCTTAAAACGAAAGCGCACACCACCATTCCACTGTGGACAATACCCCCTCTTACAGATATGGGAGACATGGGAGACCCACCAAAAAGTAAGGAGGATTTTTTTTTTTTACCGTTGTTGGAATCAATGTGCTGTCTGTTGTAACCGTGTCAGGCAGGGAGCTGCTATGAGCTGCTCATCTGAACTTCACAGGAATGGGAGAGAAGGTGCCTTTGTTGCCATGCCTGCATGCTTGCTGTGTTTTAACCTCTTATCCTTCTATTTCCATAGCCTTGGGTCCTGGGTGCCTTTAAAGTTTGGGGCGCAGGCAGGATTTTAATGGTACCTCTGCCCTGGAGATGTAGCTATCTTCGCGTTGGACTCCAGTGGGTCTGCCTGAATAGACAGCACCTAGCCCATTTAGGCGAATTAGCATTAGGCGTGCGAAGGAGAGCAAGTGACAACTGTAATGCTGTCTAAGCTTGCTCACAATATCGAGCCCTGTGTTATACGGAGAGGGGTTTAAACATCCACGCGTTCAGTTCCCAACGCTTCCAGCCAAACCCTTTTTAATATATATATAAAACGATTTCCCCTGGAGCGAAGAAAAATGCAAAACGAGGGAGTTTGGGTTGTGTGCGAGGCTTGCAAAATTAGAAGCTTCACACCGAAAGCTGTTCACATCTGCATTTTAACATACGTTCCCCGCCTCCTTTCTAAATGAGGCAAGGTTTTGATGGCACACTTCAATTACCATCCAAAAGTGCAATGCTCTTTTTAAAAAAATCTAAACCTCACAGAGTATGCCCTATAAGGGATCGACACTAAAAGTGTGTTTATCTCTGTAGGAGAGTAAACGGTTAGTCAATCATGTATTTATTTTCATTTCAGAAAAACGTCTGATTTCCCTATGTGTTGGTTGCGGCAATCAAATTCACGATCAGTATATTCTGAGGGTTTCTCCGGATTTGGAATGGCATGCGGCGTGTTTGAAGTGTGCAGAGTGTAATCAGTATTTGGACGAGACCTGTACGTGCTTTGTTAGGGATGGCAAAACCTACTGTAAAAGAGATTATATCAGGTACGCCATTTACGCTGTTTATTTGGTTAGATTTTACTGTATATAGAGACAGACAGAGGGAGAGTGCTTTTTTGTTTTGTTTTGTTTTTTGGTAAAAAAAAAAGTTAGTTCTCCAAAGGTACAAGGGGAAAAGTTCTAGTCAAGTTTATTCCATAAATTAAAATGAAAAATATAAAACACTCAAAGTCAGGAATAGCTAGAGTTTGTAAGGACTTCTCCTGGTAAAGCACAATTTCCTGCAATGTGTGCTGTGGTCCTAACAAAGCAGGATAGCATCTAAATATATATTTAAATAGTATAGCTATTCAGGCACAGAGCTGATCGCTTTTAAACACATACCTGCATCTCTGTGTGTTTGTTGTATGAGTTACAGGAAGGCAAAATCATATACAGAATGAAGACACTTCAAACATGTATGCAGTAAAAAAAAATGAACGGACAAATAAACCAATTTACAGCAGGGCCTATTTAAAAAAAATAAGGTGAAGTTTACAATTCAGTTCTGAAGGAAGATCCTTTTATTGTAAGGTTAAAAGATAGACTACAATGTTTCTTTGCTAAAATAACTGGCAAGTAATCTTTTTAAATATTAACCCGTTGGTGATATCTGACTACCTTTTCTTTCTTATCTTATCTGTGCTGATGAATTAGACAGAGCAGATCAAATTGCCCATCATCTGTTCGCGAACAATTGGGTATATTTAGATAATGGAACTGCTTCCTTCCTCACATTAAAATCTGGTAACTGATAAAATGTGAGAGTTGCCAATCCTAACACTATAGCGAAACCAAAGCAGAACTTTGGGGGTATTTATTATTTGCGCTCTTGGGTCATGTTTATCTATTGCTAGCCTTTGGTGTCATCTGCTAGGTTTGTGTATAGCAGAACTTTGTATATTACCTATGCTGTATGGCCAAAACATTGTTACAGGAAGTTTCAGGAATAAATATCACCCATTTAAGATACCTTTGTAGATTCGTTTTAATTCCGAATTAGAATAAACCACTTGAGTTCCTCCAATGCACATATCAGAAATAGTTGGTTCCGTAAAGCCACGTTGTGAAATTATCCTCAAAGTTTTGCAATGTTGAGAACAATCCACTCCGTTCTTAGCTTTACTTTTAAACGTATCTGGGAGCAGTGTTTTTATCTTATTTTATTTTATTTATTTTTTAACATTCTTCTTTGACTCTTTCCCAGTTTCAAACGAGAGAAAATGTTTGGGAGTGTGATCTGGTCTTTTCGTTCCTGTTTGAATTTCATTGAGTAGGGGAAATGAGCAAATAATTGCAACTTTGAAAAGTTTCTGCAAAAGAAATTTCATTTGTTCAAATTATTTAAAATAAAAAGTGTACAATTTGTGCTAGGCGACCTTGAATTAGACTCTGAGCAAATATAAAATTGTCAAGCATATGCGCAAAAAATAACTCCTGTACCTATTAAGCTATAATATTTGGAGATCGAGCAGTTCTTTCGTTATTTTTCATGACATCTTATAATTCAGAAGTTTTAGATCTGAGTAGAAATTGAATACATTGTGTGTGACACACACTCTGCTATACATGCACACACAAATAAGGTGTAAATATGTGTGTGTGTCTCTAGGCATACACACAACACAGAGATTGTGTGCATTATAGAGGGTATTTGGAAGAGTTTATGTATATATACATATTGTAAACTATTTAGGAGTGTGTGAATACGTATATACGTATGTGTGCATATATTTTTAGAATTATACTAACTTGCCTTGTTAATCAAAGAGGTTAGCTAAATAATATTCAGTTTAAGCCGATACACCGAGGAGCTGTGAAATATGACTCAGAACTACAGCTAATAGAAAGATATCTCTGTCTATGTAGATAGATATTGCTACCTGGAATGTCCCCCCTCTTTCCGTATCGAAGAGGACTCAAGCTACAACACAGTAGCTATTAAAGATGTATAAAACAAAGAGGCGAATTATTTGCTCTGTAAGGCAGTTTTCCTTTCGTTTGTGTTTGAAGGCTTAGCGTTCAGCTTAAGGTGGTACTGGTGGGGAGAGTGGAAAGATTGAATTAGGAGAAAGGCTGGAACGCCGCAGCATTTAAAACGCACTTTAATAGAAAAGTTACGCGACAGAAAGAAGGCGGAAGGTAGAAAGAATCTTGAGACCTGTAGTGCCTAGAAAAGTTCCTCCTTCGGTGTCCTGAGAAGGGAAAAGTAAAACTCTAGCTACTGGAAACTCTAGTGTGCAGGAGGCGGCAAAACTCCTGAAGGTTTCATTCAAAAAAAAAGGGGAGGCTAATAGGTTTGTGTTTGTGCAATGAGTGTCACTCTCTGTCATCGGAGCCAGCCTTTATTTTACATATTATACACAAGCGGGTTGCTACAGCTCTGGAGCAGCGTGGGGGCAGCCAACGTGCCCTGAGCCCAGTGTGAGAGCGCCCGGTGCCCCCCCCCCCCCCCCCCCCTTGCTTGGCGGCTCCGGGCGTGGGGGAGGGAGGGGGGTTTGGGAAATCCCCCCTGGGGGTTTTGGTTTTGGGGGGGCTTGGGGGGGGGGGGGGGGTCGTCTGAGCTCTGCTGCCTTTTACAGCGGCGAGATCTGGGCATTGGCGGTAACTGAATCCGTTTTATTCCTTTCCCCTTCTAGCTTCTGTGCTGTAAAGGCTTGTTTAACTAGCGGGCGGCGTGTGGCGAGTGGAGCAGGGCCGGGGGGCTGCACACGACTGGGGGTGAAACCTCTTTTCTCCTTCTTGTCTCTGGGCCGGGCCCTGCTCAGGTTATACGGCATCAAGTGCGCCAAGTGCAGCATCGGCTTCAGCAAGAACGACTTCGTGATGCGAGCCCGCTCCAAGGTGTATCACATCGAGTGTTTCCGCTGCGTGGCCTGCAGCCGCCAGCTCATCCCAGGGGACGAGTTCGCGCTGCGGGAGGACGGCCTCTTCTGCCGAGCCGACCACGACGTGGTGGAGAGGGCCAGCCTGGGAGCAGGGGACCCGCTCAGCCCCCTTCATCCCGCCAGACCGCTGCAGATGGCAGGTACTCCTCCAGTCCACAGAGAGAGAAAGAGAGAGAGAGAGCTGCTGCGACTGCAGGCCACAGCCACTCTGTGCATCTATCGGCTCTGCAGCGAAAGCGACCAGGGCTTTGTTCCAGCCCTTCCTTCATTCCTCTGCCTCTGTGTGTGTGTACCCTACAGCCCTGTAGACATATATGTGTATGCATGCGTCTGGCGTGTTCTATAGAACACGTGTGTGCTGTGTAGAGCCAGGCACAGCTGTAGATTTCTCTCCATATGGATGAGCCTTCCTATAGAAATATAAATGCTAGAACCACACACATAATATCATTATCCATATATGCACATATAGGTGACAATATAACGGCACATATGACAATAGAACAGGTATACACACACCTGTCTATATCTATGTACACACATGTATATATCCGAAGGCATATCGTTTTATATCTATCTCTAAAACATTATATGTGTGTATGTATTTATATAAACACACTAATACATTATAGGTGTATATAGATTTATATAAACCCGATATATATATAGATAGATATAGATTTATATAAACCCGATATATATATACCTGTATATATATCGGGTTTATATAAATACTTGTATACACACACATATAAGCCAGTATTAAAATTTTTGAAATCTAGTGGTTCACTGGAAGTACATACCTAAGGTGTTGTATGTGCATTTGTCTAATGAGAGCCCTGGGAGAACTAGTGGACCCTTTGGGGCATAAATTTCCTCTTTTGAAAGTGGTTGGTTAGATAGATAGATAGATAGATAATCGAATGTGTATATAACACTTCAGTATTAAATCACAAATACCTTTCCATCCCCCGCCCCTCCCCTCCCCAAAATCACATTTGGAACAGGTTGTTTTAAAACATTGGTAGAAAAGGGGTCCGAAAAGGGATAGACTTAATAACTACAGGCGAGCACTTAGGCTGTAATTTAAAACTGTCAACAAGCTAATCTTCACTAATTGCCTTTTAAAGTGATTCTGCCTTCTTGAAACGTTTTATGTGATTTGATGAGAATTTCATCTTAAACTCCGCGTTGCAACTTTAGACTCGACCAACATACAGGTTTACTTACACTTTTAGTTTTCGACCTGTGCATTAGATATTTATAGAAACTTAGCTTTAGGAAGGGGAACATCTTTCACAGACAAATAAACACCACAAGATTGGAATGGAGAACTGCTGTTCAGGTAACTAACGCTAAGGGATATTTACAAACCCAGCCATGTTTCTACGGGCACAGATGCCTCTTCTGAACAGTTTTCAAGTGACCTATGTATATATAGCAGAGAAACAGATAGCTAATCATTCCAGAATTTCGGACAGATTATGCATATTCCTTCAAGCATATTTGTGCATGTCTTATAAGGAATATTGTGTCTCCAGTTACAAAATTACCAGTATTGGGGGATCTTGTTCGGTCTTCATCGAATGTCTTTGCTGTTTTGCTGTGCCCACGGAGAAATAGAAACCCGGTGTTACAGGACAAAATTGAACACTGCTTGGCCAAGCTTTTAGTAATGTTTACCCTTTATTTTTGGCCAAGTGACATTTAGGGTATTCTAGTCAATTTAATTTCTGAAGAAAAAAAAAGATTCTATGCACTATCAGAAAAACGATGTATTTCTAACTTTCGATATGACAATGTCCATTTGGTTGCATTTCCCGACGGTTTCGATGAAAATAACCAATCGCCATGCTTTCCCTTCCCCTTTTATGATTTTGCAATACCTTAGATTTTTAAGTGACATAACTTCACCTTGAACCTCCACTTTCCCAAACAGCCCCTTCTCTTGGGCTCTCGGAATGTGCCTTTCACATACAAGGTTTTCTACAATGGATACGTTTCCTTTGTTTTGGAGCAGTAGTGTAAAACTGTTGGTAGCCTGTGCATGTAACTGTGCTCAAGGTCTCAGGCCGTGTTGTGATAGAGTCTACATACAACAGGCAGGCACACAAATTATGCAAAGTGCTCCCGTTTAAAACTTTTAAGCTAACTATCTACTTTTGTGGTGTCTCCATAAATAAATACGTCCTCCCTCCCACCCCTTGCCTATTATGAAGTAGAATATTCCTGGTCTGTCAAAGATAATACAGGATTGATCTTCAGTTTGTTTGTTTGTTGTCCCCCTACACCCATTATTTGTCTGTACAGTAAAAAATGCCAATTGTGGTGTGATTCCATCCGCTGGTAGGGGAGAGATAAGGACAAGAACTCAGCTGAATGCCTTAATGGCCTTTTCAGTAAGGATCTACCCCACAAAACTCTGACTCTCTATAGATTCTCTGCCTCTTATTTATGGGGATCGTGTTCGTTCCTCCCCCCTTCCCTTGCAGCAGAACCTATCTCTGCCAGACAGCCCGCTCTTCGACCCCACGTCCACAAGCAGCCCGAGAAGACCACCCGAGTCCGGACTGTGCTTAATGAGAAACAGCTTCACACCTTGAGGACCTGCTACGCCGCCAACCCCAGACCCGACGCGCTTATGAAGGAGCAACTGGTGGAAATGACTGGCCTCAGCCCGAGGGTCATCAGGGTCTGGTTTCAAAACAAGCGATGCAAGGACAAAAAAAGGAGCATCATGATGAAGCAGCTTCAGCAACAGCAGCCCAATGACAAAACTGTAAGTGGCTGCAGCCTGTGATCCTAATGGAACGTTCCTTCCTGAAGTGGAAATGATCCTTTGATCTTGAAATTGTACCGAGGCCACCTCTGACCAGCCTTCTCTGGGGTTTGGTTTTGTCTGGGCAGATAAATGCCGCTGATTATGTGAGAGCTCCATTTTTAAAAAGTACAGATGTGCTATAAGTTGGTTTGCCTGCAGATTACTGTAAATATTACTCACGTATTCTGTTGTCAATGCAATTAAAATAGACCATAGCGAGAGGATTACACCGCCTGCTGAAGCGGACACGCCTTTTGGTGGGGCTAAGGATTCAGTGTGCATTATAGTAAATGTGAATTGACACCCGAAGAGTTTAGGGGATGTAATTAAGCCGAGCATTGTGTAATATTTATTTTGCAAATGCAATGGACTCCTTAACGGAAAAAGACGCATTTCCCCTCTTCAATGGGGGAGTCAAAAACACAAATCTGATGCATTTTCTTAGCACTTTCTATATTATAACGTGCATATTGGTATAGGTGAGCAACTGCACCCAATGTAGGAAAAGACAAATGCAAAGGAAAGATTTTGATTTGTCATCCTAGTCAGAGTATTTTCAACATTATATATAGTTATTTACGTGTGCATATGCACACCTGATGCAAACAAGCTGTCTCGCGTTTAAATTGCAGGATTTAGCAAAACAAGTTGCCTTGCTCCATTTTGCAACCTTTCCCCCCCTCTCCCCGTTTGAGCCTTTCAAGAAGCGACAAGGTGGGTGAGGTAATATCTTTTATTGGACCAACTTCTGTTGGTGAAAGACACAAGCAGCTACTTATTCCCTCTATATTCAGTATATTGACTGACCTGAAAAAGACTATGAATTCATAAGGCTGCCTAGTTAAGTGGGATTTGAGGAGATTCATTTTACCGTGTTAGAATGCAATAAAACACAATGTTATCAGCACACTGTTCCTCAAGGCTCCGAGTCGTTTTGTACATAACAGCCGTAGCATTTAGAATACACAAAGGTTTTCTAAAGCTACTCAGGCACCCGAGGTTGGTAGCGTAGAGGTTATACACCCAGTTAAGGTCACACAGAAAGCCAGCATGGATGCAAAATATAAACCCAGGGTTGTTAACCGTTTCTTGTTCCTTGCCATGCTTGTATCGCCAGGCAGTGGTATTTGGTGTAAGTAGTTAATAACCTTTTAGGCAACCGGGCATGAAGAAATACAAGGATTAAGGAGAAAGAAAGTAAGCTTCCAGTGTGATAAATGCAGAAATAGGCTGACCTATAGTAGACTAGGGTAGGACATTCACAGCAGATTAACTATGTAAATAAAGGCGACTGTATAGATAAGATAGAATAGCAGTTTATTGACTCAGCGCTTATATACAATAAAGTTAACAAAGCTCATTAACATCTTTTGGTCGGTTGTTTACAGAATATTCAAGGAATGACAGGAACTCCTATGGTGGCTGCTAGTCCTGAGAGACATGATGGGGGTTTACAGGCTAACCCAGTGGAAGTGCAGAGTTACCAGCCTCCTTGGAAAGTACTGAGTGACTTCGCATTGCAGAGTGACATAGATCAACCTGCTTTTCAGCAGCTAGTAAGTGTTAGTTCCCAGACTGAATATGCTAATGTATACACGGGGCAGAATATTGGGTATTCTCTAAACTTGGTGTATATGTGCTGCGAGATATGAACCCGAGACTATAAATGCATTCCTGATATTTGCATTATTGCAATATGTGAGTATGTAGAATAAAATGGATTTTATATGGCTCCATCCAAAGCCCACTTGAAGTCAGTAAAAAGGCTCCTATTGATTTTAATGGGCTTTGGATCAGGCCCATAAACAAGGTCTGAAAGAGTAATTAAGATAATTATAGTCATAAAATTTTAAAGCAAATCTATGGAGGAGACTAGCATTAAAAACTATAAGCAATTCATCATTTTACTCTTTGTAAACTTACAACAGCAATTACTAACATTGGGTCCACATTTTTCATTTTGCCTATGTAGTACAGAATTGAGTTCAACTATATGAATATAATGTCAGCCAGACCCATGAGATTCTTAAAACAGGGAGGGTGGGAAAGTGTAAATCTTTCTTTAAGTATGTACCACTAGGCAGATATTTATATCTACCCCATCTGAAATTATATCTTATATTTTATAAAGGGAATTGTTATTACATAGTCACATGCAAAAGCCAAACAATATTAATGGACTGGCTTAACCAACAAGAAAACAGAAATTTAAGAATAAATTCTGTTCTTAACTCACTTCCTTATGCCTACGTCATTTGGCAGCTCATATGGGACCATATCATCTGCAATACTTAGGCTCAACAAGGTGAATTAAGGACAGAAGTTCAACCTTAACTCAATTTCCTGGCCTAAGTGTGTTTAAACCAGATCTTTAAAATAATAAGGTACGTTGTGTATGGTTTTTCAGTGATTCACAGTGATAACAAATAATAATGAAATATTACCATAGAGGTTTTTGATTGGTCAAGCAATTTTTCAAAATGATCCCTTGGAAAATAAAAATAAAGGTTTGCGGCACCAATGTATATTTCTAGACCTTTCCCTTTAGTGACCCACTAATTTTTATGATGTTTTTCCTCTTATTCTGATGCTGAAGAATGAATTTGTTCCATTTGGAATGCTATGTCCATTTGGAATGCCCTGTAATTTAGCAGCCTGTTCTGTGGATGCTATGATACAGATCATCTTGGTTCTAGAGCATCTTCTAGTCCCCCTGCTTAAACCAAGCCGTCCGGTAGGCAGGGGGGAAAAGAAACAACAACAAAACAAAACAAAACACTGACCAGCTTTGTCTGCTTTACTTATTATGGGTTAATGGAACAGAAGATCTTTAAGCCCTGGGATAGACTGGCCTTTGGTGGGTACTAGGTCTAGCAACAGAATTCAATATTTTGGGATGTAACCAGGAGGCAAAATTTGCCCTATATTTTTTATGACAGCTTGACCAAAAATAGAGCATATAGATTGAAAAATAGATGCCCCAGGAGCATTTTGTAGCATGGACACAGTGTAGTGGCTGTTCAAGTGGCTGGTGCAAATTTCTGCTATGTAGGCAGGGCCTTAATCACAGAATCTTCTAACCAAGAAGGAGCAAACTGAATTGTGGATGTATTAGAAATGCTAAACTCTCCATATTATGGACACTGTTAGACTAAGATCTGATCTTCAACTCACAGTGGTTTTGGTTACCCTTTTTACCCAATTCACTCTCATTTAATATGGACCCATGGAGTCCCCATCACCCTTGGGGAAGAAGATGGCTTGTTGAAAAGAAAACACATTATGCTCATAGAGCCTTGTGCCAGTTTTTATTGTATTATGCACCACAAAGAGGAGTGGGAAGTAGCCTTGCAGTTTCATGTCAGAAAACACAAGGTTATTAAATAATTGACTGCAACATACTGTTGGGAATTCCCAAACAATTAGAATACAAAGATCTCTGAAAAACCTGAGAAAACAGGTCTAATTAATAACAGTTTTTTGTCATCGTTCCCCCCCCCCACCCATTTTGGTTTTAGAAATCTATTTTGTTCAGTGAATTGATTTAGGGACTGATTCAAAAGTCATTAAAGTCAATGGAAAAACTCCCATTGATTTCATTGGGATTTGGATGATGCCCTTTGTAGTGCATGTTGCTTATGTATTTGCATTTCTTTTTCTTCTCCTCCTGCCTTTAATTGATAACTATAACTACATTTGTAACCTCCCCTCCCCTCCCCTTATTTTCTTTTGGGCAGGTTAATTTTTCAGAAGGAGGACCAGGTTCCAATTCCACCGGAAGTGAAGTAGCATCAATGTCCTCTCAGCTCCCAGATACACCTAACAGCATGGTAGCCAGTCCTATTGAGGCATGAGGAACAATTCATTCAGATTTTTTTATTATTATTTCCCCCTGTTGAAGAGAGCGGGAAAGTTATCACGTTGGGACTCTGAAACTTAAAAGTATTTAATAAACCTGTAATGAACCTAGCAAAGAACGCTCCAGAAATGCACGGAGTCTTGTTATAAATGACAAGGTGAAATGGTAGCAACACTGTGAAGACAATCATGGGATCTTACTAGAATAATAATAATTTAAAAGAGTAAATAAATACATGATATCCAGTGATCACAGGAGCATCGAAAAGACGTTTTTAAAACGTAGAGGATTTGTATTCATGGATCTCAGAAAAAAAGAAGCATCTTTTCATTTGACTGAACATAGAAAGAAACCGAGATAGAGAGACTGTCTGTACTCCATCCTAATCCGAATGGTGCTGTTTCTTATTGGTCATTGCCTTGCCAAAAAGGAGCTCCAATAGGTTTCACAACATCAGGAAAAGACAATCTAGCCCCGCATGGTTGAAAGATTCATTGCAGGAAGCAGGAGCTGCATTGGTTTGCAATGTTTTTTTTTAGTTGACTCTTAAGGGGTTGTTTCCTGGGTCTCTTATAGCATGTACTGTAGCTGGGGTTTTGGATTTGGTTTTGCTGAGATCCATCCTCTATCGAGAAGTCTGAACCGACTTTAAAAATAGGTTTTTGAATTCCTATTTAAAAACCGACTTATAAAGCATTGCAACAAGGTATACCTCTACTTTGCCACAAAGCGTCTCGGGATTGTGTTTGAATCGTGTCCGTCCAAGAACTTTTCCCCCCAAAGATGTGTATAGTTATGGGTTAAAACGACTGTTTCTCTCTCTCTCTCTGGAAATAAAGAGGAAAAAAGAATTTTTTTTTGGTTTGCTCTTGCATTGCAAAAATTATAAAGTAATTTATTATTTATTATCGGAAGACTTGCCACTTTTCATGTCATTTGACTCTATTTTTTGTTTTTGTTTGCTGAAGTAAAAGAAAAAAGAAAAAAAAAGAAGAAAAAGGTTGTACCGTGGTCTTTGAATTATATGTCTAATTCTATGTGATTTTGTCTTTTTTCTTAAATATTATGTGAAATAAAAGCGCCATATGTAGAATTATTATATCTTCAGGACTATTTCACTAAATAAGCGTTTGGAATATAGAAAAATAAAACTGCTAAAAGTTCCCTCTTTTATATATTTACAAGTTCGCAGCTAAATACCTGAAATAAAATATTGCATGCAAAGTCGGTTGTTATTGAAAATAGGGAGTGTGATATTTTATTGCAAGTATTAACGATCAGCTTGTAAATTTCAATTTCGACAACTATCAGGGCTAGTTTGATGCCTTAGCGTTCAATTGATAACGTTACAAACTTTCCCTTCCCCCTCCTCTCCTACCCTTTAAAAGTGATATTACTAGGCATAACCAGACAATGTTGAGACACCTAAAGAACTGACATAGCCAATAGAGCTCAGCTTTTCTGAGCTGTATTATTTAAAAAAGAAAGAAAGAAAGTGCTGTATACCAAAGCCTCGTTGTTAAGATTGCTGAAGTGACCTGTATTTGAAGTATAAGCTCCTGATAAAAGGGACATATTTTGCTTAGTAAGTCAAGTATGACTATTATTTATCAGTGTCTGCTGTCAGAACGATTGAAAAATGCTGCAGGAGGAATAGATTTGAGGGGATGTTGCTGTGAACTCTCACGATTGGTGTTTCTCTTATTTTCTTTCGACTTCCTTTCCCCGCTCCCCCCTCCCTTTTCTTCCATTTTTTTAATTTGGGGGAAGGGTGGAAGGTCGTGGTGACAGCTAGAAACGTGGGCGATTTCTTGGGGGGGAGGAGGGGAAGAAAACCACAGGAAAGGGTAAGGGTTTTTTGCTCCTTTTCAATTATTCCCTCGTGCTCACAGCCATTACAGGACAAAGGCTCACTTAAAAAAAAAAAAACCCTTAACAACTGGGATACACAGAGATTTTGAGTCTGACAAAGACAAGTTGGGTTGCATGACAGTTTCTCCAAAGCGTCATGTTTTCTTAACATAATCTTATTCTCTCTTAGCCTCCCTCCTCCACCGCCCATCATCCCCACCCTCCCACCCCGAGCTAGGTAAGCTATGACAAACCATTTCGACAGTGGGGGGGGGGGGAGGGAGTTAAAAGTCTAATATAAGGATAGAAACTGGATTCATTTTGTATGCTCAAGTGTAATACATTTTTGAATACTTGATAAATATTTAAATAAATATGAAATCTACCTTAAACCGTGTGAGGAGTAACACTTGTATTGTCATACAGGATCGTAGGGTTGGTAAAATTCTTGCGGGGGGTGGGGGAAGGGAGAGGTGAGGATGTCATTATGCCATTTGGTTCAATGTTGAAAAGAGGGAATTTAGTACTCAGTTCCAGGGAGAGCGTCGCTTGCCGAGCATAAGCTGCGGTTAAGGACAAGACTGGGCCCTTACATTTGGCTTTTCTTTCACTCTTTCTGCCAAACCGAGCTGCACACTCTTAATGTGGACACAGGAAACAAAATAACTTCTCGTTGCAAATGCTGGGGGAATACCATTGCACTGGACTAGCTTGTTGAGTGATATGTTTAATTCGTGGCAAATGCTCCAGTTCACCCCTGCTTGAACAAGGAAATCTCCCACTTACATAAAAATTGGGCCACGGTGATAAGGGTTAGTCATAATATTGCAGAGAATTAGAACGTACTGGCCTAGGAGTTTATAGACAAGAAAAAATGGCAAGTCTCTTATTGTTCCGGATTACAAGGCTTTGTTTTGATTTTCTCTTTTAACTGTTATTTATACACGATTCATGTCTGAATTTGACATTTCTAAGTAGCCATGTGTCTCCCACCTATGGGTACAATAGTCCATTCCAGTTTGCTCTGGAATATAGAATACCCTGTTCACCACTGCACAGCTTCTGGGAATTTGTGGCAATTTGACCCTTTGATGTGAAGTTTAAATGTGTAATTATTTTTCCTTATGAAAAACAATTCCGGATTTCTTTTATACCTTTTGTGAACTACTTTAAATGGAGTCTTGTGGAGCTGAAATGAAATTTGCCAATTTGGGGATTTAAAAAAAAATCAATTAGGAGCTAGTACGTTGAGCTTTTGAATCCCTCATTACAGTTATCTGGATCTTTTATCCTAATTGCTAAAGAGATACCAATGTATACGTCTGCATCTGTGTGTGTGTTGTGTGTGTGTTGAATCCATAGTATGAAAGTATGTCACCTCTGCAGTTTGCAAATGTTTCATACAGAGCTTATTGGACTGCAGTGAAATAGACTGATCGGTGTCATTCTACTTGTGTTCGTTGTATTTTTTGTAAAAAAAAAAAAAAAAAAAAGCCAGATTCGTGTTTATGTTCATAGTTCAGCACATTTTCTGAGCTCTTCAGCTTAGTTCTTGATTTTAAGTTTTACAGTTTTGCCTCAAGAAGAGGACTCCAATTTATATATATCCCGAGAGAGTGTGTCTAAAAATCTCTTCTAATCGTATGCCTTTAGATTGCTATTATGATTCCGGAGCCTTTCCCATCTCATTGCTCTGAGTTCTTCTTTCTGGATAATATGATTTATTCTCCTCAGCATTTCTAAAAAAGTACAGAGCTCTTTTCCCGACACAAATCTTTCTCTTTATGTGTTTCATCCCAACTCTTCTGCCAGGATCAGAATAATCCTTCAAGTAGACTCAGTTTTACACGCTACCAGGCAGATCTGTGTTCCTAGTGCTCAGACCTTGGGGCAGGAGGGGTGTTAAAGGATGAATTAGTTATATTAAGAAGTGCTGATTTTTTTTAAATGAAGCTAAAGATAATTTCAAACAAGTCTCGTGCTGTCTGAAGATTCCTGCATTCTTGTATTTTTCTTTGTATCCCTCCTCCTCAGGAGCTTGAGAGACATATACTGCGGGACAAATTCTGTCCATACAAATGTATGTGAGTAGTTCACTGCTAGTGTCTTCACTGAGAATACTCAGGTGAACTAGGGCACCACGATTTATGAGAGAGAGAGAGAGAGAGACAATCATTGTTTGGATGCATTCATTTGTTCTATTTCATTCACTAGTTTTTCCATGCACTTTAAGAACCGGATGGTAATTAACAAAACCAGCAGCTATGGCTCTTCCCTGCTCTTGTCTCTTGATAACGAACAACCTGCACTATCAGTGTTCAATTTCAAAGTGTTTTGTTCACATGAACATGTAGTTTTGATCTTATTAAAGAATTGTTTTAGTTCACTCTGAATTTTGTCTGCCCCACGGTCATTTTCAAAACTGTTCTCATTTCATTTTTTTTCTAGGTAAATCTATCGCTGAACACCCCAAACCAACGTTTGGATGAAACGCAGACGATCTGGCGTCTGAATTTCAATTTTAAGACAAGTCAAATAGCTCAACAGTAAGTACTTGATTTTATGTCTATATTTGTAAATTTCAGTTTGGGTCACTTAATTGAAAAAAACAAACAGAGTGACCTTTAAGCGCTATCTGTGTGTGGAGGGGCTGCTCATTAACACCCTTTTGCAAGATTTCCCCCTGATCAGTTTAAGTCGAATAAAGCCAGGAACAGTACAAAATAGCTTTCGTGGGGAAGCAATACCAAGATTGTTTTAACAATGAAAGTCACATGCTGCAGCAATTTCTCCATGTTTAAAATCCTTAACATATTTTACAATATTAAGTCTCACTTCTGTGTGGTTTGTGTTTTTCAGCTGAGCTGTGAGTAGTTCATAAAGGGTGCTGGAAAGAGATCCTGTTTACTGATTGTTTCTGATTGTTGTTTTCTTGATAACAGAGCAAGCCACTGAATGACTGTTTGAGCTCAGGCGCCACAAACATAAACTTAACTGCTAACAATGTCCCGGTCCATGATGGAGGATCTATCCGCTCCTCCCAGGGACTCCTGAAGTGTAGACAGAGAAGTTAGTTCATAAGGAGTCAGAAAGAGAGGCTGGAGTGGGGGTGGGGAGAGAGAGGAGACTTGCGATAGGACTGACCAGTATGCAGTAGCGTTGTATATTTCATTGTCTGCACTGTCATTAGCGAGGGAAGCTGATGCAAAGTTCATCTGCCTGTGTCTTGGGAAAGACTTGTGTGATTTATTTTGCAGACATCTAGCCTTCCTGACCTGATTTGTTTATGATGTTATATTTGTATGTAATTTTCTCCCTTCCTTTTATTTTCATTGTATCGTAACCAGATACGTGATTTTTAAAAAAAATCAAACTCTAACATGACACTCAGCGATTTGGGCCCGATCCTGTTCGTAGGGAAACTAAAATGAGTCGTTGCTATTATTGACGCCAGGGCGAGAAGGATCGGGTCCCCTAGGTTATAAACCAGCCGCGCAGCTGTATGTCTTTGCTGTGGCAATTGAATTGATTCCCGGTAGCTATGGAGTTCTACGAGGGAATTTGCAAAGCTGGGATTTCAGGAGTAAGTTTATTTAAACCCCCCAGCAGATTGGGACAAAGCAAGGCAAGGAGCCGTGAGAGAGAGATAGAAAGGGAGGTGGGGTGGGGGAGGTGTTGGGAAATAGAGACACTGGGTAAACCAGATCTCGGCTCCTATCTATGGGGCAGACCTTGAGAAGCAATAGGAAGAGGGAAATAGGGTGTTACTGTGTCTTTTCTTTCGGAGGCTGTTCAGGTTGGTAGATCTCCAAGGCTAATCCAAACAACTAGCTTGACTTGTGAGGTCCGAAGTCTAGACAGAGCTGGTGGCTCGGCGGCTCCTTATCTGTCTTTGGAATCAGCCAAAAAAGACTTTCTTAATGTCCACAGCAGCTCTAGGATCTGCCAGGCCAGGAGCCACCACACCTCGCAGACAGGACAACAAATACACCACCTGGAGGCTTTACAGCTCGCTTTATTGTTCTAATGGTGAATGTTTCAAAACATTCAGCTGTCTGTCTCTCCCTCTCCACCTCGCTTCCTCTCCCCTCCCACAGGCGAAGGGTGTAAACAAGATCGCACGATTTTACTAAATCGCCGGTTTCTTTTAAAAGCCTCTCTCATTTGGGGGTGAGCCTCCACCTGACTGCCAGAAAAGGGAATGTGCTAATAGAGACCCCGAATCGTGTCATGAGAGCTAGGGTCAAAAATCGTGTTCCGATCGTGTTGCTTAAGTTCAAGTTTTGGGAGGTTGGGGTGGGGGGGACGGAAGCTAAACTCCCTCTTAATCCTTATCATTAGGGAGCGATCGAACCAGTTCAATTAAAGGAGAGGAAGTCAGCTCAGATCCCAGATCTTCTTTGGGAACTGGAAATTAACCTCTTTATGCTAGGTTTGTGGATACTGCAGTCAGTTAAGGTGGTTTGATGCAGTTGAGATGAATGAAGAACACATTTTAACTCAATAGTAAACAGCGTTTGGGCAAGCAGGGAGAAGGAAATCCTTTGGTTGTATGTCACCCCGATTTTTTTGATCTTTCAAATTTTTTTGGTGTCCTCGTTTGTCTGGGCGATTTGTAGATGTAGGGGGTTCCTATATTTCCTTCTTGTACAGTGAATGAGTCCATAAGAATTCTAGTTCTATCTATCCAGCACAGACAGGAGCAGATTCGGATCGCGGCAACGGTGTAAATCCGGAGTATCCCTTTCGGAGTCTATGGGTACGTCTACACTACGAGATTAATTCGAATTTAGATAATTCGAATTTGGGAAACAGATTGTATAAATTCGATTGTGCGCGGCCACACTAAGCACATTAATTCGGTTTTTAACCACATTAATTCGGTCGTGTGCGGCCACACTACCCCATTAATTTTAACCACATTAATTCGGTGGTGTGCGGCCACACTACCCCTAATTTGAATTTACAAAATCGATTTTGGTGCTACTCCGCTCGTCGGGGTGGAGTACAGAAATCGATTTTAAGCGCCCTTTAATTCGAAGTAACTGGCTCCGTTGTGTGGACTGGTTAAGGATTAATTCGGATTAACGCAGCTAAATCCGAATTAAAGTCGTAGTGTAGACCAGGCCTATGAAGTTTCTCGGGGTTTACACCGGTGTAATTGAGATCAGGGCTATAATCATGCTAGTCCATTTTGAGAGAAGGAAGTTGATTGCTATAACCACAGAGCATTGCATACTATTTTCAGTAGATATTGTAATTGAGCATACTAACCTGAAATTAGGAAATTTGTCTGTGGCCAGCAACTCAATTCCTATACAATTTGAAAAGCTGCAGTTTGTGGATGACTAGTGTTTCTACGTTTAGACTTCATAGTTATAAACACCTTTGTATTTGGAGCAGAACAATTACAACTTATAACTTTCCTAATAGTTTCTCATCAAAGACATTTAAACAAAATAGGAGAATCTCCAATGTTTCAGGGAATTCAGGACTAAGATAGCTACATTTTCCCCAGAAAAGGATTCTTAACAGTAATCCTGGCACTATTTTTTTCCTCATGGGTAAAACTTTCTGTTTATTTTGATCTGTCACAAATACAAGGCGTTGTTTGAATTGTGTTACACTTAGCAGGTATATAGAGATAATATTAGACAGGTCACTGGGCATGATAAAGTAAAATATGGTGGGAATTAACTTGAAAAGTTTATGAAGGTTTTTACTACAGCTCATAAGTTATCCTTCCTATAGAAATGTGATGCTATGGATAAGATCTTATAATTAATGTGACACTTTTAAAATAAACCAGGGTTTGGAGTCCAAATATTTTATCCCAATATTAATATCAGGATACAAACTACGGGTCCAATCCTGCAAATGCAGAGCAGAATTCTCCTCATTGGTGTACCTAGTCCCATATAATTCATTGGACTACTCCTGGGAGTAAGGATTTTCAGGATCAGGCCCTATATATTAGTTCATATAGGGCCTTCTGCTTCCCATTTACAAGTACGAATGCTTGAGCACATAGCTCCTAAGGTAAATAATCATCTCTGACACTGTCCTACTACCATTGAAGTCAATAGCAAAAGCCCATGGACTTCAATGGGTGGAAAATCGGTGCCTAATTTTGTACTTGAAAATACCAATTTTTCCAGTCATTTTTCTCTACTGTGCATTAAATATCTATTTTACCATATGTAGTCACACAATATTTACCATCCAAAACTATTAACCCATCAATACATCACTAAAAAGCATCTTGTTTGGTATAATAATTAGAAACCTGAGCCAATCTGCTTACAGAGCCCAGGGGGCAAAATGTTGTGGAACCAAACAGTTCCTCCCTTACTCAAGTGTAGCTCCCTAGCAGACACAATTGTAGGAATTCCTATTTCATGAATCACTGGCAGGACAATATATTTTGTGCAAATTGCCTAGACATTATTTTACAGAACTTAGCGAAACTAACAAAACAAAAACAATCCTTCCCAAAACAAACAAACAAAACTAATTTAACATCCTAAATATTTCGACGTTCTAATTTCAATGCACTATCCCTTTGTAATATGAAGTGGATAAGGTTTTGCAGGATCGGGCCCTATCTGTGTAGTTTTAAGAGTTTACATATAGAGAATGACCCTGAATTCCTTCCACACCCATTGAAGCCAGTGGCAGTTTGGGATGTACAAGAAATCCAGGATTCAGTCCAATAAAAGAGAACTGAAAAGCTTTTTAATTTTCCCCTGTCTAAATCACTATCACTGAAGCAGTAGAGTAATTTTACAAACTTGAGTAAGGGCTTTCAGGATCTGGCTCTTCTTGTTTTGCGCATTACCACTGAAGTCAATTAGGTTTTGCTAAGGAATTCAAGGATTGAGCCCCTAATGGCTTGTGAGCTCACCTAGTTGTATCAGTTTTGTTTAAAAAATGTTTCAGTTCAGTTGTCATTTTGGGTCTCCTTGCCTCTAGAGCTGTGTAATGTAACTGGGGGGTGGAGGGGAGAAACAAAACAATATTCATACAGAAACAGTATATTAAAGTCAGTTGGATACTTATGCTTCACCATTTTTTAAACAGCAGTTTTGTAAATTCTTATTTATGGACTTTATAAATTGCAGCACCTTGAACTGGTAAACCTTCAATGCCATTTTTGTCAACCATTTAAATATATGTACTGATGTATTTTAGAACAAACTGTAGGCCCCAATCTTCACGCCCTCCATGAATCGAATACACATTGACTTCAGTGGAGCTGTGCCTCTTTACTTAAATTTGGCCCATTCACTTTCATCACTTTTCAAAGTCAAATATCTCTGCTGATTAAATGTAGGTAATGCCAAAAACAATTAGGCTATATCATGGACTGATCACATGCCAAATTTCTTTTCATGTAGTCAGGGCCGGCCTTAGCAAGAGCAGGGCCCGATTCCTGGGGGCGGGGCTTGCCGCTGGAATCAGGCCCCACTCGGGCTGGGGTCGCGGGGTTTGGGTCCGGCCCCGGCCCGGAGCCGCTGGGGCCGGGGCCAAGTCCGGGGGTGCTCGGCCGGCTCCGCTCGGCCGGGGCCAGGCTGGAGTCGCTCAGCTGGGGACGCGGCCGGCACCCTGGGGCCCGAGCCAGAGCCGCCGGGGCCGGATGTGCTCGGGCTGGGGCCGCTCGGGCGACGCCCCGGGGCCCGAGTTGGGCCGGAGCCGGGGATGCTTGGCCGGGGCCGGAGCTGTGGGGCCGGGCCGGGGGTGCTTGGGCCGGGGCCGGGCCGGCGCCCCCGGGCCTGAGCCAGAGCCGCCGGGGCCTGAGGTGCTCGGGCCGGGCCGGCACCCCGGGGCCTGAGCCAGAGCCGCCAGGGCCGGGGCCTGAGCCAGAGCCGCCGGGGCCGGGGCCTGAGGTGCTCGGCCGAGGCCGGAGCCGTGGGGCTATGCTGGGGGTGCTCGGCCGGAACTGGGGCTGGTGCCCTGGGGCCCGAGCTTGGCTGGAACCGGGGCCGGTGCCCCAGGGCCCGAGCCGGGCCGGAGCCGCTGGGCCAGGCTGGTGCCCTGGGGCCCGAGCAGGGCCAGAGCCAGAGCCGCTGGGGCCGGACTGGGCCGTGCCGCGCCTCCCCGGAGCCCTCCTCACGCCCCCCCCCCCAGCTTACCTGCTGCTGCCGCCTGCCCCTGCTTCTTTTCAGACTTCCCACGAACATCTGATTCGCGGGAAGCAGGGGAGGGGGAGGAGCAGGGGGCGGAGCGTTCAGGGGAGGGGAGGAGGGGGAAGTGAGCTGGGGGCGGGGTGGACAGCTGCGGGGCCCTCTTAGGCGCGGGGCCCAATTCAGCCAAATCGGCCTAATCGGCCTAAAGCCGGCCCTGCATGTAGTGTATTAATATCATTTTGGGGTACTAGGAGTTGAAGAATTAGCTATTAAAATTGTCCTGGAAGGAAACATGTCACCTAAATTCTCAGCTCAGCAGTCTGTAAATTCTTTAAGATTGATTATGTCATTTTGAAATGTCTGAGTTTGCTCTCTCCAGCTAACTTCTCAATTCGTAGACCCAAAACACATGAGAAAATGAAGAGACAATAGAAAATCTATTAATGTTTTAACTACCGTGAACATTAGTTTTATAACTATCATGTTATTAATTTTCAATTTTATATAACTTCTTTCCAGTAAATATTTTGTCTATTAAAAGGTTTTTCTTGTTTGAATCATCAGCTCATTTATTCAGAGATTTATTTTACTATTCTTTACTACTACTCTGTGTTTGTGCAGTGCTTGGTGAAATCTTAGGCACTCATAATAAACACGAACAATAATCATAATAATTAGAAGCATAAAAAGGCCTACTTGGTGACTTTAGCACGTGAAGACAATAATAATTTGCCTTTGTGGACACAAAGCCAGTTCTTCTAAGCATTTAATTTATTCACTCACACACAGGTCTAAATTCAGGTCTGCTCCTGCTCCCACCCTCATTGCAAAACTCCTGACAAATTAATGGGAGAAGAATTGGGCCCCGGAGTTCACTGTGCTTCTCCAGGAAAAATGGGAAATAAGAATGAAAGGCGTGAGAAAAAACAGTTTAATCACTGACAGTACATTTGTTTTATGCTGCAAAAAGTGAGCCTTTCTAAAACAAAAAGCATGATCAAATGTTTGGCTGAAGAATAGGTTCATAAAAACAATACACTTATTTAGTAGGTTTTTTATTTTGTTACAATCAGGAATAAGTTGTGTGTGGAAACTTAAGAAAGTTTCTTTCTTTCTTAAATCTTGCTTTAGAATCAGAGGTAGTCACTGGGCCAAAGAGAAGAGTGTACCATTGAAAGCAACTGTTAAACAGTTCAGAGCACAACAATTCATCAAAAGTTAATAGTATGGTCTGCTGTTTCACCTGTTTTAATAACATTGCTAATCTGAGCTGCCTCTAACTAGTGGTTGGTGTGAGTTTCTTTGTGTTGTACGATATTTCTTTTTGTTTGTTTTGTTTGGGGGTAAAAATTAGTTAAATCAGGCTGAGCTACATGCAGCTGTGGATACGGGACAGGCTATGGAGAGACAAATGATAAGTCTTGTCTTGCAGAGTTTAGGCCAGTGATGTTAGTAGAGGTGGTGGGAGCCCTTCATTCTACAACCTGCTTCAGATCAATATCCTTTTTGGCTAATTAAGGCCATTATGGAAGAAAGAGTGTCAACTGCTGTTGGAGCACATCAGTGTTTCTCTTAGGGGGGGCATATTTCTGGCTTCACTTATGGATGATGTGGTGCAGCCTTTACTGAAGCAATCATCAACTGATACTGACAACCTGGTATCTGTTATCTTTTCCTGGTTAAAATCCTGTACAGAGTTGTGGCAAGACAAACAACTCCCAAAGTATGTGGGTGCCTCAGATCTTCATCAGTCCAGGTATAGATCTAGGAAGAACATTGAGGTTAGAATTAGAAGATCTCCCAATGATGGATGAAGATCAGGTGTCCATGCTACTACTGTTTATCTGTTGCATGCCTTTGATATGTCTGAGGTGAGGTACTGTTGACAGATCTGTGAACCCTACTGGGAATAGACAGGTCTGTAATTCAGTGGGGCTGTTAGAGTGTAGTTCTGGGCAATTGTACTTCTGCCCAAGAGTTCTGTCATGTGGAGTCTGCAGGACTCAGCCCTCCTCCTCATGGCCCCTCCTCTTGTTCAAAGTACATATGGGTCTATAGGTATTGCTAGTGAGAAGACATAGTCTATGATGTTTACAGTATGCTAATGGCACCAAGCATAAAGGGCCCAGATTCTCTGCTGTACAAGAGATTTAGCCAGCCTTAGCAGTGTGGAGGGGACAGAACAAGGGAGAATCTGGTCCTAGATATGTCTCATCTGACTTACTCATTGCTGTCTAGTGCCACACTGTTTGGGTGAGATGGAGGAATAGATGAGAACCGGCTGGCTGAGCATAATCTGGATAAGACTTGAGGCGATGCTGGTAGGTTGAGGGAAGCTGCCAGCAGATATGGCAAAGATTGTATCTGCCCTTCTTTCTGAGGGTGTGTTTCTGCCAGCTCACAATCTGGAGGTATTACTGAATTCTCAGCTATTAGTTGATCACATTGCAGCAGGTTGAAGAATGGCCTTTTCCCCATCATTTTCTGTTCAGAAGGCTGTTATCGCTTCTTTTGGATGTATACCTCATTCTTAGGATCCCGGGCCCTGCCACTTAGATTGCTGCAATGCAGTCAATATTGCATCAAATAAATCACTCTGAACTGAAGCTTAGGCAGAATGCTGCAGCTGCTCATTAAGTTGTGTATCTTGCTGGGAGCACATGACACCAGTGCTCCTGGATTGACACTGGCTGCCTATTAGTTTCCAGGTGGAGTTTAAAGTGTTATTTTTGACCTACAAAGCTCTAAGTGGTCTGTGACCTGCCTACTTGAGAGAATGATTCTCTCCCCATGTGATATGGTCACAGCTGCAGTCAGTGGGAGGTGCTGAAGTTGAAGCCCCTTCAGTATAAAAGAAAGGCAGCTGCCAGCAGTGTGTTTTCTACAAGGGTTCCTCTCCTTTTGAACCTTCCCTTTCCCCTTTGGTCTGCAATAGCTTGAATATGTTGACCTTCAGGGCATACTTCAAGGTCCATCTATTCACCCAGACTTCTGGGGGGAGGGAAGGGCACAAGAAGGTTTGGTAGCTGTGCTGAAAGAGGATATCAATTATGGGTTTGATTCTTTCTCTGGATAGTTATTTTCTAGTTTGGGGATGAGGATTAGCTGCTTAATTTTTTTCTATCTGATTTTATTTTTAATTTGTGGCAAAGGTGCCTTATGCCTCCACTTCAATTCTGGCCCCTTCCATGCAAGAAAGGGGAGATCCATCTACACAGTGGCCCTTTCACACACAGATCGGGGTGGGGGACAATTCCCTTCCTCCCCAGGCAATGAAATTTCAAAAGACACGATCTCCTTTCTAGAGTTGTCTGAACTATCCTGTAGGATTCAATGGCAGGGATATAATTCTGTACTGAATTCTATAGGACGGTCCAAACAATTTATAGAAAGATTATCATTTTCTATGGCACTTGTTCAAAATGGTTAAGTAAATATAACTAGTGACAATTGATTTAAATCATAAAGAGATCATTTTGGCTTGAGTAGCAGGAAAAAGCATCTTTACAGTGAGAGACTGGGATAGAGAGTGGAAGAATTTCCCCAGGGAAAGAAATGGAAAGCTCTGTGGGTTGGGACATTTAAAATTAGCCTGGACAAAAAAGTAAATGGCCAACAGGGATAATCCTACATTGGGAGGGAAATATTTTATCATCATAAACATTTATTCAATGCTAAAATGGTGCTAGGTATTTTACAGACAAGTAAATTAGACACAGTCCCTGCCCCAGAGATCTTAAGAATCTAGATCTAATGGTAGACAGGACACAAGTGAAAGCAACAATAAAATGGGAACAGTGGGATAAGAACACAACAATAATATTGGATGGTTTCTCACAACCAAGAATTTATGAGGAGACTCAAAATAGGCTTGATTCTTAATTCTGTTTGTCAATGCTGCCTACAGTATCTAGCAAAACAGACTGACTAATTAAATTATATTTTTAAATAAATTATTTTGTTTTAAAACAGCTTATTTAACAGTAAATTAATCTCTTAAGTGGACAGCATGGTTACAAATGGAAAACTATGGATATAATTTTATTGCTGACTCTGTGGAATGCTTATATTTCAGACTGCATACAGCAGGGGTGGCCAACCTGAGCCTGAGAAGGAGCCAGAATTTTCCAATGTTCATTGCCAAAGAGCCACAGTAATACGTCAGCAGCCCTCCATCAGCTCCCAGCACCTCCCATCCACTGGCAGCCCCGCTGATCAGCGCCTCCCCCTCCCTCCCTCCCCGCACCTCCCGATCAGCTGTTTCGTGGCGTGGAGGGTCATAGGGGAAGGGGAGGAGCGAGGGCATGGCAGGCTCAGGGGAGGGGGCGGCAAGGGGTGGTATGGGGGCAAAGCAGGGGTTGAGCAGTGAGTACACCTGGCACATTGGAAAGTTGGCGCCTGTAGCCGGTGCCTATACAAGGAGCTACATATTAACTTCTGAAGAGTCGCATGTGGCTCCGGAGCCACAGGTTGGCCACCCCTGGCATACAGCATTCTAAAACTGAGGGCCACATATTCAAAAGGTGGACCCTTACTTTTGTGGATGCAAATTTACAAAATACCTAGAAATATATTCCTATGTCATTATCCTCAATAGTATAAACAATGTGGTACTCCAAAACAAAACAAAGAGTAAAGATATTCAAAGTAGTAGCTCAGATCATGAGGTCTAGCTGGATCTTGGTGTGGGAGGCTTGGGCATGGACAATGGTGTCTTTAGTTTAAACATCCTTTGTGCTCTTATGATCCTGGAGCCAGTCAGGTGCCAATTCAACCCAAGGTGCAAATTAGGGCAGCCTCAGGGCTGCTCTAATTTATGAAGGCTGGTAATAGCTCCCTAGGGGTCATTGTACAGCTGAAAAACAACAAGGAGTCTGGTGGCACCTTAAAGACTAACAGATTTATTTGGGCATAAGCTTTCGTGAGTAAAAACCTCACTTCTTCGGATGCTGGAGCATAGCATTATCTGTCCACACTTCATTCCATCCTGAATGTATCCCCCTCCCACTCCTGACATACCCTATGTGCAGGAGGGTTTGGCAGAGAGTCCTATTTCTGTTCCTTTTGCTCCACTCCCACAACACAGAGTGGCCAGAGCATGCATTGAGGATCTTACCCAGAATGTTTAAAAAGGCCATATGTCTACTGAATAAGCTAACCCTCCCCAAAGATGTTTTGAAAGAACTTGTTCTACACTTAATCACCCAAATGTTCAGTCTGTTTGCCCCTAGAGAGTTTCAAGGTCATCATGAAAAAGTTAGGGATTTTCCCACAGCAAGGCTCAGTCTCTGTGTGAGGATTGGAGATTCTGCTTGGTCCAGTCTTTTATATCAGAGTACACGGGCAATGTATTATCATTTAGGGACTGACTGAAAACCACCCAAGCTGCCTGTCTGTTGGCTTAGTTATGTTTTACCTACTTTAATATTCAATAAAGTTGTGGCCTTTTCTTCTTCCAGCCAACGTGTGTGTGTCTTCATTTGAGTGTGCTTTTTGCAACCGCGATTCTGTATTTCTCTTCCTAAAATATTGACAGCTTCTCTTTCATTTGTCTCTGTCCTGGCTCTGTTAATTCTCTGTCATGATGTGCTAAAGTCTAAACTGAGTGAAATGTGGAAAGTAAATGTGACAATGATATTTTAAACAGAACCTCACAAAGCAGGTAAATCCCACTTTCTCAATATCTGGTAATTTACACAGGCCTAGAGTGACCAGACAGTAAGTGTGAAAAATCAGGATGGGGTGGGGGATAATAGGAGCCTATATAAGAAAAAGATCCAAAAATTGGGACTGTCCCTATAAAATCGGGACATCTGGTCACCCTACACAGGCCAATGGCCACATTCTGCCTCAAATTATATATTGGTCAATTCCAATGACTTGAGGGCAGTTTCCTGGGGGATAAGTTGGGACAGAATTTGACCCTTAAAGTTTTCCTTGGTTGTCTGATGCAATCATATTTTTAAAGTCATACATTTTTAAAAGTCAGAAAAAAATGCAAGGGTCTATTTGGAAATCTTTATTCTTTCACTAGGAAAAAATGCATGTGTTTGTTTTGATATACATCACATATTATGCTGTTTGCTGTACATTCATTAAATGATGTGCCCAGGGCCGGTGCAAGGAAGTTTCGCACCCTAGGCGAAACTTCCACCTTGCGCCCCCCCACCAGCCCTGCGGCAGCTCCCCGCCCCCCCCCGCCCTCAGGTGCCCCCCCCACGGCAGCTGCCTCCCCCTGCCCTGAGGTGCCCCCCCATTGCAGCTCCCACCCCGGGGAGCCATGCGGCAGCTCACCTCTGCTCCATCTCCTCCCCGAGCACGCCGCCCCCGCTCTAATTCTCCTCCCTTCCCAGGCTTGCGGCGCCAAACAGCTGATTGGCGCTGCAAGCCTGGGAGAAGTGGAGTGGCGACCGCACGCTCAGAAATGGGGTGTAGGAACGCTGTAAAAAAAAATTGGAGGCACTGCTTTTTGGCGCCCCCAAATCTTGGTGCCCTAGGCAACCGCCTAGTTTGCCTAAATGGTAGCACCGGCCCTGGCTGTGCCCATCAGTAGTTTTATTCCTATACCATTGTGCTGAGCAGGAAGTGATGCTAATACATAATGCTTAGGGTGACCATATTTCCCAAAGGGAAAATGGGACACCACCCGGGCTGGCCTGAGCCCTCCTCTCCTCCCCAGCCTCTGTGGGGCTGGCCTGAGCTGCTCACCTTATCCCCCCACAGGGCTGGCCGGAGTCACTCGCCCAAGCCTCCCTCCATCCCCTCCACGGTGCTGGCCCCAGCTGCTCGCCCAAGCTCCCCTCCCCGCGGGTGGGGCAGGCAGGGTTCAAACGAGCAGCAACGCACATACTAGATGGAATGACCATATTTTCCAAAGGCTGGGGCTGCTGTTGCTGCTTGTTTGAGCTCTGCCTGCTCTGCGCTTGAGCCCTGCCTCCCCCCTGCATGGGGCTTGCATCACTGGGAGTGGCCAGCTGCCGCTGCATGTGCTACAGAATCAACCAATCACCTTTGTCCCTGTCTCTGCAGGCAACTTGGAACTGAGCCCTCCACAAACTGCAGCCATTAGCAACAGAATTGTGTGCAGATTTGTTAAGGTCTGAGCTATCAACACCTGAGTCCCCAGAGTAATGGAGACTCAAAATACAGCCAGCCCTGTGCTGCCACGAATGGTTATGATCAATAATAGGCTGAAGTGGTGTGTCATGGGAAACTGGACCTGCTAGGTGCCATGGAGGAAAAAAACACAAACTATGAACACCAATGCAACCTTCCCCCTGCCCTCCCCCTTCCCCTCCCCCCTGCATGTCCTACTTTTGTGCTTGGGCATAGTGCCCAAGGAAATGGCTCCACTCTTAGGCCAATGCTGTCCCTGACCATGGCTGTCAAAGTGTATACATGCCTATCGATGTTAGACTGGTCTGGCCAGCTACGCTTCTCTGCAACATACTGAGGTGCCTCTGTAAGGTCATATGTGTTAGCCACCTATTTTTGCTTGTCCCTTGAGTGGTTGTTTAAAATAGGTTTCATTATAATAGCTGTCACAGTTCCTGGGCTAGCTATACTCTGCCCGCATTTTGGTCTCTCTGTGTGCACTCCTGCAGCTCACAGGACTGGTGCCTTACCTCTCCTGGGGTGAAATTTCACAATTTTCCTGCTCTTAGAGCAGGCCCCAGGCTACAATACTCTGTGTATCAACCCTGCTTATCCAGCAGGTCTGACAAGCAGTTCTTCCCGCTGGGAGTCTGTGATCATTGGTGTATATGGTTAGAGCTGGTGAAACAATTTTTGTGGAAACAGTTGGTTTTTTTGTCATCAGAAAATGCCTTTTTGATTAAATTTCATTGAGAAAACTATGGAAAAATCTATTTTGAAAATGTTGAAATGTTCCATTTCAAGATTTTTGGAATGGAAAATTTTGATTTTTCATTTTGAAATACCTTTTGGTTTTGAAATTTATTTAATTTTATATAAAAATATAAAAATAGTAGAAATCAGAGCAAAATGTTTTGAATTTATTGAAACAAAACATTTTGACTGACCTGAAATAAATTCTTTTTGGAATTTTATTTAAGAAAATAGTTCCAAGAATTTTGGCTTTTGATCCCAATTTGGAACAATTTTTTTTTAAAATCTCAATTGTTGTTTTTTTTTACAGAAAAACCAGCTCTTTTCTAACCAGCTCTAGTGCAGCCTACTTAAAACCAAAGTATTATTTCGCAAAATGAACAAAGCATAAGAGAAAAAGGATTTTAAAACGCCAAACAGTCCACACACACATATATATATATATCTTACCTAAAGGCTTGCCATCCCTTGATGATACCTAGGCAGGCCTAACTTCTTTAGACACCCTAGTGGGATGTCACGTGTCTCAGTCTGATTCCCTTGAACAATTCGCCGCTCTCTTGAGAGTGTTTTTTTTTAAACTGCTACAGTCCTTTTGTTCTTCGGGGATTTGGCTCTTCTGGACAAAACCAGTTGTTCAGGTTGGCAGTAAAAATAGTCAAAGCTGACAGTTCAGACATTGTCCTGTAACAACCCTCAAGTGTTTGGTGATGTGGCTTACCTCAGGTCATTCTTTCTTACCTGCTTGTTTTTCCTTACAGCCCCCTATTAAACTAAACTAATATATTCATACACTAAACATCCCAATAATCAGATCAACACAGTAGACATACATTGTTACAGAAAAACTCAAATTCCATCACAACAGCCTATATCAAATCAAAACCACAGGGCCAAATTCTGAACTGGTGAGGATTCCAACTGGAGTGACCTATGCACATCTAAGGATAGAATTTAGCCCAAAGCATGAATCTGCCTGAAGACATTGTAGAGTATTTTCTCCTCAGACACTCTTCACATTTTTTGTTTTTCTGAGGGTACTATAGTCTTTTCTATTTTGTTTTTTGTTGTGAATAGATGAGAGTTCTCATGGACCATAGCAGTGTCCTAAGGAAACAAAAGGAAACATGCCTTAGATTTCTGCTGTGAAACAATGTGATTAAAGTTATGCTTTATTTGGAAATCACTGTATAGAATGCCCCATCATTGCCCTGTGCTGTGGACAAAATAGGTTCCCAAGAAGGAAGTATGGATGAAATGGCCTGATCCTGCAAGGTGCTAAGCACTCCCATCTCTCATTAACTTCAGTGGGAATTGAGAATTGGGTATTCAGCACCTCACATATCCAGCTCTGAACCTTTCAGGGTTTGGCCCTAAGAGCCCCAACCTATTCTCATGTAAATCAATGACAAAACTCTCATTGACTTCCATGGTGCAGGATCAAGGCCTAAGTGAACAGAACTGAAGAAAGAGTGCTTAAAGGTATAACATGAACAGTAATTCATCAGAAATATTTATGAGTCTAAGTCAGCCTTGCAAATTTTTACTCACCTACTTGCCTTGGGCCATTTTTTTTAAACAGGATAATAAAATATCATTAGTTTTTTTCATTATTAATCACCATGGTGAAGGGCAGACAGGTATGGTACATTTCATTTTAATGACAGCCATATAAGGCTGGATTAATACTAGAGCTAGTTGAATAATATTGGCAAATGATTTATTTCATGATTTATTCCAACATTTCATGAATACATTATTTGTGAATACATTTTTCATATAGCTCTATGGACAATTAATATTATTCATATACCCTGCCCATGCTATTTTTTCTATCAACTAACAGATTGGTTATTCACTAATAATTTTGTTTTGTTATTAAGTCAGCTCTAGCTGATGTACTAGCCTTATGCTTCTGGAGAATGGAGTTCAAATATATTTCAGGCCACAGCTAAAATGAATTTCCCATGTGGAGCAGCAGTTTAAGGAGGCTCTACCATCCATCACAGAGGCTCAGTAGCAGCAGCTGCCAATACCATGGCCAGTTTATAGAGGGCTAGCTGCTCTGTTCTCCCCTGTGGAGTTACATGGGGGTCCACGATCTCAGAAGTCCTCCCCTCCTAGGTCATGTAGGCTGGGGACTTCCATGTATTTTCCCAGGAAGCGTTACCCTTTAACAAGGCTCCAGCATCCTCCAGGAAGAAGGGAGACTTAACACCAGTACTAGGAAGCTGGGAGAGAGGGACAGTTGAAACCCTCCCCCCAACCCAGAGTCAGGACTTTAGGGCCCCATGGTCCAGAAGAATATCTTCTCTCAGCAGTGCCAGGAGGCAATGTCCCTATAGCCTTGGAAGCCCCAAATAGATCAGCAGTTCCAGACTCTGAGTTTTGTAGGGTTGAGAGATTCACAGAAGGATGTGGACAAGCTGGGTTGCTGAGCAGGAAAGTTAGGTAATGGGCAGCCCTGACACAACCCTGAAACACCGGTGTACCAGAGTGTATGCTGCATAACTGATCAGTGGAGCGTCAGCCCACTTGCAGCTGATGCCTGCTAGGGATTCACCCTGGCCCCCTGGACAGCAGCTGTAGGGCCTCAGTGGTTTCCCTTTTCTTCAAGGAATGGGGAGCTTGTGTGGAGGGAAGGGCACATCCTCTGAGGGAAAAGCTTATATTTAAATCACACACAAAAAACTACACTAAAAGAACATTGTTAAGGCTGCAAAGTCAAACATGCAAAAGTTAGGAAATGCCAGAATTAAGGTTGTCCAGAAAACCTCAGTTCACTCCCCTTGTCTGTACGCATTATGGTTAAGGCTAAGATTATGTCATGGAGGTCACAGAAGTCACATAATCCGTGACTTCCAGCAACCTCCGTGACAGTGACCGCAGCTCCCAGCCACTGCCACCAGCAGCAGAGGGACCCCAGAGCTGCTCAGTGGCCATGGGTGGGTGGGGGGCCCAACTCCCCAGCCGTCACCGCTCACAGGGCCCCCCCCCCCTGCAGCTGCTCAGCCACCGCGAGAAGCCACCCCCCTGCAGCTCCCGACCACTGCTGGCAGAGGGACCCGGGAGCTGATCAGCGGGTGCAGCCACAGGCGCGGGAGCCCCCCGCAGCTCCCAGCTGGCAGCAGCAGAGGGACCCCAGAGCTGCTCAGCACTGGCAGGAGCCCCCTGCAACTCCACTGCCACTGTGGGCAGCGGGTGACCTCCCCCCTGCAGCTCCCAGCCCCACAGGGCAGTGGGGGGACCCCTCCCAGTCTCTGGGCAATGGGATCCCTGCAGCTCTCAGCCACTGCAGGGGGAGGGGAGGGGGGAGCAGGGTGCTGGACCCTCCTCCTTCCCCATTTTGTCAGGGATGTTTTTAGTAAAAGTCAGGGACAGGTCACGGCTTCCATGATTTTCTGTTTATTGCATGCCTTGTCCCTGACTTTTACTAAAAATATCCATGACAAAATCGTAGCCTTAATTATGGTACAGTCTTTAATTATATGATGACATACTAGTTTTTTCCACAGAACCACCACCTTAATGAGTGGCTATTAAGTATTTTGTGTTCTCTTTATTGTTCAGTGGGTGGCCCCATGCTTTATTTACTGCACACTCTTTAATAATGCTGTCTTCACAGCAGTTTTCAATTTCCTCATGGGCTTTTCTGTGGAGCTCATCACTACAGTATCTGAATGCTTCACAAATAGTGGATGGGGGAAGCAGAAGATGTGATAGATCTTGTTTTTAGTAAGGCTTTTGACACTGTCCCACATGCCATTCTCATAAGCAAACTAAGGAAATGCGATCTTACTATGAGGTGGATGCACCACTGGTTGAAAGACTGCATTGAAAGAGTAGTTATCAATGGTTCACTGTCAAACTGGGAAGGTATACCTAGAAGGGACCCACAGAGGTCAGTCCTGAGTCCAAATTTCAATAATTTCATTAATGACTAGGATAATTTGAGTGGAGAGTATGCTTATAAAATTTTTGGACGACACCAAGCTGGGAGGGGGTGAAAACACTTTGGAGGACAGGATTAGAATTCAAAATAATCTTTACGAATTAAAGAATTTGTCTGAAATCAACAAGATGAAATTCAGTAAATGTAGGTTCAAAGTATTACACTTAGGAAGGAAAAATCAAATGCACAACTACAAAATGGGGAATAACTGGCTAGGTGGTAGAACTGTAGAAAAAGATCTGGGGGGTATATTGGAACACAAATTGAACATGAGCTAACAATGCGATGCAGTTGCAAAAAAAAAGGCTAATATCCTGGGGTGTATTAACAGGAGTGTCATCTGTAAGACACAGGAGCTAATTGTTCTGCTGTATTCGGTACAGGTCAGGCCTCAATTGAGTATTGTGTTCAGTTCTGGGTGCCACACTTTAAGAAATATGTGGATAACTTGGAGACCGTCCAGAGGAGCACAACAAAAATGATAAAAAAAAGTCTTACATAACCTGACTTATGAGGAAAGGTTAAAAAAAAAAGAAATCAGTAATCCAGAGCAGCATTCAATTTTCTTAACCCTGAGACCCTCCTTTCTCTTCCTGCCACCCCTGCCTCATTCACTACATACCTTCCATCTCCTGCAACAAATGAAGCAGAGGCCCTACAGGCAAGACTTCTGTGGAAAAATAGCATGTGATCATATAACTAATGATTATCATAATACATTGCACAATGGGGGTGGGGTGGGGGGAATTAAGGTTGCACAGGCAACCTTAATTCTGGCATTTCCTAATTTTTGAGTGTTTGACTTTGCAACCTCAGTAATGTTCTTTTAATGTAATTTTTTCATGTGTGATAGATTAATAGATCGATTGATAGATCGATTTGTATAGTGCTCAGTAGAGGACAGTCACTATGGAAGGAAAAAACAAGCAAATAGATAATTGGATAGAATGATAAAAGGCCGTGAGCCTAGGGTTACCTTTTCTTGGGGAGGGGAAGGAGGTGAAGAAACGCCAAATGTGAATGAGACGCAGGAGGTTATGGTCTGAGAGGGACTTTTTAAAATGTAAATGCCCCCCTCCCCCATCACCATGTAAATAATTTATAACACTCTAGCTGTGCACATTGTTAGCCCATGCAACCTCACAATAGTTATTCCTTTCACCCTCCTCCTCTCTCCCCCTTTCTCTCCTATTGTTAGGGAGCAGTGACTGTCTACCTCTATGTTTATACAGTGCCCAGCATAATGGGGCCCCAGTCCTGTCTGGCGTCTGTGGACACTGCTATACACACACACACACACACACACACACACACACACACACACACACATCTATATATAATTTCATGGGTAAAATTTTCAAAAATGCTTAAATGATTTAGGAGTCCAAGCTCCATTTTCAAAAGTGAGGTAGACAATTAGGAGTCTAAATTACTTAGGTGCTTTTGAAAATTTTATCCCATGTACCAACAGTTTGGTTTACATCTTCTGACTATTTAAGAATTTAACAGATGTTGGCCCTCTAATCCATACCCTATCCTAGAACCCACATGACCTGAGGCCTTAGTCTTGGTTTCCAGTCCCCATCTGATCTTCTCATGCTGTGGCGCCAGGGTCTGGAAGTGAAGCTTAGTCTGAAACAAAGCAGCAAAATCAGTCTACTAAGATCTACAAAAATTGTGCTTAAAAAGTGTAACAGGATTCCTGACTTTATTGTGCAATTACTGAAAATATAGGTTGACACAGATTATCTACATTTACACTTTCCATTTGGACCAAATCCCTCTTTTATTGATAGAGTAACTTTTTAAAATTAAAGTGCACGGTAGACGGAAACACTGCTTATGAGCGAGGGTCTTCGGAGTTCCTGGCAGCTCCAGGTTCTCAGATAACAGGCATCTACACCACTGATCATGTGCTTCTTCCAAGCAGCACTGCATGCATGGTTGTGTAATGAAAGCTATATAGAAAGAAACTGTGCACATGCTGTTATGATATCTTTCAACTACATGGAGCTGGTCCTAAAAGGAATACAGCTAGACAGACATTCCACCCATCCATCTATTTTTCTACTGTACTTTCACATGAGATTGCATCATAGCCACCCACGAGACATTTACTAGCACTCTGAAAAATTGCCAAGGTGAATGACTATATCATGAGACAGTGTATCTGTGCTACACTGTCTCTACGCTATCCTCATACAAACACTAACATTGCTAATATTTACTGTAAAATCTATATTGTCTATTTTGAATGAGAAAATGCATCGTCATATTGTCTATACTGAAAGTCACACTTAGTTTTCCTTTATTTACTACAGTAATCTTCTGTATTTAAATTTCTTAAGACTGGTGGTGTAATAAAACTGTAATGACTTCATAAAGGTATAGATAATAAGGTCAGCTCTCCAACCCCACAGGAAAAAAGGTGGGACACTGGCTTTTAATATATGTTTAAAGGTTAAAATCGAAGGACATAAAGTAGTATAGGAAAATGTCTGCAATAGTATCTGAGCAGTGTCAGGCTAATACTTAGATGGGAAGATAGGTTCAGAGGTCATTAAGAATGTTTCCAGAATCTCAATTTCACTTTTCAGTGTCTCTCATATTTGTGGTTTTACCATATTTTACAGTAATTATAGGGAGGTGAAAGTAGGTCCATGTGACATAAAGGTATATTTGAGTAAATTACAGTGACTGCCCCTCCTATTTGAAAGATGTCATTGCTATGCACAATCGAGTGGCTGTTTAAAAGTGATAGAGTAGAGCTGCTCCACGCTTGAATTTTTCACATCTGCACCTTTTAACAATGAAGAGAGTGGGACACACTCTGCTCTCAGTTACACCTGAGTATCCCCATTGAAGTTATTGTGGCGGCAGCATCTGTGTAATTGAGAGTAGAATTTGGCCCACTGTGTTGAAGTTCCTCCATTGAAAGCTGTTCCACCCTTTTTGGCTTAATCCATGCCCCTTCAGTGGAATGTAATCCCACTCTTGTGTAAGTGTAATGTGACTCGAGTTGCAGCCAATAACTGGATGGGGGAACACAGAGTTTGCATAGCTTAAGTGCAAAGCCTCATTATATGTCTCTCTTGTGTAAATTACATGAACAGTTGAGTCAGATAAGGATCACATTCTCCTCTCATTTTGCTTGCACATATCCCATTGACAATAATGTGAATTCAGCACATGGACTGACAAACTAATATATGTATCATGTCATATACACCATTTTATCATGCAATTTAATTTTGGTAACAATATAATACTTTTTATGGGCTTTTTCTGCAATCTAACGTTGTGCACAGCACCATTCACAAAATATTTTTCATGCGTCAAACCCATTTTAATAGCAGTATAAGGTATCTTATCGATTTAGCACATTTCTTTCAAAATACTGAAAGTCATGAAAAATGATACACGTGGGTAGTGTTTTTATTTATTCATATATTTTTAGGGATTTGGATTACAAAATTGGGCAAAATTTCACAGAGTTTGTTTTTAAGTTCAAGACTATTTAGAATTACAATGTTCAGACTTTCAATAAAGGTTGAAGCAGAGTGTTTCATCAATGAGCTGAAAAAAACCAAACCTGTTTTTCACTCCAATGTGTTGACTTTTATTGTCAGTTACGTTGCAATGCACATTCTGCCAGGCTCTTCACTTACACCTGATGCTGTAATGTGATGTGCATAAATGGAATGGAACGCTGAGCCTGTGTAACCCTTGAGACAAATGGGGGGAGTCTGTCCACACAGCACTCCTTTCAGTATCAGGACCTGAAAGTCTACATTTACTTTAAAATTCCAATGTATTGTACAATGTAGAGGTTGGCAGTATACTGGTAGTGGCCAGTGTTTCTAGCAGCTCATTTGGTGATCATTTTTGCTAGGTGGCAGCTCTTGGTGCTTTCAATGGCCAGTTGAAAACCTTTGATTTGTAAACAGACTAACAGCAAGGGATGAAAATCTGAGCCACTGATTTCACTGGACTCCAGTCAGAACAACCTGTCCAGGTAAGATGGTGTCTGGCAACAATGTGGGAACTTTTTTTTTCCTCCCCAGATTTTTTGGAAAGTTGAAATTGCTGAGGGAATTAAGCTCCTCCTTCTGCCCAACCCAAGTTAAAGTAATGTTGTAATTAATAATTAATGGCGAATGACTTTCGATGGGACTCAAGGGTGACCAGAGAGACTCCGGATATGACTCTGATTTTCATGTAAACGGGATGCTTCAGGATATTAATATAATTTCTATTGCTCTAAGCTTTTTCATATGAAGAGGTGACTTTCCTATCCACGTACTTTATGCAGAGTCAAAAATCATCCTTCCCATCTGCTTCTTAGGGTTTGACTTTACCAAATAAATAAATAAATAATAAAGAAAGAAAGAAAAAATGGACAATATAATGTCCAGTGCAAGTCTTTTCATAGTTTTCCTATCTCCGGGCTACTCTTGCCATCTAGCCCAATAGATAAGGTACTGAGCTGGGAGTCATGGAACCCAGGCTCTATTTGTAGCTCTGCTACTGACCTGCTGTGTACCCTTTGGCAAGTCACTTCAGGAGTTTGGTGCCCATCTGCATATTTAGGCTCCTAAATATCTGGCCCTTCACTGCTCTGTGCCTCTGTTTTCCCTCCCACCTTTTGTCTGTCCTGTCTATTTAGAACGTAAGCTGTTTGTGGCAGGGTCTGTCTATTGCTGTGTGTGTGTAAAGCACCTAACTTAGTTGAGGCATCTAGCTGCTGTAATACAATTAATAATAATGGTGTGTCTCAGACTCAGGGCCGGCTCCAGGCACCAGCCGACCAAGCACGTGCTTGGGGCGGCACCCTAGAAAGGGCGGCCAATGTTGGGGTGGCGGGGGGCGCTCACAGTGGTTTTTTTGTTTGTTTGTTTTTGTTCGGCGGGGCGGCGCTCGAGGGTTTTTTTTTTGTTTGTTTCGGCCGGGCAGCGTGGGGGGTGTTTCGGCAGCGAGGCGCTTGGGAGGGCGGGGGTTTGGCCAGCGCGGCGCTCCAGGGGTTTGGGCGGCCCGGCCCGGCGCGGCGCTGGGGGCGGGGGTTGAGCGGCCCGGCGAGGGGCGCGGGGGGGGGGCTTGGGTGGCCCGGCGCGGCGCTGGGGGGCGGGAGGGGTTTGGGTGGCACGGCGCTGGTGGGGGGAGTGTTACGGTGGGGCGGCACTCTTCTTTTTTGCCTGGAGCTGCAAAAAAGTTAGAGCCGGCCCTGCTCAGACTTGAGAGATCTAGAAATTATTTACTTTCTGGAAAAATATGTTGATGGAAAAAACATTTTCCCTCTTATTTTCACTGAATTTTTTTTCCAGGAATATTTGGGTTTTCATTAAGAAATGGAAAACACAGAAAACAATTATGTTTCAGTTTTTGGCAACTGAACACCAAATGTGTTTGGTTTAAGACAAATGTTCAGTTTCTCAATGACAACCCAATTTTTTTTTTAATAAAAAGGACATTTTTAATGAAAAATTCTGTTGTCAAAAAAGCTGCTTAAAAAAACAAATCCCCAAAAGGAACTCACTAGGTATTTATTCTGGCATGCAGACTGTCTACAAAAATAACATTGTGTGTATATATACACACACTAATGTTAGCTATTCTGAGGACTGGAAACCCTTTTCAAGTGAAGATAGTCACTACAATTTAGGATTGAGAGCACTGATGAGCCTCAAACTAAATAATCTTACATCATAATATGTCCATTTCTGAAATAGCTGATATTGAAGAAGCAGAGAACTTCAGATCCTACTTTTTTCAGTCTATTTTCCTTCATTTCTATGATGAATTGGGGGGGAAAAAACATTTGTGAGGAGCGTTAAGCAACCAACACTTTTATAAAAACATGTCAAGATTAATTGCTGTTTTCATTCATGAGTGGTAGAATGTTTTTGAAGATTCTCATCTTATTAGATTCAGTATTTCATATTCACTTGTTTTTTTATTGCTCAGATCCTCATCAGTAATGTGCATAATGATGGGGTTTTGATGACAATATTTATCTCACTAAGAAAATCAAACTAAAAAAGTATGGCAGTCTTAGTACCGGAAGAAATTAGAATTATTTTTTCCCTTTGGTTTGGTTGTTGCCTTTTTCAAGAAAATTGACTTACTGATGTAACTTAGCTTGATATTTTTTTAATGTTAGATTTATCTCTGTGCAAGGGTGTAGCGGAGCAACGACTCATCAGTGCAGCGCCTCCTGCTAGTCAAGGAATTAGCTCTTTTCCAGCATATGGAGCGCCCTCTGCAGTCCGGTGTCTCGCCTGCCGCTGGCCCCGTGTCCCTCCCAGACCCTGTGCCCTTTACCTTGGGGTTCTGCCCCAGCAGTACCCCCATGCTCTGGGTCTCCCCTCCCAGGGGAACTCCCAACCCTCTAAACCCACCTTGCCTCAGTGGCTACTGCCAGTCACCATCTAGCCCCCCTTCACTGGGGTAGACTGCAGGCTGTAATGGCCACTCATTCTTGGCAAGGGGTTAGGACCTGTTGCCTTTGCCTATCCTTGGGCTGCCCCTCTGCAGTCCCAGTACCTTTTGGCCTTAAACAAGGCCTGCAGCCTGGGGGTTTACCAGGCTGGAGCTCCCCAGGTCCCTCTGCCCTTCCCCAGCACTGCTCCGCCTCAGGTACTTTGCTCCCAAGCAGCTAGCCCTTCTCACTCCAGGGCCAGCTGGGTCCTGATTGAGCTGGCCACAGCTGTGGCTCCTTCCCCAATCAGCCTAGCTTGGCTGCTTTTACTCCTTTTCTCCAGAAGTGGGGCAGCTGACCCACTTCAATGGGGCACACACAAAGTTTGAAATTTACCCCTCTGCGTAGGGCCAACAGCTGACCTCTATCCACCACATAAGTCATCAAAATGGGGCTTATAGGGTTTGTAATACAAAGGCCTCATGCTGGTCCTCTGCCCTAAAGAGAATTTCATCAAGACCTTGAACATGGAGCCTACATCATGTACTAGGTCTTGTTTCAGCCTCTATGAACAATAAGTGAAATTCATCCTACGTTAATAAACTATAGACTGGCATATTCACCATTATCTAATAAACTAAAATTATTAATGGTCACATTTTAGTAGAAGGTGTTATCAATTCATGACAACAAATCATTATACCTAAAGTTATGGAATTTGTAGGAACTCCAAAAATGCAGTATTGCCAATTCTAGTGATTTTATTACGTCTTGCAATATTTGGTGTTTTTCTTAAAGCTCCAGCTGCTTCCACCAGGTTATTATCTGAGAATTTCAGTATTCATTACAAAATTAAGTGTCTAGCACTCATAGTTGCAGAGACAACCTTAAAAATGTGAAGTGAGTACAACCTAAAGTGTCTGAAACCAGAAGCTGAATCAAAAGAAACCAACCTGCATTCATTTAAAAAACACTCAGGCCAATCTCATGATTTCTGAGGCTTGACTCAAGATTTTTGAACACTTGGAGTTGGCAATACTAACAAATGTTTGGATTAATTTAAATGTTATCAAGTCCTGGATGAAACTTTAGACAAATGGAAGAGCTGAGCTACATAATTTAATATTTTGTGTGTTTTAGTTCTTGAGATTACCATACATAGGTTTAAAACCCTACTATTTATGCAGTGAATTTTCAACAGGTTGTACCTGTTTTATGGACTGTCCTTGAAATAACCTATTCATACAAGCATTGCCTTGTTATTGATGGTGTTTTTTCTTCCATTTTTGATCTTTGTTCTATATACAGAACTCTCATTGATATCAGTAGGAACTTTGTGCAAAATATTGTCCATCAGTTAACCAAAAGTATTCTAATTTAAAACCTTCATCTTGAGTACAAGGGACTATTTACATGCTTAATTTTAAGGATGTGCAAGTTCTTTGCTGAGTTGGGGCCTTAAGCTTGGGTATATATCTCACTACTTCAAAGAACAGAATAGTAGTAATTTAACCATCCCAGGATCAGAGCAGCACATATGCACCAAAGTAAAAGACAGTTGCATGAAATTTTAAAAAGGTCTGATGAGGTCATAAAGTGTTAGAGGGGAAACTAAAATGAAGAACCTTGAAGAACCTCTGACAGAAGCTCTAAAAACCTTTTCCTTTTTTGCTGAGAAGGCAAACAGCATTCTAGCTTCTGATTGCTTTGCCTGAGACAGTCTTTAGAGTATTCATTGTCTCCTACTGTTCACATGTATGTACTGAACAGTAGGAAGCTCACTCATTTCCAATCCACACTTTACAGTAAAAGGACTATTTTGTTCCATTTCTGTATTCTCATAATTTATTTTTTCCTATGATTTCAAAAATGTCTAAGCAAACGTTGGTAGATGGACATTAGTTTTTGTAGTACAGACAAAAAGAAAGCAGTTTAGATGGAAATCATTCTGTCTCTTCAGATCACTTCCCTACTATTATGAACCATAAAATTAGGAAAAATCTTCAAAAATGAGCATGCACAAAATAACTAAATGGAGATTAAGAGCTGTGTGAACAATACCATCATGTCTTATGCTGTGGATCACCACATTTTCAACTATGTTATATTTGAGTTATCAGTAGGGAAAGTGAAACAAACAAACTAGCTGTTACTAAGTGGTGATGGGTGAACCTTAAAGCAGGGGCACCAAACATATTAGGAGGAAAGGTGTTTAATTATGGTCTGTGGGCCAGGTTATAAATTCAGGGCTATACACTTCCCAGAGTGCCCAGAGGATGCCCACTAAGAGGTTTTCACAGAGATCAAGGGCTGAATATCCAGCCTTGACATAGTAACTGGATATATAGTTTTTATTTATTCAGTGCCTTAATGTCATATTTATCACTTTGTGAGAAAATCTGCTCCATTTTTGGCCCACCACTATTCCAGCCCTTTGCTTCTCTTTCTTGCCCAGCCTTCTTTCTGTTTCTCTCTCCCTTCCCTGTCTTTGTGAGTCTTCTCAGTTTTTTTCTTTGCATTTCCTTCCCGGAAGCAACTCCCAATTCTCAAATCATCAAGCTTTACTCCCTTCCTATTCCATCCTCTAGTCTATAGTGATTCACTAGTTGATACTGAAGTGTAATCATTGGGCTTTAAAGATGACACTCCCATCAGATTAACAGAGGACAAAGGAGTTCACACCTCTGAGCAGGGCCGGCTCCAGGCACAGCACAGCAAGCAGGTGCTTGGGGCAGCCAACGGAAAGGGGCAGCACGTCCGGCTGTTCGGTGGCAATTTGGCGATGGGAAGGACCTGCAGCTGAATTGCTGCTGAAGAATGAAGCGGCGGCGGTAGACCCGAAGTGCTGCCGATCGCGGCTTCCCCCCCCGCCCTCCCCGCCGCTTGGGGCGGCAAAAACGCTGGAGCCGGCCCTGCCTCTGAGTCATTGTTTCAGACTGTCTGCAGACTCAGAAAGAGAGCACAGCATTGGGTTACAATCTGTTCATGTTTGAAGGGTTATTTCTACAATCTGAAGGATTAGAAACATTTTTTAAAATGAAAGCTTAGATTCTGTGGAATCTCACTATGTCAAACAGACAATATAAATACATCATGTAGGTCAGATCTAGCCCACAGGCCACCATATTTTCTATCCTTTCTTTAAAGGGTTTAGAGATTTGGTTAGATTTGTATAAACATCTGAAAGTTTTTATGTCTGTCTAAACCTGTCAGGTATAGATATTGATATGGTAATCTGATGAGAACAGATAGATGAGATTTCCAGTTTATTTTGGTTCTGGCTGGATTAGAAATGCCAAGATTAAACTCTGTCATCCTCTTTTGATACTTGCATTTCTAGTCCCAGCTGAAAACAGGAAGCAGAGGCATGCTTAAAAAAAATAAAAAGATGCAAACACTCAGATTCTTCTATGCATAAAGCTTACAATAAGAACATATGGCTTCTCTGTATTATGAATAGCAGCATTTTAACCTAATTGTCATCACTCAAGTTAGGCGTAATAATTGTATCCATCTGTTAACATGGTGGTGAGAGTCTATATAGCAGATCTGGAATAGGAAGAATAGACGGGGGAGAGGGGGTGATACTATGCTAACATTGTTTAATACCTAGCTCTTATATAGCACTCTTCATCTGACAATTTCAAAGCACTTTACAAGTGAGGAAAGATCCATTACCCCATTTTATAAATAGGCAAACTGAGGCACAGAATAGTGAAGGGATTTGCCCAAGGTCACCCAGCTGGCCAGAGCTGGGAATTGAACCCAAGTCTCCTGGGTCCCAGTCCAGTGCACTACCCACCCACTTTGCCTCCCTGTTAGATAATAGCATAATTAAATATAATTTAATAATGAAGTGAGTTTCAGTGAAATACTCTGAACAAATTAACATGTAATGAAAAATAAAGGAGAAACAGCAGGGAGCATCTGCTATAGATGAAAACTTTCTTCAATTAACCGTTAAGATGTTTACAACTAACAGAGGCTACACATATGGGAGACCATAAGATCCCTGTTACCAGGTCTCCTCCAGAAGCATAAAGCAGCTTGAAAGTTCCCTCAGGACTGCCTGTGTAAGAGCAATCTGTGGTGGCACAGAACTGGTAATAGTTCTATGCCACTGTGACCAAAAAGACCTTAATGCCAACTGGCAAGGGGGTTACAGGAATATCCTGGTATGTACATTCTGGTTCACCAAAGAATGTCATGTGCACTCTTAAATGAAAGACAGGATCACAGTTGTCATTAATATCTTTGTGAAATGTACATACAAATACTATGTAAGGCATTATGTATATACACTGAAAATACAAGTCTGTACCAAGGTATCAGTCACCAGCAGAGGTGAAAACAGATTTTCTGTCAGATGAGACACGCTTATTCACCTCTCTCTCTCTCTGTCATGATATAAATTACGTATTGTAAGCTAAACACAATGGATGCTCATTTACATACAAAATCAACAAAGATGTAAAGTCAACAGGGAATCAGCATCAGGGCCGGCTCCAGCATTTCTACCGCCCCAAGCAAAAAAAAAAAAAAAAAAAGCCACAATCGGCGGCGGCGGTTCAGCGGCAGGTCCTTCGCTCCTAAAGGGAGTGAGGGACCTGCCACCCCCGAATTGCCGCAGGTGCCGCCCCTCTCCCTTGGCTGCCCCAAGCACCTGCTTGTTAAGCTGGTGCCTAGAGCCGGCCCTGATCAGCATACAGGAAAAAGGAAGCCATAGGTGGTTATCCTGGTGGTGTGTTGTAAAGACAATGAACTTTGGGGTTATATCTATGAGGCAAAGACGACACCTCATCATCCTGCCCCTAGGAGGTAAGTAATGCATTTGAATTCATGAAAAATAGGATCACAACCCATCTTTGTTGAAAATACTGCAGAAGACTTTGGGGAGATAAAACAGGAGGTCAACCTGTAAGTTAAGATTAGTCTCTAGAAAGCATGCTATGATTTTGTTTCCTATGTAAGAAGTGGGCTGTAGCCCACGAAAGCTTATGCTCTAATAAATTTGTTAGTCTCTAAGGTGCCACAAGTACTCCTGTTCTTTTTATGTAACCATTTGTTTCCTATATCCTTACTGTCACTTGAATCTCGAATAAATATATTATTGTTGCCACAATAAATATATCTCAGTTAAGTGATGTACTGGTCCTGAGCTGAATCTTACAAGCTGGTGCATATGCTGTTCCTTTAGGGGCAGCAGAGCTGGCATTTTTGTGGGTGTTCAGCGGATCAAGGGCTGGACACTACAGGGGAACACTTCAAAGGGACTCAGGAACTGAGGTGCACCTATTGTTAACCTGCAAGGCAAAGTAAGGTCTGGCATAGCCCAGAGGAGAGCGCTTGAGTGGCTAACATGCTGGTCGTGTCAGGGAGATGACACCCAGCTAAGCACAAGCAAGACTCATTCTCGCTGGTGGCAGAGGGTAACAAGGTGACTCACAGTCATTGGTATCTCAAGAATTGTCACAGTCACCCCTTGTTTCCCTAGCATAGGAGGTGTTTTAGGAGAAAGGTCTCGGGCCTCCCTATTCCCCAGCAATTGCATACTGTCAGACGGTCATGGGCAGGCAGGTAGGTATAACTTGGAGCAGGCATTAAGGATCATCCCATCCCCCATCTTGACCAGGACCAGAGTAACATAAAGGTAGCAGAGATCCTCTCCTTAACTGTGTTGAGCACATACTTTGGCTGCAGCTGAGGATCTTTCCCTAGTATGCAATATGATAAAGGAACTACTTTCATATAAGTGTATAAATATTTTCACATTAGTCCTATATGTAAAGCATACATGCTACTTGTGTACTATTCACACATAAAATTGCCTGTGCTTTGTTCCATTAGGAAGATCCATTGAAAAAGAATACAATCCATAGATGAATATTAGAGTTGGGCTGGAATACAAGATCTGAAATCCTCCTCTCTTCAACTTTGGGGAATCCAGATGCAAATTTTCCAGCTCAGGCCTATCTCCATTACATGCCCAAACACTAAATCTAATCCTCACTGAACTTTAGAGACATTTGAATTGAGATCTAATGCTAGATCCAAATTTCATGGCTCAGGCTCTACCTTATATTGATCCTATCCTACCCTCCTAGTATCAGCAGTTTCCCCAAAATCCTATTAAAAATTAAGTTTGCCCCTTCTCCCAGAACTCACATTACTTTCCTGGACCCAGCATCTACCCTACCAGACTACCTGTGCTTGCTTCCTTCTGCTTTTATACCAAGCAGCTGAGTTTGATAGGCTATTGTGACCAGCTGTATGTACTTCACACCATTTAAACTTTCAGTATCTCCTTCTACATCACTGCAGTTCTGAAAAATCAAAACAAAAATTGGTTGAGGTCAGACTGAATCTGAAAATTCCAAAAATATTTGGTGAATCAAAACATTGACAAAATGTTTGTTTTGGGTTGAAAAAATTGTTTTGTTTTGTTTCTGGGCATTTCCCCCCCTCACAAAATGAAAGGAAATGAAGGCCTAAATTCACAAAATAGCCAGAGGAGGAGCTGCCCACCTTATAACTTTTAACCCAATGGTTAAGGCACTCACCTGGGATGTAGTAGACTCAGTGTCTCATTAGCAAACAGTGAGGCTGAATGAAGGTTCCGTTGAACAAATGGAACTTAATTCAACTCTATGCAATGCTCTGTGTTGCTTCCAACCCAACTCCTTGTGTTCCCTCAATAACAGTTCTTCCAGGTAACATAGACCCTCTGACTCCAGTTCTACTGATCATGATACTCTCAGGTTCAATTCTCCCCGATGCATAGATGCAATTTGAACTTGGATTTTCCACATTACAGGATAATGACCTAGCCACTGGCTCATGGGATATTCTGGTGTGGGAACTCGGTGTTTCTTCTGTTGAAGCTGTTCTATGTCTACAAATAACGAAATAGCCATTAGAGCAGGGATTGAGTCTCCCATATCTCATGTGAATGCCCTGACAATCAGCCTATGAATTCATTCTCACTTGCTTTCTGCCCCAATGACAATTCAAATATTTATACAAAGTAGAACAGCTTCAACAGGCGAGATTGAGAAACTGCTGCCCCAGATGACCCTATAGGCCAGTGGCTAAGTGATTCTTCTTCAGCCTGGGAAACCCAAGTCCAAATCCCTTTTCCACTTACTTGAGGCAGAGGGGAGAACTGAACCTCAGTCTCCCACTATATGGGATCATGGGCCTCAAACCTGGGCCCTCAGGCAGTACTTAGACCACGGCTGCCACTCAGTAGGACCCCACCTCTAGAGAAGGGGACCAGTGAAGCTGTAGCTTGCAGAAGGCCCCACCTATGAAGGTCCTGATTCAGGGAGGTGTCCAGCCTCACTGATTGGCCGGGACTCATTCCTTAAACCAGAAAGAGCCACAGGAAGTTGCCTGAGTGCCTAACTGGCTGTTATTATGGACCCTGCCTACTTGCCTGACTCCTACTTTCTCTCCTGTTCCTGCCTTTCTTATCCCAAACCCCTGCTTTCCTGCCTCACTCCAGGTCCCTGCTGCTATGCTCTACCCCTAACATTGACTTTAGTTTCAACTCCTGGCTTGACTTCTGACTCTGGCTCTGACCTTTGGCTTGGCACCTGACTCTGATCCCAGCTCTGGTTTCAGGCTCCTGTCTCTTACCATTAGACATGACCACCCATGCACCAGTCCCTATACTCACATCCCAGATGAATGCTGTAGTTACTGGGCTGAAAGTAATAAAGTGGGCACCACCACTTCTTCCACTGTCCATTTTATGATGGCACTTAAGTCCTGAAAAAAATTATTTTGGCAGATATTATTACGTGAATTCTTGTCAAATTCGGGCAAGCCCAAACTGCATTTTTTGGCATATAAACTATTAGTCTGAAAAATTTCACCCTACTTGTGACAACCATTACAAACATGGAAAAGTAATGGCAATAAAATATTTAAGGTGGTTTTATCTTTATTTAAGGCTATAAATGAATACCTACAGGTGCCGCTGGAAATGAGGTGAGCCATAGGACCTGCCTGTTCTCTGCAGATCACCATCCAGTACTCCAGGAACCATAAGTGACCCAGGGCTGACAGTTTGGGAGCCACTGTATTAAAATACTAGAGTTTCAGTCTTCCTTTTCAGGTAAACTCCAAAAAGTAGTGCCTGATGGCTCTATGGCAGACATGCTTATTTGGAGGGAAGCTTAGCTTGTCATGGAAGCCAACTAAAAAGTAAAAACAAACAACCCCATGAAACTAACTAGTAACAAAATATTCTTCTCTTGAGGCATAATGGTTTACTGCCCCCCTCTGTGACTGCGTTGGAAACAGGAGTCGTTTTAGGTCTAGATTCACCACAAGAAAAGGTAGTTAAAATTCTGGCAATTATGAAAATGGACTGGAACTTGGGATCCTTTTATAATGGCTAGCAGGGTTCTCTCAGTTCAGTTTTCTGAGGAGATTTTATATTTGATTTTTCAGCCCACTTACACTATAGGGAACTTTAAAAATAGAAAACAAAAGTGAGATTTAGGAAACTAAAAAGGAAGCCAATAGTTTGGCAGGGAAATTTGGCCATGTTTTCTTTTCTTTTCTCTTATTAGATTTTAAACATGGTTAGCACTATATCTTATTATCAAAAACAGACTAGAATTCAAGCAGAGCCCTCAGTTTTTCAAACCTGTAAAATGTTTATGTAAGCTCCATGGGAAGTGGACTACTTTGCACCACTGTGTTCTTGGCTCCTAAGTTCAATGATTCTTCTATAAACATTTTGAAAATAAAAAGGGTTTGGGTAGCAAAAAGCCCTGCCTTGGATTTTGTACCCAATCAAGAATCAAGTTGCTTTAAGATTTTGTCGCTTTATCACTATTTTAGGCTCTTCAGGTTAAAATATGAATAGTTTATTCCCCCCCTCCCACTGTGCTAATAAAACATGAACATTATTTTTTGCCATTTATTTTAGTAAAGAAAAGATCCTTATTTAGCTTTGAAATTTTGCTCAATTAAAAAATATGAGTTCTTGCCTTCCATGGGATCCAGGGTATTCCATGATCTGACAAGATGGCACTTGGGGTGGAGAATTTTCTCTTGTCTAACTAGCAGATAATTACTGGTTTTGCTGAGCTCTAACTGACAGATTTGAAAATGTCAAATCACAATGATTGGCCAGTGTTTGTTTAGAGGAGGTGTATAGGTGGCAGGGGAGGATAAGGGAACCTTATTGTTCCTTGCTGACCAGATTCTTCTCACCCATTCCAACTTAGGGTTTGACTCTGGCTGGTTCTGGCTTATTCTGTGGGCTCAGGCTGAGCTGAAAGTATATGGGCTGGTAAGCCTGCAGTACTAGGTACACACTGGGATGTGTGGCCGGCTGGCAGTTCTTGCTTTTAAACCTAGAGCTAGGCTTGACACTAGTTTCTGCATCCCCTAATAGCACACTGGCTGTTATAAACAAATTCTATGAAGGTTAAAACATTAATAAAACACAGATACTATTTCAAAATTTGATTCACCCATTCTGACTGTCCATCCATTTGGTGGTGATATGTTGTGGAGAAGCACAGGTCGCTAGCCAAGAGGCGGAATAGCTCTTGCCAGAATTGGGAGACTAACTGCAGTCCACAGTCAGACGTAACATTAGAGGTTATCCATGGAGCTTGAATATGCAATCAAAGAACAAATGGGCTGTCATTTTCATGGTGGTGATCGTCCGACAGGGCACCAAGCGGAACATCTTAGGAGATCCAAAATTACCTAGTATGGCTGTGTGATCCTGGGATCTCTACAGAATAGTCCATCAATATGGACTACTAGGGTTGGGAAGGAGTAGGTAGTGGTACCAAGGCACCCAAATGTTTAGTGCAGGGGACTGTTGTCTGGCAGCGTCCCTCACAAGAGCTGGTGTAGGACCAAACAGAGGCATGTAGCCTTGATCACCAGAAGTGCTGCAAAATCAATTTTATCATCTGCTGCTGCCTGAAGTGGCCAGATAGAGGCAATTCATGGCACAATTAGAGAATCATGAGGTGAGGTGGACCTTCTGGGACATAAACACAGTCTCTGAGTATCCCATAGAGACATTTGGGTCAAGGCTCTGAGTGACATTTGTTTTGCTGCAAATGTGACATTATCTAGCAAGGAACTCACCAGAGCTAGAAGGTCAGTGTTCACCAGCAAATTAGCAAAATGTTGGCACTTCAAGATAGTAGAGGGTTCTGCTGGTGTTTCCCCGCTATTGAGGCACTTCCCTTTGTGGAACAGCACCTCAGTGTTGCCCTTATGGTCCCCAGGCAGGTAGTGTAAGGTAAACTTACAATGGGAGAAAAGCAGGGACCATTGGCTCTGGTGTTTGATTTAGGGCCTTTGCAGAATGCAGGTACTCCCAAGTTTTGTGATCGGGAACACCTGAATGGGGAAGTGCACGCCTTCCAGATGATGTCATCACTCCTCCAAATGTAGCCTTGATGGCCAGTAGCTCCTTGTTGTAGTTCTCACAGTTTTGTTCTGTGGGTGTTAGCTTCCTGAAGTAAAAGGAAGATGGGTGAAGAACACTAGGAGACCCCTGCTGTTGTGATAGTACGGCTCCAATTGTGTGATTGGACACATCTGCCTGAACGATGTAAGGCTTGGATGGGTCTTGATGCATTAACACTGGTGCTGAGGTGAAGGCCTTTTTCAGTTGTTGAGAAGCCAATTAGGCCTCTGTCATCCAGACAAAGGCAGAATTCGTTTGGCGGAGTTGGGTAATCGGGGATACCACTCTAGAAAACCCTTTGATGAACTGCTGATAGAAATTAATAAACCCCAGGAAACAGTGGATGTCATGGATGATTTTTGGTGTGACCTAGTCCATGGTGGTAGCGACCTTCTGGGATCCATACTAATTTCGTCAGGAAATATGACATAACCCAGAAAATCAATGATCATGTGGTCAAACTCATATGTTTCAGGTTTTGCATATAAGCCATTTGCCCTGAATTGTTCCAGTAAATGTTGAACATGATGGTTGTCCGTGCCAGGTTCTCTGAGAAGACAAGAAAGTTGTCCAAGCAGATTATGACAAACTGGTTAGGAACATCCTTGAAGATGTTAATGAAATGTTGGAATGTACGCAGGGCATTGGAAAAGCCAAAGGGCATAACGAGGTATTCATAGTGGCTATTTATTCCGAGTGTAGAACATTGGGAGGGCAATGAACGGAAGACAATGTGGATTAGGTTGCAGGCACCGCACAGATCAAGCTTGGTAAAAATTTTAGCTGTGCCAACCTGTTCCAGAAGTCCATTGATCAATGTTTTGTTTTTGATAGTAATGCTATTCAAGGCTTGATAGTTGACATGAAAGCACTGTGTTCATTCCGTGTTTTTGAAAAATAGGATCAAAGTTCCAGCAGGGGATATGGAGAGTTGGATGAAGTTCATGACCAGGTTCTCATCAATATATTCTCACAGGACTTTGAGCTTGGGTTCGAATAAAGATAGATACACCCAAAGGGGATTTTAGCTCCTGGGTGGAGATCTATGGGGCAGTTGTAGGGCTGGAGTTGTGGGAGAATATTGGCCTTTTTTTTATCAATTACATCAGCAAGATTGCTTACTTTGCCAGAATTAGGGGACTAATATTTCTTGATGCTGACATGGTACAGCATGTGGAGGTCTTCTTCCTTGGGGCAGGCTCTGTCTCCACCATGCTGGGTCTGATTAGGCACCATTACTGGCAGAACCCAGAGTAAAACCATACCTCCTGTGTTGCCCAGGAAATGTTTAGGTCATAGAGGGAAAGCCAGGGGAGGTTCAGTATGACTGGGAAGTGGGGTGAAAAGATCAGACCAAATTGCAGGGACTCTTGCTGATCCTGGATCTTGACCCAAAGAAGTGCTGTCTCATAGGAGCTGGGCTTGGAGGACAGCATACTGCTGTCTACCATCTCCACCCAATCTGGGGCAAGCTTCCTTCATACACGTAGAAGGTTAGCTTGGGTGAAGGACATGTTTATGAAATGTATGGATGCCCCAGACCCAGTTAACACAAGCAAGGTGCAGTTCATTTGGGTGTGGCTGGGGCCTGTAGCCAGATTAGCAAGTGTGGCTGACAGGGATTTGCCAGTGCAGGGGCATGCTTGGGTAGTAGATGGGGTCTGTTTGGGGAACCCAATCCCCTAGTTATGTCTTGTCATGACCCGCTATCAGGGTTGGATGAAGTTGTTTATTGGCTCGATGGTGGACTGAACTTGTGGGGGCATCCTGAAAAAAAAGTGGCCATACCCAGACAGAGACTATTCCAGTATTCATGCTCTTTCTCCTGGTCACAGGGCATCTTTGAGTGATTTTCATTAGCTCTGGTTTGGGACTGGGGGTTTCAGTAATATACTGGGGTCTGGTGTAAGTCCTCTCCTTGTCCAGGCATTGCTCAAGCAACCAGTTGTCACTTTAGATACAAAGCTCAATGTAGGATGACAACTCAGTGAGGGGCCACCCTGAGCCAGCTCATCTTTTACGGTGTCATTATTCAGCCCTCAATGAAAGTAGTAGATCTGTATTGCCTTGTTCCAGGCAGTGTCAGTGGCCAGGTGCTGGAATTGGGCTACATAGGCTGAGATGGACCATGAACACTGCATGAGGAACTCCAGGGTTTGGTTAATCAAATATGAGAAAGAAGGATTGGATGAATTCTTCAAAATTTGCGAACAGGGGCTGCTAACAGGGAGTTTCGCAAGGGAGTTCTCCAGGTGAAGGAGGAGCAATACAGCACCCTTTTGGGGTAAGTGACTGTCTGCAGTGTGTGTTTGTTTGTGTTTGGGGGTTACTTGCTGTGTGCTGAGCTTGTGTTTGTCAGTCTGTTTGGTTGTTTGGTTGTTTGAAGGACCGTGTGCTGTGGCTGGCAGTTGGAAGCTGTGAGCTTCAAAGGAAGGTTTGAAACCTAGAAGCCTCTGGTAATTGGCTGAGCCTTAATCAGTGGGCGGGGCATTCATACAGGCCAGGGCTTTATAAAGCAGCGCACAAGCGACCAGGGAGCGTTTGCGAACAGGGGCTGCTAACAGGGAGTTTCGCAAGGGAGTTGGGAAGGGGAGTGGGAAGGGGCGAGGGTCCCTTGCCGGTTCTATCTGTTTTCCCTTTATTCCCCTTAAAACTTTAAACTTCTTACTTATACAACCCTTTCAGCGGACAGGGGGCTGCAGACGGGAGTTTGACAGAGGGAGGCTTACGATGGTTAGGAAGACCCGCAACACCTGTGCCAGCACTGCTTCTGTCTCCTCCACCTGCGCCTGTAGCCAGACAGAGCGCCTGAGCATGGATGCTTCTACCCAGATCCTGGTGTGGTTTTGCAGAGACTGTAACTTGCAATTTCCACTTACTGATATCCAGGCTGGAGGGACCATCCAATGTGAAAGGTGCCTGCTGGTGGAATCTCTCAGGCAGCAGGTGGGAGAGCTACAGGAGGAGGTGGCTAGGTTGAGAAGCATCCGAATCCACGAGCAATTCCTGGACAGTGTCCATGTGGAGACAACTGAGGTAGCTGTCCCAGGACACAGGACTGCTGATACACCACTGGTGGAGGAGGAGATGGCTCAGGGTGGACACTGGCAGCTGGTTACTTCTGGCAGCAGGCAGTGCTCCACCCCTGCTCCGAACCCTCTCGCTGTGGTAATAGGTAACCGTTATGCTCTTCTTGATACAGGAAAGAAGGCATCACCCCCTACAGTAAAGGAGGAGAAGCCTCGTACCCCTAAGGCTGGGAGGTCTGCTGCCACCACTGCGAATAGGAAACGTAGGGTAGTGGTGGTTGGAGACTCTCTGCTGAGGGGGACGGAGGCGCCCATCTGTCGCCCTGACATTTCATCTCGGGAGGTATGCTGCCTGCCGGGAGCCCGTATCCGAGACGTTACGGAGGCATTGTCGAGGATTATCCAGCCCTCTGACTACTACCCCATGCTACTCATCCATGTGGGCACAAATGATACTGCGCGGTGTGACACTGAGTGGATCAAGAGTGACTACAGGGCTCTGGGAGTACGGGTGAAGGAGTTTGGAGCGCAGGTGGTATTCTCTTCAATTCTTCCTGTCAAAGGTAGGGGCCCGGGCAGAGACAGATGTATCATGGAGGTGAATGCCTGGCTGCGAAGATGGTGTCGCCAGGAGGGCTTTGGCTTCCTAGACCACGGGATGCTATTTGAGGAAGGACTGCTAGGCAGAGATGGTGTTCACCTTTCGAGGAGGGGAAAGACCCTATTTGGACACAGACTGGCTAACCTAGTGAGGAGGGCTTTAAACTAGGTTCGACGGGGACAGGTGAGCAAAGCCCGCAGGTAAGTGGGGAACATGGAGACCTGGGAGATGGGTCGGAGACGAGAGGGAGTATGGGCTATATTGGCAGAGAGAAAGGAGGGTCAGGACAAAACCGGGAGGAAAGATCAAACCAGTATCTTAGATGCCTATATACAAATGCGAGAAGTATGGGTAATAAGCAGGAAGAACTGGAAGTGCTAATAAATAAATACAACTATGACATTGTTGGCATCACTGAAACTTGGTGGGATAATACACATGATTGGAATGTTGGTGTGGATGGATACAGCTTGCTCAGGAAGGATAGACAGGGGAAAAAGGGAGGAGGTGTTGCCTTATATATTAAAAATGTACACACTTGGACTGAGGTAGAGATGGACATAGGAGACGGAAGAGTTGAGAGTCTCTGGGTTAGGCTAAAAGGGGCAAAAAACAAGGGTGATGTCATGCTAGGAGTCTACTACAGGCCACCTAACCAGGTGGAAGAGGTGGATGAGGCTTTTTTTAAACAACTAACAAAATCATCCAAAGCCCAAGATTTGGTGGTGATGGGGGACTTCAACTATCTGGATATATGTTGGGAAAATAACACAGCGGGGCACAGACTATCCAACAAATTCTTGGACTGCATTGCAGACAACTTTTTATTTCGGAAGGTTGAAAAAGCTACTAGGGGTGAAGTTGTTCTAGACTTGATTTTAACAAATAGGGAGGAACTCGTTGAGAATTTGAAAGTAGAAGGCAGCTTGAGTGAAAGTGATCATGAAATCATAGAGTTTGCAATTCTAAGGAAGGGTAGAAGGGAGAACAGCAAAATAGAGACAATGGATTTCAGGAAGGCGGATTTTGGTAAGCTCAGAGAGCTGATAGGTAAGATCCCATGGGAATCAAGACTGAGGGGAAAAACAACTGAGGAGAGTTGGCAGTTTTTCAAAGGGACACTATTAAGGGCCCAAAAGCAAGCTATTCCGCTGGTTAGGAAAGATAGAAAATGTGGCAAAAGACTACCTTGGCTTAACCACGAGATCTTGCATGATCTAAAAAATAAAAAGGAGTCATATAAAAAATGGAAACTAGGACAGATTACAAAGGATAATATAGGCAAACAACACAGGAATGCAGGGGCAAGATTAGAAAGGCAAAGGCACAAAATGAGCTCAAACTAGCTAAGGGAATAAAGGGGAACAAGAAGACTTTTTATCAATACATTAGAAGCAAGAGGAAGACCAAAGACAGGGTAGGCCCACTGCTTAGTGAAGAGGGAGAAACAGTAACAGGAAACTTGGAAATGGCAGAGATGCTTAATGACTTCTTTGTTTCGGTCTTCACCGAGAAGTCTGAAGGAATGCCTAACCTAGTGAATGCTAATGGGAAGGGGGTAGGTTTAGCAGATAAAATAAAAAAAGAACAAGTTAAAAATCACTTAGAAAAGTTAGATGCCTGCAAGTCACCAGGGCCTGATGAAATGCATCCTAGAATACTCAAGGAGCTAATAGAGGAGGTATCTGAGCCTCTAGCTATTATCTTTGGAAAATCATGGGAGACGGGAGAGATTCCAGAAGACTGGAAAAGGGCAAATATAGTGCCCATCTATAAAAAGGGAAATAAAAACAACCCAGGAAACTACAGACCAGTTAGTTTAACTTCTGTGCCAGGGAAGATAATGGAGCAAGTAATTAAGGAAATCATCTGCAAACACTTGGAAGGTGGTAAGGTGATAGGGAACAGCCAGCATGGATTTGTAAAGAACAAATCATGTCAAACCAATCTGATAGCTTTCTTCGATAGGATAACGAGTCTTGTGGATAAGGGAGAAGCTGTGGATGTGGTATACCTAGACTTTAGTAAGGCATTTGATACGGTCTCGCATGATATTCTTATCGACAAACTAGGCAAATACAATTTAGATGGGGCTACTATAAGGTGGGTGCATAACTGGCTGGATAACCGTACTCAGAGAGTTGTTATTAATGGTTCCCAATCCTGCTGGAAAGGCATAACGAGTGGGGTTCCGCAGGGGTCTGTTTTGGGACCGGCTCTGTTCAATATCTTCATTAACGACTTAGATATTGGTATAGAAAGTACGATTATTAAGTTTGCGGATGATACCAAACTGGGAGGGATTGCAACTGCTTTGGAGGACAGGGTCATAATTCAAAATGATCTGGACAAATTGGAGAAATGGTCTGAGTTAAACAGGATGAAGTTTAACAAAGACAAATGCAAAGTGCTCCACTTAGGAAGAAAAAATCAGTTTCACACATACAGAATGGGAAGAGACTGTCTAGGAAGGAGTACGGCAGAAAGGGATCTAGGGGTTATAGTGGACCACAAGCTAAATATGAGTCAACAGTGTGATGCTGTTGCAAAAAAAGCAAACGTGATTCTGGGATGTATTAACAGGTGTGTTGTGAGCAAGACACGAGAAGTCATTCTTCCGCTCTACTCTGCTCTGGTTAGGCCTCAGCTGGAGTATTGTGTCCAGTTCTGGGCACCGCATTTCAAGAAAGATGTGGAGAAATTGGAAAGGGTCCAGAGAAGAGCAACAAGAATGATTAAAGGTCTTGAGAACATGACCTATGAAGGAAGGCTGAAAGAATTGGGTTTGTTTAGTTTGGAAAAGAGAAGACTGAGAGGGGACATGATAGCAGTTTTCAGGTATCTAAAAGGGTGTCATAAGGAGGAGGGAGAAAACTTGTTCACCTTAGCCTCTGAGGATAGAACAAGAAGCAATGGGCTTAAACTGCAGCAAGGGCGGTCTAGGTTGGACATTAGGAAAAAGTTCCTAACTGTCAGGGTGGTTAAACACTGGAATAAATTGCCTAGGGAGGTTGTGGAATCTCCATCTCTGGAGATATTTAAGAGTAGGTTAGATAAATGTCTATCAGGGATGGTCTAGACAGTATTTGGTCCTGCCATGCGGGCAGGGGACTGGACTCGATGACCTCTCGAGGTCCCTTCCAGTCCTAGAATCTATGAATCTATGAATCTATGAATCTATAAAATTGCCAAGAATTGGGTCTGCCCATTCCACAAGGGGTGATACCCAGTCCAAGGTTTCTCCTGGTACTAAGCTGATGATCAGCCGCACCTTTGCCTGGTTGTTTGGGTACATGGCTGGCTGCATTATGAAAAGCAAGTAACACTGGTTAATGAACCCTCAAAAACTCTGACAGTCATGATCAACCTGCTCTAGCAAAAGGACTTTCAGACCATGCTCTGGGATTGCCACTGCAGCCAGTCCCAGAGAGTACAGAATGGTCAGGACCTGCAGGGAGAGAGATGCATTTTCCTGCTTCAGCTGGGCAACTTGACTCTGGCATCTCTGGAGCAGGGGAGCTATCTCTGGAGCTGAAGTGCCCAGAACCTCCACCAGGGACCCAGCACTTGGCGTAGCAATATGTGCAAACTATCAGGAGGTCACTGGACGACTCCACAAGGCAAGAGTGGATTCAGTGCATGCAGGTAGATAATGGTGTAGGGCCAGCTGGTGAGAGCAGACTGTGTACCTGTGGCAGGAACTGGGGCAGGCATGGTACCTGAGGCAGGAGTAGAGGCAGGCTGGTAGACTGGGCAGTCTGTAATACAGCAAAGCAGAGGGAGAATTCCCAGCCGAGTGGTGACATTGCACAGATTGGCTTGCTGCTCTTCCTGTGGGATTTAATAGCTGTCTGAGGGTCATATGACCAATTCCTTACTCATGGATTGGCTGCCACAGCATGCCTGAGGGATGAGTCATCTCAGGCTCTCGCTGAGGGATGAGCAATTGCACAATCGAGCACAGGTATTACCTCACATATTGTACCAACATTTGAGATCAGGTTTAGAAACTCAGGAGCCCAAAAAAGCCACACCTCATAGGAAGGCCATGCTGCTGTATATGAGTAAGAGGCATCCTTTATACTTGTCCATTACAGAATGGAGAATGAGAAATTGTGACATGATAATTTGGGGACCATGTCACTGGGATGTCTGTAGACGTACAAGGATTATGTAATGATATTATTACTTGCAGTATGTCATTTAGCCAGTAGATGTCTGTCTGTGTTATAAAGTTCCAGACAGTTAGGGGTTACTGGTAAACAAAGGAGACAAAGCTGGGATTCAAGTTGTGTAGAAAACTCTGTGGGGGGGGGGAAGAGGAGCTGGAGTGTAATTGTATTGATTCATAGATGCCTTCTTTTTAAGAAAGGTTGTGAGTCCATGTATATTTCAGCTGATAGTGAGACAGCAAGGATTGAGGCCTGACACTTTCGGAGTGAATACTTGTAAAGTGGAAACCATCCAGTCCCCACCCATATGCCCGCCAAAAGCCTTTTCACCATAATACTGTCCTGTTGAAACTACAGCTCTACACTAGATTGCTGAAGTGCTACATATGGTCAGCCCTTCTGTATGGATGTGAAAGTTGGACACTTAAAAAGGACACAGAGATAACTTAGAGGATTTGTGTTTTCGTATTATTTAGCATTAGAAAAATGTTAAAAATTAGATGGAAAACCAAAACTACAAACAAGGAGGTGATGGGAAGGCTGAATTTAAAAAGAGCACAACTACTTGACACTCTTGATCAAAGACACTTGTAGGTGAAAGAAATATATCTTTATGCAGCCATATAGCTCACCAATTGCACAGCAACTCAATTGCAGAACTTTTATTATAATGTAGGATCATAGGCAAACCATGAAGAGGAATGGAGAGAGCCAGTTATGGAAACATCACCAGAAGGACTAGTGTCCAAAGAAGAGTGGAAGTTTTACAACTCTTTTGCAAAGGAGAAAGTTGGAAGGTGGTGGTTGACAAGCTCCATATTGGAGACTTCACTTGAAGAGACTGTCTCAAGAATTTTCATTCCAATGGCCAGAGGTTTGAGCAACAATGCAATAACCTTATGTTAGCAGAATTGTGTTATATGATTCTGTACTGTGCATTTTTCTGAAATTATTATTATTAAAGAATCACAATTTATTTAGTGCAGCGAGTTACTAACAGATACGTCAAATGATTGTTTTTAAAAATGCCCAACTACTAAAATTTTCTTTCTCTCACTTTTTGTATAAAATGTTGGTAGAATATGTAGTTTTGCTTTTGAAATGTCAACCATTCTCTTTTTCTGCTGTTGGTGGAAAGCCAGAATTTTCAGAAGGGCGTCAAATTGGCAATTAGCCTAAATACCAGTGGGAATACATTGTCTCTACTGGATTTGTATTCTTAAATACTACCTTAAAAATCTGTATGTAATGATTATTGCAATGATCTTGAAAATATCAATCAGGAAAGGAGCTAATAATTACTATGCTTGTAACAGAAAGTGAACTAATTAGACTTAACTGTAGATGTTGTGTGCATGTGGGTAATTGATAAAAACACTTTTTAGTGAGTTATTTGGCATGAGAAAACCTGCTTATTTCTGTTAATAAGCTCCTTACAAAAGAGAAGAAAAAGAAACATGAAGCCAAATATTTGTTTATATTTCAAATTCTATTATCTAAGTCTATTTTTCTTTATGAACAGAACATTTGTTCAAATTGATGCAACTGTACTAGGATATAATCCCATCCCCCTTGAAGTCAATAGCACAATTCCTGTAGAGTTCATCAGGAGAAAGGTTGTGTCCCTACTGAATAAAGGATTGTGCATTTTAACTGTGTAACATTTGGCAACTTTTCTTCACAGAGGTTCATATTATAAGACATTGAAGTGTGGGGATATTTAGTTACAATGTAGGAAGTGTAAATCTCATCTAGTTTTGATGAGATGGCCAACAGGAGCTGTGAATGCTAAGAACCTCTGGATGTCCCATCCTAAATATCTTAGCAGATTCAAAAGCATCCACTATTTCACCAAAAGCCGGTTGTGAATGATTTACATGTCTGGCAAAGGATCCATATCTTCTCACAAAAGACATTTGTGAGATTTCAATGTCTTGGTAATTCTGCTCTTTAGAGGTTTCATATTTACTGTTTGTCAATGATTCTTGTATCAAATGTTCTCATTTTACAACTAATTTTATTTCCTAATTGCCAGCCCTGAATATTGAATTCAATCTGTCTGACTTTTCTTTTCTCTTCTCATACATCATGATCTGTAACTTCAGTTTTGTAGATCAAATTATGCCCTCAGTTATAACAGTGCTATACCTTATTTTTCAGATTATGCCATTGGTAACAACTGTGTAACCCCATGACTTTCAACAGGTTTGTAACTGACTACTACTTAGTAAAAATATAGCTGCTGATGCAAAAACTGACTAGAATTAGATGAACAAGATGGACTAGTATCCAATTCATTCATTCTTAGCTGTGTGGGCTCTGCAAGACAAACAGGACTAAACACAATAAAACATATTTTTTGTCAGTGCAGCCAGCAGGTCTGAATCTGATCTGACTAGTGTGAATGCATGCAAGAAGCAGATCTGTTGAGTAAGAAAGTTGCATTTTTACATAGCAACTCTTCAGAACTGAACAGTGCTTACAAATATCTAAAGAGCTGTTGGTAGGAGAGTATTGTGAATCCTCCATCTCTTCTGGTTGTTTTGGACACAGTCCTAAAATTAACACCCATGAAATGTCCTATAGCATCAAAAGAGTGTCAGGAATTCTTTTTGGCTCATGTTCTGACATTGTTCAGGGAAACAGTGCCAAATTCAGAGGGTGGTGTGTAAAGTGGTGTAAATTAAACTCACTTATGCTAATTTAGGGTTCCTTTCACTTTGTTATGTTCAATAGGCCAAATTCATAGGTGATGTTTAAGTTGGGGATATAAGTTACATGATGGTAGGTGAGTCTAATTATGTAAGTAAGTTAATGAATATAAGAGCCTAATAAATCAAAACAGTCAAGACAGAATCTAAGTTGGTGGAACATACACATGAATGGGCCTCATGAATTCAGACTCACCTCTGAATTTGGCTCAGCATCTCTGGAAACAATATCTAAGTATTAGTTATTTTATCTGCAGTTATTTGTGCATGTCATATTTTTTGGTACTTATGAGCACTGAGATTCTTGTTTCCTTCCCCAACATACAATTTTGTTCTCTTAGAATTATTATTCTGCACTCTGTAAGCTCAAAACTGGGTGCACTTAAAGTGTGATTCCTACTCAGAAATGATAAACAATATACACTATTCATATAGAACACAAAAATCAAAACCCATGTCATTGATGTTTAGCTAAAGCTAATGGTTTAAGATTGAGCTCTGGTATGGAACTAGAAGGTGAGTCTAGTTCTATATCAAACGCTTCTTTAAATAACATTATGTTCTCTTAATGTTCACTTTGTCTTTTCTTATCTACTGTTCTCTACATGGTTGTAAGCAGAGAGTTTAGATTCATTTGTAAGTAATATTAACTAGCTAACATTTTCAGTACATTATCAATGGTCTTGTAATCATTTCCTCCTTACTGGACATTTATGATATGTAAACAATGTGCAAAAGGTGAAAGAAAATTCTGCCTTTACTAAAACCAGAAAAAAAGCATTTGCAAATATTCATTCAAATAAAAGATGCAAATATGCACCAGTGTAACTCTTTTTTGTGAGCAATGTTTTGTTTGCTGAATGTTTGTACAAGTGTCACAAATACTCGTGCTAATATGTTTCTTTCTGATTTACGTGTAAATTAAAATTCTCATGCGGTTTTACAATGGACGGTCATCTTAAACTCTGTGAATCTGGGAGTCTTTGAGGCCCTGATTCAGGAAAGCAGCTCCATACAGGGCAGCCCTTAAACATGAGCTTAAAGTAAATTCATTTTTATGTGCTTTTCTGATTTGGGGCTCCAGTTGGGAAGGAGAAACTATGGCATTTGACTCTCTCAGGTGCTTGGCTGGCTGGTGCTTGCGCACATGCACATGTCTAACGGATATGAGGGGTTGGGAAGGAATTTCCCCCCTGGTCTAATTGGCAGTGGCCTTGAGGTTTTTTCAACTTCCTCTGCAGCATCGGGCATGGGTCACTAGTCAGGATCATCTGGATCTATCTCACCTAATCAATTCCTTGCCACTGCAGGGGACTCAGATTGGTGTTCTTCAGTCCCTCCTGTTCTCTGACTTTGGCACGTAATAGTTTAGTCTCCTGAGGGCTGTAATAATTTGGTCTAATTCTGGTTGTTATGTTTAGTGTCCAGGTGCTGGCTGGTGCTGGTGGCCTGTGATATACAGGACATCAGACTAGATCACCTGGTGGTCTCTTCTGGCCTTAAACGGTTACTCTCAGCTCAAGGAGACATACTTGCGCAAGCTCTCATCAAGCTAGTGTGCTAAAAATAAAATGTAGCTGCAGCAGCACAAGAGGTGGGAGGGGCTAGCCGCCCTGCGTACGTGCCCATCTAAGATGCTAGGTACGAACTTGGGGAGGCTAGCCCCTCCCACTGCTTGCGCTGCCACAGCACATTCTCTTTTTAGCGCAGTAGCTCCTTGAGAGCTAGCACAAGTATTTCTCTTTGAGTTGGCAATCACACCCCCAGCTTGAAGTGTAGACATACCCTCTGACACTCAAACCATTCATTCAATGATTGCAAATAACTAATACATTCATAAAAAAACTGATGTGGTTGCAAATAACTTGTGAATAGAAAGAAGGGGCTAAATTAATGAAACAAAACCGTTTGTGGGAAATACTTGCCCCATCTCTAGTATAAGCTGTCTTTTTCTTTCTTCATATGCAGAGTAAAAGCCTTTAGAAATATGACAGGCATTCCATTTGTTTAGGAAAAACAAAAGTACTCTTGTCTCTGGGAAATCCTTACAAAACAGCAGAAGGCTCAAAGAAGAGAGATACTGGCCAAATTCTGCTCTCATATAATCTGTAGAACACAGTGGGGTTGCGTGAATGAAAATGAGAGTAAAATTTGGCCCATAAAATTTAGTTTAGAGATACTTCCATCCCCAGGCCCTTAAATCATATCTCCTTTAATAAAACAAGAGCTAAGTACTGCCTCAGATACATGTAGAAACTCCCTTTGATGGCAATGGGAGCAGCACAAACATATTGCAGGACTGAATTTGGCTTTTTAACTTAAGTTTATATTAAGATCAGCACATTGCAATGATCTAGTAGTTTCATATTCGTGCAGGAAAATTAAACAAAACTGTGATGTTTAAAGCCCCAGGGACACACACTGAACTGTGAATGAAAAACACCACAGTTGATTGTAGCATAGTAAAAGTGAATAAAAACTGAAAACGAATAATTTCAGTATGGGAACAAAGTGTTTCTGTGCTAGGGAAGTGCTAAATAGAAATCCGGGGGACAGTGGAAGGGGTGGATTCGCTCACATCTCAGGTTACTTCTTCATTACAAGCTAGGGCTGTGATTCCTCTGGTTGGGTATACATACTTGTGTTAGCTCTCATTGAGTTAGCGCAAGTATAAACATCAGTGCAGCCATGATAGTATTGTTAATAGAAGCAGAGGCATGGCTGATCTGTGCCAAGTACAAACCTGCCTGAATCCAGGTTTCAGCTGCTGTTACCTGTGCTACTGTGGCTATACTGCTATTTATATTTGCACTAGCTCAATGAGAGCTAGCATGAGTATGTGTACATAAGCAGAGGAATCACACTGCAGCTCATAGTGTAGACATAGCCTCAGAGAGTGGCGTTTGTATGTAATTTTCTGTTGCAATAATGTGTAAATAGAGACAGTCATCAGTACATTCATAGATTAACGTTTATACAAATCATATGTAAAAATAACCCCTATACATAGCCCTAGCCATCTTTGCCACATATTAAAATGTTGATTACAATAGTAAAAGGAAACCAAGCATTTTCTCCTGGGCCAGAGAAGAAAAACAATAAAACGCCCCAGTGCTCATCTGCACCCTGCAGTCTCTCTGTGATCAACAAATTCAGATGTTGACATAGGGAGATCAGGTTCCAAAGTTGAAGACCCCACACAGAAAACGTCCTGACAACCACTCTCTCTTTCTCTTATAATATAATAACCCTCTGCACCTCCAACGCTACCTCAGTGTAAAATCTCAACAGCTCATGCAGGGACTTTGTAGTGCAGTAGGACAATCTGTACAATAACACCAGTATGATTCTAATAATTGACTACAAGATGAAGATGCTATTTAATCTATCTCTGAGCTGGAGACCAAATGCACTCTCCACCAATACTTATTTCTGTCCATGTGGTACCAATTATTTGGTCAAAGTCAACCATGTCAAAAATGGTCCATCATCATCTTCCAACCAGGTTGCAGTAATACCTGCCAAAATTCTCTAGTAACTGAGCCATCATGGCCTAGTGAACTCAGTCAGGAACCCCTGAGTTCTAATCATGGCTCTGCCAACAACTCTGTGTGTGACTTTGGGAGAGTCACTCAGGCGAACGTTTTCAACCTGGGGCCTAAAGTTAGCCAATAAATCCATATTTAGATACTTAAATACAAGTGATCTGATTTTCAGGTGTGCTGAGCAAAAGTTCAGTGAAGTCAATGGGAACTGTATCAAGCCACTTTCATGTAGGTACCTGAATTCAAACCTGAATACTAACTTTAGGAACTGATGTTTGGAAATGTTGTGCTAATTTTCCTAAATGTAGATAACCAAATTTGAACTTTATAGCCTAAATTTTTGTGTTTTCCATCAGTAAAATTGAAATTATATAATATATATATATATAAATCAAAGGGGTTTAGTGAAGATTACTCTATGTAAGGCATTATTGGATGTATTTATCCTGTTATCAGTGCAACCCCATTGAAGAAAATGGGGTTACACTGCGGTTAACAAGGGCAGAATTTGGAGCAGTATACATGCTAATATTATTTATTATAGGAAGATCGTAAATGTATTATATATAATTTAGATTTAGGCATATAGTTCTAAATATGTGCAGCACATGTATGGTATGACTTCAAGCTGAATAAATCTACATTACATCAGATATGTTAAACACCATTCTTGTGAAATGGAAATGATGCAATTATGTCAATATTATTCTAAAGTCGTTATTAACCATTCGTAAAAATGTCTGAAAGCTACTTTTCTCCCAGTATGAATGTTAAGCCTTATCCAAAGCACATTGAAGTCAGTGAAAAAGCTTCCATAGACTTCAGTGGTCAGGTGCTAAATGCTGTGTACAAAATATGTACAAAGACAGGATTTTGATCATTTTCTCTTTTTCGCTGATCACTGTGGTAGCATTAAAGTAATCCCAGTAACAGACATTGAGTTAAAATTGAAACAAAATGATAAGAACATAAGAATTGTAACAGTAGAACAAACATTTAGTTTTGTATATCCTGCCAGCAATAGTGGCCAGTACCACTTCAAAGGAATATGCAAAAATTCCCATAATGGACAGTTAGGAAGTAAATTCTTCATAACATACTCTGGTCAGTTAGTAGCTGGCTTATGCTCTGAAGCGTTTTATCCTTTCTAATGTAACTATGGATGTTCTCATAAATGTCTAATCCTTTCTGAATCCTACTCCGTTATGGGTTTCAATGGCATCTTGTGGAAATGAGTTCCACAAGTTAATTTTAGTTTGTTTAAACAAGCATTTCCTTATCTCATTTTCAATTATGTCACCTACAGTTTCATTGGATCACCCATTGTTGATGTATTTGTGACAAAAAATAAATGGGAGCTCTTCTCTATGCCATTTATTATCTGTGTCATGTTCCTCTTATTTGTCTCCTCTCATCATTAAATAATCCTAATATTTTCCATCTTTTCTGATATGGAAGTTTTCCTGACCTCAATGATTTTTGTCATCCATCATTAGAACCCTTCTTTTTCTTTTTAGACATGGGGTGGCCTTATGATGAATCTGGTAATTTGGTATATTTGTTGTATTTGAAAAAAATATTACAAATATTTTTTTAAAGAAGACATGGGGTTGCCAGAATTAAACACAGTATTCAAACTGAGGAAAATATACTGTCAATTTTTATGATGGCATCATAATATTGTCAATAATATTTTATATCCCATTCTTTTTACATGATATTTTTGTCATTCTTGCCTTTTTGACCAATAGTGTGCACTGAGCAGAGGTTTTCATTGAGCTAGCTACAGTGACACCCATCCATCCTGAATAGTTACAGTTAATTCAGTATATACATTCTTTATATGAGAGTAATAATCATAAGAAATAAGTCATACCATATCTCGGCTATTTAAACAGCATATTATTAGCCATTGGAGTGTTATTGAAAGTAATCTTTTGCAAGCTAAGACTCTTGTCAAGGATGTTTCTCTTCAAGTAAATAGGATTCAAAAATTCTGTTAACCCACTTTCATATTTTTTTCTTAACACTCTCAGTAACTTTTGTTTGGAAGAGTTGTTCTGTGTCTACAAATACCTATAGTTAATTCACCATTTCTTTCATAATATTAAACTGAGCCTGCTTGAACAAGTTACATTTTGCATCTTAATGTTAAAGTGACATTAATGCAGTTTCCAGTAAATCTTAATACCAATTACTTCTGTCTGATTTAACTCAGAATCCTTATTGACACAAGAGAAACTGGTGGTCTGATTTATGCCTGATAATTGTATTGTTCTGCTGTTAGTATTACAATGCCATTAGTTTGTTCAGTACTGGTCAGGGCAAGTTTTTACGTAATGAAAGTATTAACACTGCTTGCTGCATTGACTGTGCTTACTAAGCCTATAGCTACAACAGCTAGGAAAAAGAATGACACCAGCTGAGGATCTAGCCCCTAATGACTGTACGCCAGATGAATAAAAGAAAAAATCAGTCAACTTTCTTTGAAAAAGCAATGAAAGAGACAGTAATGATATCTGTATGCGTTTTTACAATACATCAGTGCTAATATTGGGGTTAATAAAATATTTCTTTATTTGAAAAAAAATAAAAATCAAGTGAAATGGAGGACAAAAGCTTGTTAACTGACTTCTATCATTTTGAAGTCTCATACTTTAAGGATTCAGTCATGTAGTTTTTTGTCACTGGAAACTCCATATAAATGCAGGATTGTTCACATTGTTGTTGTGCACTTACATACAGTTGCACCTTCAGTCCACTTTATAAACATTAGTTTAACCTCACTACTCTCCCGGGAGGTAGGCCAGTGTTATCTCGGTCTTAGAGATGAGAAACCCAAGGCCCATAGAGATTAAAACCAATATTTTCAAACCTGATACCTGAAGTTAGATACCTAAATCCTTAGTTAAACACCCTAACAAGTGGCCTGCTTTTGCCAGAGTGCGAGCACGCATAATTCCTAACAAAGCCAATGGGGATTCTGGGTGTTCAACCACAACAAAAATCGGGCCTAAATCTAGATTTTGGTGCCTAATCTAAAGCACCAAAGATTATTGAAATTTAAATACTTGCTTTTGAGAGAGATGTTTTTCAACATTTTTATTTTGTTCTGATTTGTGCTCTTTAGCTCTCTTACTGTTTTTTAACAGACAACATAAATGATTTGCCTCAGACATATTTAGTATTTAAAATTTAAACATATTTATGCCTTCACCGGTCTGTCTGAGCATTTTTCAATCAGCACATACTGTTCAGAAAGACTAGTATTCAGGATCTGTTCTACAATTTTATTACCAAATCCTGTTTGCCTTACTCATGCGAGTAATCCTGTTAAAATCAATTGATCAACTCACATGAGAAAGTCAAGCCGTGCCTGCCTTTATTTGGTAAAGCAACAGACTTGAACAAAAGCAGTACTGTACCTGCTACAGGCAGCCAGAAACAATGACTAGCTCCTTGATAAGATTAGATGTAATTTTAAATGCAACTGGGACAAAGAATCCCTCCCACTAACCCCACTCCTAACTCTCTACTGTAATTCCACCACAGCAAGCAGTTGAAAAATTACTGACAAGAGCCAGACTGCCTGGTAAGCGCCACCTAACAGACACAGAAACATGATACACATCATTTTTAGGCTTGGCAGACATTTTGTGCTTCTTTCAAAAAAAAAAAAATTGCAATCTTTTAAACCAGGCACATATACACGTTAGACATTCCTGGTTTTACTGTTACAGGAAGAGCTTAAATTTGAAACATCCATATAGATGTGCATGGAAAATACTTCTGTGAACCAGCTACTTAAAGCCGGCTTGTTTCAAAATAAACAGATGTTCTGCATCATCATTCTATATGAACTAATTGTTCTAACTTTTTTAAAAAAATAGACTCTCGCCATTTCTAAAGCTAATCATCAACCTTTTGTTCACAAAATTATACCTACTAATTTGGCAAATGAGTTAGTAACTATAATGAAATGGATGAGTCAGAGGACAACACACTACATAGTGTCAATTCCTGTTTGACCTGCGGTGTGTCCTGTTAAGGAATAGACTTTAAATTTATGGAGATATTCTACTTCCTAGAATGGACATTGAGTCCAGCCAGCCCCCTGCCTTCACTAGCAGGACCAAATACTGATTTTGCCCCAGATCCCTAAGTGGTCCCCTCAAGGATTGAGCTCACAACCCTAGGTTTAGCAGGCCAATGCTCAAACCACTGAGCTATCCCTCCTCCTTGATTGCCTTTGTCCTTAACATCCAAGAAAACCACTAAACCATACCTTGTTGTATCCTTACTTATGGTCTCGAGATCAGCTTTATTCAGATCTGCACACCATGGCATTCAAGTGTTATTTAAGGCATTTTAAACCATAAATTAAATTCTGTGTTTAGATTTTTTCCCATACCTAGCAGCTGTTAAACATATTTTAAAACACGCTCACTTATTTATATAAGGGTTGCATGCATTTAAAATGAAATACCAAATGATTATTAGCACATATTTCATTTAAAAGCCAGTGAGGGCCTGATCCAAAGCTCAATGAAGTCAATGGAAATACTCCCACTGACTTCAATAGGCTTTGCATCGGACCCAATGTAAACTCCACAGAGCTAGATTAGCAGTTTCAAACAGCCTGGCCAATGTCTTTTGATCAGCTGACAAAATATGGATTGAGCTCAGCCTGGATAGGGAGCTATACGTTCTGTGACCAATATCTTTCTTCAGAATTGTGCTCCAGAATCTAGGCTGTCATTAAAAAAGAATATGAAGTAATTTCATCTCCCTGAGTCCCTAGGAAAATGGCTCTGAGATGTTTGAACTGCCCCATGCATCTCAATAAGCCGTTAATGCTGAACAATAAAGATGAGAATTTTCATGTGAGTGTTGTTAACTATTATATTGTTGATCATTTGGCAGGTACATCCAGCCAAGGTGATGATCCTACAATCCCCAACTGCATCCCATGTCTCCTCAGGTGAGCTGCAGGGGCTGCTCCATCCCTACTCCTCTGGGGAACATGGCATCCCAAAGGAGGCAGAGAGGCTTGGGAAGGAGGCAGATCAATGGCTCTCTGATATTCCCCCATTAGCTGAGCTGGCCAGCTGTGCTGGGGCAAGTAAGCTGCATCTACAGCAGGGTGCAGCAGAGGGCACACTGCCTCGGTGTGTCTGATTGCTTCTGGAGGCGCTCTGTGGATCCACAGTCCACTCTGTGGTGGTAATTTGGAGAGTTTGCTTCTCTTACTAACCTTTGGGGAGCTAGAGTGGAGGGTATGGGGAGTGATGTGCATCCCCCTTGGTACTACCCTTGTACAGCCTTGTTCCCCTTCCAGCCTAATGGATGTTATAGGGATAGGGCAGGCTTCTACCCTCCACCAACTCCTTGGCCTCTATTATCTTTTCTGAGGGGAAAGTCAGAGCCAGGGGGAGACATGCTGCTAAGAGGGCCACTGAAGGTTGGTTTGTAGAGGATTCTTGAGTAGAAGCAGGGGGAAAGGGAGTCAGTGTTGTGTCATTTGTATAACAGAAAGGCTTTTTCAAAGAGAAAGGTTTTGGAGCATTTTCTGAAGACAGTCAGACTCTGGATTTGCCTGCTTTCCTCTGGAAGTTTGTTCCACAGCCAAGGTTGCTTTGTTGACAGCTCTCACATGCATCATTCTGGGTTTTGTGATCTGCATTGTTCCAGAGAAGCACTGCTGAGGTAGCAGGCCATAGAATAAAACTGGGTCTCCACAGTGTCACTGGGGCTTGACCCATTAGCCTAGTTCTATTTGATCAATATGGCATGGTTTCTCATGGAGATTTCCTCCACTAAAACCCCCTCCCATGAATTTTACTGTGGGAGGACATGATCAGAGGCAGACCTAGTGCTAGGACTAGAACCCAGCAGTCCTGGCTACCTGTCACATATTTACTAGATTGTGTTTTCCCATCAGGAATAGACATTTGTACAGAGGGATTCCTTTCAGCAAAGAGTGACTCATCTTCTTTCTGTTTCTTGAAGTACACATTTGCATGAAGAGTTCTTTGTGATTTATTACCCTCCACTACTCTTTGTATAAATATGTACCTGTCAGTCACTGCTCTTAAAGATGTGGGAAAAAAGAATACCAAACTCTAAAACAAAATATCCCTATTCATCTTGAGCTCAGTGCATTGATCCACATGCAGAACATGAAGTTCAGGAATTACTCTGGATTTAGGACTGATCCTGTATTGGAATCTGCTAGCACAGAACCTCTGCAACTCTGTGAAGTCTTAGAGTTCAGCGGTTCCCCACATGGTGTCAGGGGTCCATACTAATGTATACTGTATCTGCATGCACTATTATAAATGAGAGCAGAACATGGCTCTCTATGTCGGGGCTATTCTTTTTGATAGGGCAACAGGACTTATAGTAGACATTCTCATAGGAATATGAGAGACCTTTTACAATAATAAGTGTATAATAAACACTAATTAGATATGAAAGTTATTCAAAGAAGAGAACCTTTGAACAAAAGAAGGTGCACAAAGTCCTGCATCTTGAGCACAGTAGCAGTTCACATGTACACTCACACATTTTGCACATGTAAGGTTTAGACAAGCACAGGGCCTTGGACTGGGACTCAGGAGACCCAGGTTCACACCTAGCACAGCCACAGACATCTTGTGTGACCCTTGGCAAGTCACATAGTTTGTCCTCTGCCTCATTTCCCCATATGTATCATGGAGATAATCCCATACTTGCCTACTTCTTAGGGGTGTTATAAAGATAAACTCCCTCAATGACTGGGAAGCATTGAAATAGTCTGGTGGTGAGGGTTATTTCATACAAATGGCATTCAGGAAAAACAAGACTGTAACTTTTTACAATAGATTATAACTACTTTTTTTTTTTTTACTGTTTGAAATTAAGAAAGCCCCATGAAGATTAAAACAATGGAGAGTATTTCCATTAGTGGAAAGATTAATAATAAATATTTTGTAGTTTTAATCAGAAGATCTCAAAGCACTTCTAAAAAGTGAGTATTTTTATTCTGTATTACAAATGGGGAAAGTGAAGCACAAAGAGATTAGGTGACTTGACCAAGGTCACACAGTGAGCTAATAATAGAGTTGGGAATGCAGCTCAGAGCTCCTTTTCTCAGCCTGGTGCCCTATCAAATGGATTACACGGCCTCCTCAATTATCAGTTCTCCTTGTAACACTAACCATTATCTAGTAAATATTAGTACTGTACTTTGAAGATATACAGAGCTAGATAAGTGTTATTGCTGTGCTGCCGTGGGAATGCCGCAAAGCATGGTTACTTGCAACTATTTTCTTAAGGATCCATGCATACTCCAGCTGGGCCACTACATGACAGTTCTTATACAGTACTAGCAAAGTGGGTGTTTCCCAGTGCACATATTAGAAACACAGCAGTGTTCATGCCTAAACCCTATCTACATTCTTGTATGTGGCCATGTCAAACAAGTTTTTTAGATGGATCACGCACAACATATTATCCCCAAATTCATTAAAATGTTAAATCAACATGATGACCCATCATTAGACATATTAATTGGCCTGGAGAAACCACTGTTAGTACTCAGAGGGGAATTCAATCTATATGACTATTCAGTCAGAGGACTCTCTACTGTTAATGTCCAAAACACTGCCAGAAGGCACTAGAAAATAGACTTACAACTCTTTCCACATAAATCATCAAATGGCCATCTGATGAAAATGACTTTCAGTATCTACCAACCTAAGATGCTCTCAAACAGAGTTGGAAAACTATATATCTTATTTACAATTCCCTGCCATACATTGTCACTTTAATTGAATATAAATATAAATACTGAGGCCTAAATTTTCCAAAATGACTAGTGATTTTGGGTTGCCATCTTGAGACATTTAAAAATGACCTGCTTTGCAGACAGTTGATACTCAGCACTTTCTGATAATTCTGCCTCTTTAATGTCTCTTGAATTGGAAAACCAAAAATAGAGGCACCCAAAATCACTAATCACTCTGGAAAATGTAAACCCGGATTCCTTTTGTATCAGGTTTCATTGTATTATTTACATCCTTCTTACTGATAAATCTGTACTTTGCATAAATGCAACTTATAATATAGTAGTATAAAACTTTAAAATGAGAAGCAAAATTCAAAGTGCCAATAGTTTAAAAGCTGCACATTTAGGAGACATGCCTTGTCCTCTAATATCATTCTCCAACAAGGTTATCAGTGGAACTTTCTGCATTCAAAAGAATTGTATTTCACAGTTAAGCCAAAGTGATCACAGCACAGTGTGAGATGACATGCTGTTTTTTTTTAACTTCTCTCCAACGATTTTAGTCTGTCATCGGGCACAAGTAAGATTCTGCTGAGCCAAAGCTGCATGGAATGTGTTGATGAAGAGGACACTCCAGACGGCACAATATGCTTGTCTACAGGCAGAGTGTGAAAAAGAATGCTGAGAGGTTGTAGCAATATTGCTTCCTCTCATATAAGTCATAGAAAGGATAGTGGTTCCAATGGAAATGAATCCTGGTGCTGAAAGGGTGCACTTCAACCTTTCAGTTTGTACACAAGTCTCAGTGTAACAGTATTATCTGGCAATTGGCTTCTTAGGCCTAATTTTCAATCCACAAGTAGGAGTTAGGTCATTGAGGATATCCTCACCATTAGAGTTATTCAGTTTGCATAAAGACTCTACTTAGCACTTTAGGAAGGAGTGCTGATTTCCAAAGTGCTGATTTGATCTGCAGTCATTATTGTGTTCACTACTAGTCAGCAATCCACCAACAGTTGAAGGTTTGTTTACAGTAAACTAAAAACAAGATCCATCTAATAGTCTGCAGAAACTTGGGGTAAAATATGAAGGTGTCTATAAACAGAGCTATTGTATTGATCTGGCAGTTATATTTTATTTGGCCTGAATGTACAGAGTGCAAAGACCATTTTATGATGATTGACCAAATGGCCATTCTTGGTATATTATATCTGATAAAAATCAGATTGTGGATATTAATTAAGAGAAAACACTATGTAAAAGAAAAATATATCCGTTTCACTTTTGTTCACATTTATATTTATTTATAAAATATGTTTGCTTTCAAAATTACACTTTTTCTTCAGTTTAATGATCTTAACTTTGATGTTACAGAAGAGAGTATGGAGTTTGAAAAAGAAATGAAAGAAAATGACTAGAGCAGTAAGAATGTTCCCAATAAAACTGAACCTGAAACCATGAAAACTTACCTGCTTTTAGCTTTTGTAACAAGCTAGAGATCAGATCGTGTTGGCCAAAGGTGCAAACTTCAGATCAAATTTTAAGCAAAACTGATTTTATGGTTTTGCATCAGTTTTTTTTTCTGATTCTCATTGTATCGATTTGAAAATAGGAGAAACACTTGAGTTTTGACTGAGGTTTGCATTGTCATTTTGGGATTAATTGAAACCACCAACCAAAAGTAAAACTCAGAGGGGTGCAGCCCCACACAAAGCAAATCTGAAGTATGTGCTGGTATGGAAAACTGCAAAAGTTTCTGATACCAATTCCTCTGCATTTAGAAGAGCCATGTTACAATCTTACTGCTAACAGAGATGGATCTAAAGCAAAATCCAGGATCTGAATACTCAGATACTGAGAGTGTTTGATTTTAGATTCATAACTAAACTTTGTACCTGGCCGCTGTCACCATAATGGAGTTAACTAAAACTAGGGTGACCAGACAGCAAATGTGAAAAATCGGGACAGGGGATGGGGGGTAATAGGAGCCTATATAAGAAAAAGCCCCCAAAATCGGGACTGTCCCTATAAAATTGGGACATCTGGTCACCGTAACTAAAACCCCAAATCTCAACATCGATGGTCTCTGGGGAAGATTGGCTCTGGATCCAGATCAGAACTTTGTAACTCAAGACCATTTCTAATTTATAATATGTTGTATACAGTGAATGCTGTGTATTTTACCTGCCATAGAAGACCTTACTGCTGTGACAGCAAGTGCTGCTGTCCTTAAAAGGACACTGCTTCCTTAACTAAAAATAGAATTGATATGGTTCTGCCGCATTTGTAAATTCCTGCAATTGGCTGGGATGACTGACACATACAAAACAGACCATAGAGTTTCCTCACTTATGTGTACATCTTGACAGTCTATTTCATAAAAACAAACCTGAACTCCTAATTCATACAGAAGACCTGTGTGCAAAAATTCTGTACAGTTGCAGTTATATAATCTCCTTTTTTCCTGTGTGGCTAAGTGGGTCCCTGTTATTTATACACTATATTTATAAAATATATATTAGGACATGAATCTAAAAATGTTGTGCTGACTATGCATTTTATATATTCAGTACAAAACTAATAAAATAATGGAATAGGTTATACATTTCTGCACTTTGATTGCTTGGGAAATGTTTAAGTTGATCTGAGAAAACAGATCTGTAGAGGCTCATTCTCTCTCCGCACACTCGCGTGCGCACACACACTCTCATTCACTCTCCCTTCCCCCTTTCAGTTCTACTGGTCTGACCACCTAGTTAGCTATATAACTTATGTGAGACCAATTTGAGGTTAAGCATCTGCTAAGCTCTGACTCACTGTGTTGTATATTATTGGGCAACTCCTGAACCCAATCATTTTAGAATAATTTATAATGAAGCCAGAAAATATTAACATATAGCATCATGTATATTGCAGAGATGTACTCTGAAGTTATCATTTGGTTATGAAGGGTGACATTGAAATTAATTAGAGTTTTTGTCTCTGACTTCAAGCTAAGGTCCACAGTTGTTAAACATGATATCAGTAAGCTGTCCTGGCCACCTTAATTATCTGAGGCTACGTCTTCACTACAGGGGGGGGTCGATTTAAGATACGCAAATTCAGCTACGCGAATAGCGTAGCTGAATTCGACGTATCGCAGCCGACTTACCCCGCTGTAGGGACGGTGGCAAAATCGACCTCTGCAGCTTCCCGTCGACGGCGCTTACTCCCACCTTCGCTGGTGGAGTAAGAGCGTCGATTCGGGGATCGATTGTCATGTCCCGACGGGACACGATAAATCGATCCCCGAGAGGTCGATTTCTACCCACCGATTCAGGCGGGTAGTGTAGACCTAGCCTCTGTAGTTTCAGGTCACTGGGCAGGTGAAGGGAAACAGTAGGAACTTCCTTTTGCCTACAGAGCCTCAGCTTGGAACATTTGAATCTGGTCACTTGGTTGGCTCTGAGGGCTGTCTGACCTGTGAATATGCATAGGCACAAAAACATTTTCACCCACTAACCCATGTGCTGAGATGGAGTCATTTTGGTTAGGCTATTTTGTTATTTACTCTGGTTGTCCAGTTTGCACTGTTACCATTAAAGCTGGTCAAAACAGTGTGAAGACAGTTGTTAAAATAAAATCCCCAAGTTCACTGTGATTGTGCATGTGATCGTTTTCATTCCATGCACTTTTCAAATGAGTAATGTTTTGTTTGCAATAGTGCTTGCAGAAAACAAAAAGATTTGTGAGTACTTGAGTGGCAGGTGTGTGTTTAGCGATAGCTTTAAAGTTCATTCTGAAACTGTTTGTGAATTAAATTGTTAGGATGATTGCTGTTTTGGAGGAAGGTTAGCATGTCTCTCCCATCCTGGCTATTAGGAGGTTAAAGATTGTTATTATTTCAGCTAGAAGACATTGAGGAACCCATTATTATTATTTTTTGACTAGATCTAATTCTAATCAAAGCCTGTGGAACTTAACGGAGTCCCCCATTGACTTTAATGGGTTTTGGATCAGGCCCTTTTGTAAATGGAGCATTTCTGACCCATAGCCAGGGTCCGCTGGCCCAACCTGCAGCACCTGGTTTCCACACAGTCTTGGAACTATACAAGTAATCTTGGGATGGGATGGTTTCTAATCCCTTAGAATCAATAGGTTTGCACCTGCTCAGTGGTGCAGCCACAGTGAGTGTAGCACTCCGTTGCTGTGAGGAAAATTCAACTTCATTGTTGAATCAAATGATCTGTTTCTTAAAGCTGCTGACTTTGTGCCAGATTTGTACTCTGAATTGTGGTCTGCCTTCCTTTTGGTGTACTTGTGGCAATACTTTGTACTTTCACTTGCAAAGTGCTTTACAAACACTAATTCACAGAATACCTATGAGATATTTAAGTGGTATTAAGCACATGTGACATGTGAGGAAACCAAGGCTTGCTCAGAGTCACAGAAGGACCTTGCGCAGAAGGGTAAATCTAGGATGAGAAATCAGGATTTCCTGGCTCTCAGTTCTGTGCTTAGGCCAATGGACCATACCTCTATCTTGGAAAGTATTACAAACTAGTTTGGTTTCTTCACTGCAATGATGTTAATGGACGCATGTCTAACGCTTGGTAATACCATATAGAATTGATCAAAAACTCTTTTCTTGGAAAACAATCATTGTTTCCTTGGGCTGTCATCATTTATAAAGCCTTTAATAGAAGTTGACATCATGTGCCACTTATGTGTCAGACTGGTTAGCAAAATCTTTTGATATGTAGACTTATTTGTCAGGTAGCAGATTCCCAGTCCTCCTTTTTACCTTTAAATTCTTTATCCTTCTTTGGACAAAGATAGCTGAAAACAGTACTTTTCTCCCCCCCTTTTTTTAAAACCAAGCAATTTATTTTTAAATACCTGTCATGTTCAGCTTGTTACTGCTGCTCTACTTCACCAGAAGGAAAAAAAAATCATTAGATGACAGTAATTCATAAAGCTATGTAGTAACTGGGTCGTGATTTTTAAAGGCTCTAATGATGGCTTGTAATAGGAGAAAATTCGTTGATGACTGTTGTTATGAAAGTGTTCATCATTTGCTATATAATTTTAATTCTTTGAACTCATAATATGTTCAAAGAAATCTTAACTACTTTTGCAATATGTAACCTTTCTATGAATAAACTATGCTTTATTATTATGCATCTGAACACAGACTTTAGCCCTACATGTTCAAGTAATAGGGCAAAATAATGCATATTGGGTTAAATCCCACATACAGGGCATTTTGTGTTGTTCAGATTGTTAATTCGTACAAACATTCCAAACCAAGGGCCTATTCTGACAAACAGTTCAGGATGTGCTTAGCTTTTAGCATGTGAGTTCTCCCATTGACTTCAGTGGAATTAGTCACATGAATAAAGTTAAACACACACCTAAGTGTTTGTAGGGTCAGGGCCTAGATTTGGAATATTACAAATGAGAAGCACAGACATCACTTTCAGAGATCAATCAATTGCGAGATGACTATTTCTAGTACCTAATGCTAGTTTATATTTTCCTTGGCATACATTTTTTCTTTTGGAAACCAAAAATGCTAAGTAGAAATATGAACCATTAAGCAGTGCAGCTACCTACTTGTATTTTATCTATTAGCAATGTGTTTTTAATGGTTATCTTATGTCTGGGAAGCCATATAATAATTCCATCCTGCTGCATACTAATATTAGGGGGCATTCATAATTTTTTCCAATAATAAATCTTAGGGGCTTTTTAAAAAACTGGTTAGCAGGGCTATGAAATGTTTACTTGTAAGTTGAAGATCTCAACTGTGCATGAAAATTTTCTTGCAAGTATAAAATGTTAGATGTTAGGAAAACAAAGTGTAATGCAGAAATAGATTCAATTGCTCAATTAAAAATTACCAAACATTCAAATAGCTACTTTTCAGAACAGCAATGAACATCTTTCTATATTTTCGCATTAAGGAAAAAAAAGGATTTTTTAATTTGAAACTATATAATACATACAATTTAAAAGCAAAGGAAATTACTTTTTAAGGAAAAGTACAATATAATGAATATTTGGAAAAGCTCCAAAGTCAATTTACACCAGCTAAGGACCTGGCCCAATTATTGTTATTCCCCAAAAAACTGAAACATTTTAGAATCTTTATAGTCACTCTTATTTTGATTTCAAAAATTTCTTCATTATACCTATTGTTCTTAACAGAAGTTATTTTATTGGCATTACAGACTGGTGAGTAAGGGGTTACTAAATCATAGAAGTCCAGAAACAGATTAGGGTTTCCCAGCGGCACATATCTGTAGCAGTAAGTGTGGAAGCCAGCTCGGAAGAAACACGTTTGAAGTGGCAGAACTAATCATGCAGAAGCAATTTGTGATTTTCTCTCTCTCAGCCTAGATAAAGCAGAGTATTATGACATTGGCTGCACTGAACAAGGTCAATTTACTGTGAAAAGACAGCTATAGACTCCAACTTCAGATAAACTTTCATCCTGCAGAGTTAAAAAAGAGGATTTACCCTATTACTTACACCACAGAATAGGCAAAGTGAAGTGAACAATTCAATTAGGATGCACCCTTGTTTGCTCCTATTTTTTCACTAACTCTCTTAACTGTTTCAGATATTAAGTTGTAACTAGATCTCAAGTTATTTTTCTCAGGTTAAAAAAAATGGAACTGCTCAATTTCGGATACACTTGAACTCAATTGAAGTTGAGTGCATTTCTTCAAGTAAAAGAAGCCAACTATGCTATTCTACATAACAACTTAATTTTTTTTGTCCAACCACTTGTATTTTAGATTTAAATATAAGGTAAATATATAAGCTAAATATAAGTGTAGGTCTACTATTTAGCAGGGAAGGAGAGCTAATTACAGACAACATTGAGAAGGCTGAGGTGTGTAATGCCTATTTTGCTAAGTCTTCACTAAAAAAAAATAGTTAATTGTGACCAGGTGCTTAACACAATTAATACTAACAATAAGGGGAAAGGAAAACAAGCCAGAATAAGGAAAGAACAGCTTAAAGATATATTTAGATACATTAGGCTTGCTATGTGAAAGGGGTCACCAGTACAAAAGTTTGAGAACCACTGCATTAGATGTATTCAAGTCAGCAGGCATGACAAAATTCACCCTAGGGTACTGAAAGAAGTAGCTGAAGCAATATCAGAACCATTATCTTCAAGAACTCATGGAGAACAGGTAAGGTCCCAGAGGACTGGAGAAGGGCAAACCTCTCTTTAGAAAGGGGAACAAAGAGTACCTGGAGAATTATAGACCAGTCAGCCTAACTTTGATACCTGGAATAATACTGGCACAAATTATTATTAAACATTTAATTTATAAACTCGTAGAAGCTAATAGGGTGATCAGTAATAGCCAACATTAATTTGTCAAAAACAAATCGTGCTAAACCAATTTAAATTCCTTTCTTGACAGGGTTATGTGCCTAATGGGTAAGGTGAAGCTGTAGGTATGATTTATCTTGATTTTAGTGAAGCTTTTGATAACAATCCTACACAACATTCTCATAAGCAAACTAGGGATATGTGGTCTAGATGAAATTACTATAACGTGAGTGCACAACTGGTTGACATACTATACTCAAAGAGTAGTTATCAATGGTTTATTGTCAAACTAGGACAAAGTATCTAGTGGGGCCCTGGAAGGAGTCTGTCCTGGGTCCAGCAGTATTTGATATTTTCATGAATGACTTGGATGACGAAGTGGAGAGCATGCTTATAAAATATGTGAATGACACTAAAACTGCGAGGGGTTGAAAGCACTCTGGAGGACAGGATTAGAATTCAAAATGACCTCGACAAATTGGAGAACTGGTCTGAAATCAACAAGATGAAATTCAATAAAGACAAGTGCAAAGTACTACTCTTAGGAAGGAAATCTCAAATGCACAAGTACAAAATGGGGAATAACTGGCTAGGTGGTAGTACTGCAGAAAAAGATCTGGGGGATATAGTGGAACACAGATTGAATATGAGCTAACAATGTGATGCAGTTGCAAAAAAGGCTAATATCCTGGGGTGTATTAACAGGAGTGTTATCTGGAGCTAATTTTTTCATTGTATTTGGCATTGGTGAGGCCTGAGATGAATATAATGTTTAATTCTGGATGCCACACGTTAAGAAAGATGTGGGCAAACTGGAGAACGTTCAGAGGAGAGGAAGAAAAATGATAAAAGTCTTACATAATCTGACCTATGAGGAAAGGTTAAAAAAACTGGTCATGTTTAGTGTTGAGAAAAGAAGACAGAGGGTACCTGATTACAGTCTTCAAATATGTTAAGGGCTGTTATAAAGAAGATGGGGACCAATTGTTCTGCATGTCTACTTCTTGTTCTACTTTCAGTAAACAGCTTAATGTGCAGCAAGATAGATTTAAGTAAAATATTAGGAAAATCTTTATAACTATAAGGAAAGTTAGGTTGGAATAGGTTACCAAGAGGGATTGTGGAGGTTTTTGAGAACTGGTTAGACAAATAGCTGTCAGGGAATGTTTAAGTTTACTTGGTTGCCTCAGCATGGGGTGATTGACTAGATGACCCCTGCAGGTCCCTTCCAGGCCTACCTTTCTATGATTCTATGATAAATGTAAACTTCTTCCCCAGAAATACCCAGGACCCTGATAAAATCATCAATTACATGTAATCAATTCTTTTTACTTTCACTTTTTTGTGAATGAGACATGGAAGTTTGATAGTTTAGGCTCAGCAATGTGTTTGGATTGGCAAGGAACTGTATCACCTGACCAAGAGAAGCCTCAAAGCTATCATGATTTCTCAGCAAATCACAATTCCTTCTCTGCTCCTCACTTGCTCCAGGGATGGAGAACAAGTTACCACAGCTCTGAAAAGAGTGCAGCTTACTTCTCTCCTTGTACCAGCCCAGGTAGGCTGACTGGTGCATGGAGAGGTAGAGCCAAGGTTTCACTCCCTCCCCATTTCTCCCTTCACAAGGGTTGGGGGAGAATCTGGCACACAGGCATTGCACTGTCCTCATCACACCCTACTTGTGACGTTACTCCCCTGCACTATCCTGTGCTGTGTTAGTACCAGTCTCAATCTGTCCTCAAGATTAAATCTTCACCTCCAGATGTAAACTTCACCTCCCCGTCTTAGATATTTTGTTAGCTGGCATATTTTGTCTTGCTTTGTGCTGTATAGTTTTGGAGGTAATTATATCATGGGTATAGTCATAGAAATAGCTTCACTGATGAACTCAGTGAATAAACACAAGCTATTCTCTAAGCAATGGAAAAAATTCTCTTACCTTCTTTCTGGCTGATGTCCAAAGCAGATAATTCTTGTGAAAAATTAAACAAGGTTGCACCATAATTAGTTGTTCAAGGATTCAGCCAGCTGGGACATCCATGTTTTAGTACATTTAAATGTATTAGTTACATCCAAAAATCTCACACCCCTTCTTTCCTATGCCTGCCCTTCAATAATATATATTATAGTGATGGCAATAGTCAGGTACATGGCACTTTTTATGTATGTGTGATGGGAACTGTGCTGAAAACATATCTGGAAAGTAATGAAGATATGATTAAATGTCATTACTGTTATAGTTCATATTAAAAAATGTACGACCAGTCCAAGGGCACAGTGGCTCAATGAATTAAAGTATTAGTCTATTAGTCTTTCTGTGCCAGACTCCAGGGCTCCAGATGGAGTTTTGGTGAGCAATGGACCTCCATGGGGCTGATATTTGCTCCTGAAAAAGAGCAGAAAATACTCCATTAACTCTCCTGTTGGTTTAAAATCAACTGCAGAATTCCCTGAGCAGCTGGCTGGCTGACTGCAGTAGCAAAGGATCCTGAAGTTGAGAAGAAATGTCCTTTTCAGTATGGTTTAGTTTGGGTATTTATGTTCGTAATGACATTAATGCACCTGGCGATTTACAGGCAAATATAAAACAGTGTCCTGATTTGAAGAGCTTGCAATCAAAGGACCAAACTCTCTGCTATCCATAGCTATTCCTGCACTGGTCAGTAGAAACTCCATAGATTTCAGTGTGCCGTTTTCAAGTACTGGTAATTCTTCTTTCCAGTTCCAGGAAGGAGACAAGGGTCACACACATTAGTCTGCAGATTTCAAGGGTTCTAGCAGAAAGAAAAGACATCTACACAAAGGCTCCCGCTGGCTTCAGCTTGTCTGTGAACAGCGTGACTCCTGCAGCACTCCTGCTGCCAGGGACTCTAGTGACTGCATCTGTCCTTGAAGCCCCCATCAAGGATTGATTTCTAACCACGAAGGGGAAGAAGCCTTATGTTGGCTTCCTCACCTTGGATTTGTATAGGGGAAGAATTCAGGGAAGCTTGTCCACTCCTGTTTCCTATCTATCTGAAGCTGAAAACTTGCAGAGCCCTTGCTGACCGACTCTTGTGGAGTTGGAAGCAAAGGAGGAGGGTGCTATGGAAGGATCCCACCTACATTTCATGCTTCAAAAGGACAGACCCATATGTGCAGGTTCTCCTTCCCTGCAGCGAAGAGAAAGGGAGAATTAGGCCCTAGATTATGAAAACATGAAAGTGTGCCACTCTGTTGGAATTTCCTTGGGACACAGATAATTTTGATCAACACAATAAAATGCAAAAGGACAATAACAAATCTGAATGAACGGTGACCTTTCAGAAGTCATAAAAAGAATTGCAGTTACTTTTTAAATGAAACGTCATAGTCATGCACTAGCTTAAGAGCGTGGTTTAAACTAGGATTTCTCGGGGACTAAGCCTCCTTTTCAACAGTTTCCAAGCATTTTATATTAACATAAAGCATATAAATGTGCCCCTTCGAGGGCTTTACTGTGAGCTCTTACAGCTGTATAGAAATGAGAGGCTATTCTGGAGCTGATGCAAGTTTTTTTCAGTTGTCTTCTTGTGCACTCTCCTTACTCCACACTTCCGGCAATTTTATTACTGGAATATTGCACTGAACTCAGCAGAGAGGAGCACCCTCTTCATTATTAATACTGTAAAAACTTACAACTTAATGTGTATTTATTTTTTACTTGTCCATTATTTTAAAACACCAGTTTGGAAGTTGTAGGTTTATTAGGCAGATCCTACTTTCACCTTAGGGTACTGACTGTTGGCTCACATCCATTTTTTAACCATACAGTCATGCTTTGTTCCATTTCTGGAAATGCAACAAGATCTGCCTAGGTTTCCTTTTGAAATGGATAATTTGTGACAGCTTTCGCATACATCCAAGCTGTCAAATACAACTTGTTTGTCCCAGAAACTCCTCTATTATGTGGAACCCATATTAGGTTTCCAATAGGCATGTTCAGTACATTCCGAATGTCATTATTCCCATTGTAAAACAGACAGATATGCAGATATATTAAAACAGTAATTTATTGTAGGTATGTAGTTTGAGACAAATTTGATGCTTACAAAAGAAATTACATATAAAGGGCCCAGGGTCATTAGATTTAATTTATCATTTGAACCCATAATTGAGATAGCTGTAGTCAATTTCAAAAGAATCAATGTTGTGGATTTAAGAAACTTAGTGCCAGGTCACTCCCTCTGTAGAGAAATCTATGGCTGGGCCTGAGAGGTTTGTGAAAACACTATGAGGTTTCTCCTTACAGATTTGCCTGTAAACTGATCTCAGTGACTTCAGATAGATAGAAAAAAGAAGTCATTCTTCAGTTACAATAACTTAAACATACCAGGCTAAATGCTGAGGTCTTTATTCAGAGCCAGAGTTTTATACCTTTACTCATACTAGTATGTTACTTCACAAGTAGTCTCTATACATTGAGTAAGGTGCTATTAACCTGAAATAAGGGTTTCACAATCTGGCCCTGATTTTCCACTTTGGCAAACTGCTGCTGAAGTTCTGAGTAAGGATCAGAGAAGGGCAAATATTGCAAAAAACACTTCCACAAATATTCATTTGAATTTTTTAAATGAATCCTCTTTGATGTTGTTTGTAGAGCTGGACAGAAAACAATTTCCCCTTTCCACAAATGTTTTTGAAGTATCAAAAACTTTTCCCATCCTGAACTGGGATAAAAAAAAAAAAAGTTGAAATCTCAAATTGCAAACCAAAAATAAATAAATAATGAACTGGGTCTTTTGAAATGTTGCATTTAATTTCAAAACGTTTTGTTCCTATTTTGACCATTTTTCTACTATAAATAGCTTAAATTTCTAAACAAAAAATGTGTTGAGTCCGTAAAACACAAATTTTCATATCAAAGATGCCAAAATGAAATGTTTAGGCAATTTCAGAATTTTTTTTCTCATAATTTTTTTAAGTAAAAAAATTAATCGAAACTGATTCATTCCTGTGAAAAGTTTTAGTTTTGACAAACTGGCATTTTCAAATGAAAATACATTTTGTCAAAAAATTCCCAACTATTGGTAGTAGTTTGCACTCCTTTTGTGTTCTACAGGGATTCTAGCACATACATTTACTCCAGGAATAATCACAGAAACAGGACATTTTAATGAATTCCTCATATTCATGAATATTTCCTATGGAATCCTGAGTCTAAGACCTATATTTATGCAGTCGGGGGACAGGAAAATGTCATATGACTTTTGTGTCTAAGAGCTGGCCTACACCCAAAATTACAGCAGTTTAACTGAATCTGTTTCTTAAAGCTAATTTGTGCCTTGTCTACACACAAATTTGCACAGGTGTGATTGTATACAAATTTAGTTAAACTGCTGCAACTTTGTGTATGAACACTTATGCTGGTATAAAATTGGTTTCTATCAGTTTAGCTTTTGTCAGTAAATTTACAGCTGCAAGCTAAACTGATATTAACAATTTTAAAACGTCCCACAACCAATGTTATACGAGTTTAGCTAAATCGGCATAAAAGCTAAACTGATGTAACTTTGTGTGTAGTCAATTCCTTAGATATTTTGATGCAGATCTGTGTGTGGACACTTTAATTTCAAAATGAAAATAGCTAAAGCCAATGAACTTATGTTGACAACAAGCAATTGATTTAAGTTAAAGCAAAAAAAAAAAAAAAAAAAGAAAAAAGAAAAAGTGCTCTTAAACTGAAATTAGAGTGTCCACACACAGATTTACACCGAAATAACTAAATCAATTTAATTCACACCTTTTGGTGTTTCAGTGCTCAAATTTTTGTATTTCAATATCAAAATCTCAGAAAGAACTGCTTGTGAGCATGCAGTAACCTCTAAGGGAATTTCTACTTGTAAATGGTCTTGACTCAAGAGAAGCATGCCACAACCAGCAATTGTTTCCTAGTACTTTCTCCTTCCTTCCCAGCACCTCTCCACCCAGTGTCCCTACAATACATTTGGGATTTCTGCAGAGTATGAGATTGGGCTGAAAGAAGGGTAGAAAGACCTTAGCTTGATGTAACAGTTCCAACCAATATTACCAATGAAGCATGCAAATCTGTGAGAATTCCCAGTAATGTCAGTGAGGCTGCTTGCACAGTACTGTATCTGGGTGGCATATTCTGGCTTCAATTAAATTACTTATGTTTTTATTTGAACTATAGTGAATCAGAGTACAGTTCTTACCACCAAAGATGGCTGAAATACAGTATTAGTTAACTTACAGATAAAAAGTTTTCATGCCACGTAAAGAAGAGTTTGTAATTGCTGCCTGATGCTAATCTTATTGGCCCATATTAGTGAAACATGCCATAGCACAGCAGGGAAGTGTCAGCATCCGGTTGCAGAACTCAACCTTTAGGAGAAGGACTCAGGCTAATCTTAGGCTATCCATCGCCACCCGTGAGTCAAAGTACATCTATTCCATTGAATGACAGGCATTCTAACTTAGACAATGCACATGAAAAAGAACATGCCCCTTTCACTGCAGCTCTGTTGTTACTTAGAGTTAACTTCTTAACTCCCTTCCTGTTAAAGATTCAGTCACACATAAAAAGGTACACGTAGTAATCTTTATTCAATTTCCATCTATGATACAATCACTATTTCTATTTTAAGCAATATTTTTAAGTAATATAGAGATATATTTCTTTATCACAGTTTTGCTTTGTTTTGTTGTAATTTAGGATGAGGCGTATTCCAAAAGAAAACGCATAGAAGGTGAAAAATAAGATGCACTTTTTAACTTAATTAAACTTTTTAAAATACATTGTTTTGCAGTTATCATAAGCAATTATGGCAGTTGTGAACTGCAACATTATTTAACATACATTTATCAGATAGTATATCCTTCAGCCATCAGTCTGTAATTTAAGTAACCACATTTTAATTTTTTTCAGCATGGACCCAACCCTGAAACTGTTTGCTCACTTGGTCCCTGATCTTTTAAACTAGGCATATGTTTAATTTTAGGCATGAAAGTATTGACTTGTTTATGAGTGAAAAAGTTAATCTCAAAATAATTCTTTGTACAACTGGGGCCTTGGTCCAAGGATTAAGGAGTGCTCATATGTGCAGAGGTTTACAGTACCAAACCTTAGATTACATTATGAATTGTTATGCTTAATAAAATTAAAAAGTGTTATATTTATCAAAAATACATGTTTTCTATAGACATTTTGTAGCCATGATAGCCTTAGTGTATCAGAGGGCCAAATTCTCTGTAGCCCTGTAAATGACTGCATAAGATGAAGGGCAATGGAGAAGGGTGTACAAATCACCATGTGAATTTATATTGCAATCCTTGTTCTTTCTCAGCCCTCCCTATGCTGTTCTTTGTCACCTATGCATTATGTTACATCTTAACTTAAGCCACTATCGTGCAATGAACTTCTCCTGTGCAGACTCCCAATGACTGAAGTCCCAATGAACGAAGGAAGGAAACTTCCTTGCATGATCAGGGCCCTAGTTTGTAAAATCTTGGGACAGGGACCTGGGGCCAAATCATGGCCTCATTGCAGTTGAGGGGAGTTTTGCTATTGACATAAGTTAAGTCAGGGTTTCACCCTTTGTCTTTTTCTGGGAAGTGCCTAAGTGCTGTAAACATAATCACAGGACTCAGCTGAAATAAAGATGTTTATTTTAGTGGTTAATAAATGTTTTTTTTAAATAAAATAATTCATTTGAGGAATTTTTATAGCTACTTTCCATAAGAAATTCTAACGATGGCTGTAATGTATTATTGCCTTTATGGTAGGAGTGCACTTGTTTGTTGCATGTTTTCTTTTACACTGAGACTAAGGTTTGATGTTTTTAATTTCACGGCATGTCCATGAAAATGAGACGTGGAAGAACTAGCCAGGGCCAGACAGAATGCAGGCAAATATTATGCAAGCTTCCTGAAACACCTCTGTTGCTGCAGCTTGGTCATGACCTGCAACACCCAAGTGAATTTAGAGCTACATCTACTTAGAGCGGAAACTGTAGATTGTGCCAGATTGTGCAGTCATTTTGTGAAACAAATGTCCATAGGGGAGTAGGTCATATCACTTATGACCAACGTCAAACTTGAAGACTTGACAGTGAGTTAACACTGCATTATCACCTATTCTTCCCTTTTATTTGGACATTTTATTACAATGAGTATTAGTTCAAATTAATTTTGTGTAGGTATTGCTGAGCTATGTCAAATCGTAAAATAAAGCCAATCTGGAAAAGATATTTAATTTTGTAGAGATTTTTCTAAATATCTTTTTACACTGTATTTTGTAAAAGGCCCCAATCCTGCAATGACTTAAGCACCGGCTTAACATTAAGTAAAGTCAAGTCACTGGGACTATTCACATGCATAAACTTAAGCAGGTGCATAAAGCTTTGCAAGATCAGGAGTTAATGTAGTATTTGCTCCAGTTCCTATTGAGGTCAACAGGTAGGGTGACCAGACAGCAAATGTGAAAAATCAGGACAGGGGGTGGGGGGGGGATAATAGGAGCCTATATAAGAAAAAAATCCAAAAATCGGGACTGTCCCTATAAAATTGGGACATCTGGTCACCCTATCAACATGAAAACTCCCTTTGACTTCAGTGGGTGCAGGAGCAGGAGTACGGGGGTGTCATTTCATTTAAATGAGCAGCAGGACAAATTTAAGGAAATAATGTATCAACACATCTTGAAAGAATACACTATTCTTATACTTGTACTATTCTGTTTTATATAGTATGCTTTCTTTTATATTATGGCTGTGCATTTGGATTCGGCTAGTAGCCAGATTAACCCAGATATCTTGGTGCGCAAATAAACTTGTAGGGTTGGTTAGTTACATAATTCATCTTGTATTATTTCTATTCCAGAATGAATGGTTTATATAACTGATTAGCCTAGTGTATAGCTGGAAAATGCATTTTTTTAAATCAAATAAATACTTTAAAATACATTTCTGGGCAAATATTCAAGTATCCATGTGTAACATTTGCTTCTCAGAAGTATTTACATTAGTAAAGCTTGAGTATTTGCATGTTCATAGAAAGCAAATATGAAAGAGTCCAAATACAGTCAAACCAAAATTCACTTTTGGATTCGTACTAATATTCCCACACAGTTCTTTCTACTAGTTACTTATTTCTACTAAAGACACTATAAAAGCGGATAAGCTAGTGTTTCTCTAATAAACAGGAGTACTTGTGGCACCTTAGAGACTAACAAATTTATTAGAGCATAAGCTTTCGTGGGCTACAACCCACTTCTTCGGATGCATATTGAGTGAAACATATCGAGGAGATATATATACACACATATATATATTGAGTGAAACATATCTCCTCGATATGTTTCACTCAATATGCATCCGAAGAAGTGGGTTGTAGCCCACGAAAGCTTATGCTCTAATAAATTTGTTAGTCTCTAAGGTGCCACAAGTACTCCTGTTCTTTTTGCGGATACAGACTAACACGGCTGCTACTCTGAAACCTGTTTCTCTAATGTGGCCACTGTGGCCGCATGTGGCCACCAGGAAATTTTTCTGCAGCCATGACGGCCTCCTGGGCAGAGATGGGGGTGGTGGTGGGGGAAGCAGTGACCCCTTCCTGCAGTGACCAGCTGTTGCTCCTGGCTGCTTTTGTATTTGCTGGCACCACCAACAGGTGAGCAGTGCCCTGCATTACGCAGTCTCCTGGGGGCTCCGGACAATGCCTCTGCAAACACGTGGGGCCAGTGTGTGCACTCAGCAGGCTTTGGGCTTTAGCCCCTGGGCTCCGGGGTTTGGGCTTTGAAAAATTGTAAGAGTGGCCACCAGCAAGGGCTGGTGGCCGCACTCTCAGGCCACCAAAATAATTGCTCTGAGAACCTAGTACTGAGTAAAGATGTGCATATGTTTAAAGCCTTGATTCAAGAAAGCACCTAAGCATATGTTTGAGCCTGATTACCCATTTATGTCTACTGTAGGCCCTTTTTCACTGCCAGAGTGGTGGAAAGAAGCCTTAGGGAAAATGAGAATTAGGACCCCTTCATGTAAGCACATGAGCTGTCTGATTGAAGTCAATTGGACTATGCATGTGCTTAACATTAAGCATGCATTTAAGTGCTTTGCTGGATTAAGGTCTAAGTGTTTGTAGGATAAGGGCCTTAGCTAGATTTCTGTAGCAATTTATAATGTTTAAGGGTCAATCCTGCTTGCCTTACTCACACAAGGAGTCACGCTGAAGAGAAAAGGACATCTGGTGTAAGATGAACAGAACTGGACTCTCTTTCTTTATGCGCCTTCCATGCTTGAAAAATCAGTCCTTTGGTTGTGAAAACAGCTCTCAACAGAAAGTTTTCTTGTGGTTTACTTACATTAGGTACACTACTTAGGTTGCCCCAGGAATAAAATCTTTAGATTGAAAGTAATACTGCTAAAAAATTGTATGTCTAAGAACCATTTTATTCCAAGTTTGTGCATAAATGTATGCATAGCTCAAACATACAAACATTCAGTACAACAATTTCAGATTGTTTCTAAAAAGATCAGATATAATAGAAAAACAAATGTGTGTTCTGTAGGCATCTTCTGTTCAATGCATGGAACAGACAAACAAAACAGGCCAGTGTTAATGACTTTGGGGATCTATGGAAGTGGACAGATAGGTCATAAAACAAAATATATTTGTACAAGTATATTCATTGTTTGCAAAATCTGAAGAAAAATGTGTCAAAAATATTAAAGCAAGAGTGCAATATAAATTATTCTTTTCAGCAAAAAATATGGTGGCAAACTCCATTTTACATCTTTCTCAGAGTAGCAACAAAATGGTATCTGCAGAGTGCCATACTGCAGTAGACATACCAGCTGTCAGGTTCACTTGACAGTGTATATTTCTGCCATATACATTTCATGTTAATGATAGTGTGTTTTTGAAGAGCAAGCACAAAAGAAGAGAAAATGCATGAAGATTTTTTTTTGTTGCTTTTTATTTTAAGGATACTGAAAAGAAAATATATATATGAAACTATTACCTTAAAATATGTAGGGCCAGATTCTGTTGTCTGTTACACTGATAAAAATCCAGAATTTTGGAGATCAGTGGAGTTACTCTGGATTTACACAAGTGTAATTGAGAGCTGAATCTGGCCCATGAAATTTAACAATCGAAATTTTATATCAGTTGGCCGGACTTATTTCTATAAGCAAGTGATTTATAGTTTATAAATAGCATATCTATTATATGAAGTGGTGCAAAGTTTTTTATATTACAGTAAGTACCGTACTACAAATTTTTACTGGTCACATTATTACACTGTCCATAGTCATGTTAAATCCTGCTTAAGTGGCCAGCTTTAACTTATGTACCTCTTTTAAAGCTGACTTTTTTTTACTTTTTTTTAATAGGAAAAGTCCTTCAAAGAACAATGAAAAAAAAAAAAAAAGCAAAGGCTTTGCTGAATGAGAGAACAGCAGGCAAGGGCAACTCATGTTGGAAGCAGTCTCGCTTTTATGAAGAAAGTCTGCAAAATATCAACCTAAAGTGTATGTAACATTTTATGAATCGAGACAGACTAGTGAAAACTATTTCAAATAGCTGACGTTTAAAAACTCTTATTACACAGGGTCTTCACCCTTACAGTTCCCCCATCACATAGTGCACTTGCTTGGTTTTATTATTCTGTCTGAAGAAAAGAAAGAAAAAATAAAATAAAGGCTCGATTAAAAAATGACAATATTTTATTTTGTAGAAAACAGTCATGTTAAAAACATAAAACTGTAAATCAAGAGTAATTCTTTTAGTCTGTCTGTCAGATTTTTATAGGTTTAACTTCCGTAAATAATTCAGAAGTAAAAAGGAACAAATTAGTGGTCGCGTCTCATTGAAATCATGGGCAAAACCCTATTGACTTAAGCAAAATCAGAGCATCGCAATGCATTAGGAAATAGGAAACAGTGAAGAACAGCAAGGGTTGGGATTTAATACTGCATTTTGTGAAACTCAGTTCTCTCACTTCTCTAAATTTTGGTTTTGCATATTTGCCTGGAGTTCCTTTTGCAGGCAAGATTTTTAAAAAGGAGATTGGGGTATGGATAAAGGATAGCTGGCTAGGATTCAACAAGGATAAGACAGACTTTATGCTTAAAGGATGGTGTGGTGGGGCGCCCGCTGCGCACTGGCCCTGAAAGGGTTAAAACTAGCCTAGGGAGGCTGAGCAGCAGGTGGCCAAAGGAGTGGCTGCAGGGGAAACAGCCAATTAGGGCAGCGTCTGCAGACAATTAGGGTGGCAGCTGGACCAGCCAATCAGGGCCCAGCTGGCCCATATAAAAGAAAGCTGCAGACCAGAGCGAGTGAGTCTGCTGAAGGGAGCCCTAGGGAGAAGACTGGCTTCCTAGAGGGCTCCTGGTGGGCTGCCAGGACTTACAGGCTCGAGGCCCTGGGAAAAGGGCAAAGGGAGCTGGAGCCAGAGGCAGGAGCAGAAGGAACTGAGGCTGCGGGGAAGTGGCCCAGGGAATAGAGACAGTGAACTGGAAGGAACAGGCAGCAGGAAGCTGCTGTTTGCAGGGTCCCGGTGCCCGGAGTAGTGGGTGGGCCTGGCTCTCCCTACTAGCCACTGAAGGAGCGACCTGGCTGTGGACTGCTAAGCTGCTGTGAGAAGTGGATGGCCTCTTGTTGGAGGAGTCCCCCAGAAGGTAGGGAAACCGGATGGTGACATGGCCGTAGGGCTGTGCCATGAAGCAGACACTGAGAGAAAGGAGCCATAACGGGTCTGCAGGCAGAGGAGAGGATGGGAGAGCCACCATCACCTGAGGGCGCACCCGCTGGGACTGAGCTAATTCCTGAAATGCCCAGCAGGAGGCTCCAGTGGAATGAGTAACACATGGTGGAGAATGCGGGCACACAGTCACCCCTGATTTGAGGGGAGGATTGAGGACTGTGAGGGGATTGCCCGGGGATAATATTTTGAGAGACTCAGAGACTATGGAACTGCAATATGAGGAAGCCTACTTTGTGAAGGGCTCGTGTACCCTCCCGGGATGGGCTATGGAGAAGTAGCCCCAGCAGAAAGAGGGATTGCAGGCATTGCTTAGGCAGCTACTCAGGGCCCAACAGAGACAGTGAGAGGCCCAAGAGTACCTGAAGACCTATATGGCCCAGGTAGCCAAACAGCAGCTGTGTATACTCCAGATGCTATGGGAGGAGATCCAGGAAAGCTGCAGGTATAGAGAGGGCAGGCAGGATGCCAGGGCCAGGTGCCCGGTAGTGGTGAAGGTGCCTTGTTATACCTAGGGGCGACCGGGACCCAGAAGGAGTGAATGTGCCTATTGAGAGGAAAAGGGAAGCCCAGGAGATCCTCATCTGTGATGAGAACAGGGTGGGGATGGGCATATTGGGTCTGTGGGTGACAGGGGCACTTAAAGAGGTAGTGCCTGGACAGGAGCCACAGAGCCAGGTCTGGACCAGAAAAGCCTGATGAAGAGATGGGCACGGTAAGACCCATAGCTAGGGAGAAGCAGAAGAGATGCTTCTGGTGCCAGAAAGTGGGCCACCTAAAAAGACATTGCCCTCTTAATGAGAAATGGGCTAAGAAAGAGGTGCCCAGGAACCAGGCCAGGTTGGGAACTGACTAGGGAGATGGGCCAGTGAGGACTATGGGCCTGGCAGAGAGTGATCTCCCACACCTGATTGGGGGTGATGGGGAGAAGATAAACTAAGAGCCTGGGATGGAGAGGACCCAGGAGGAGACGGGTGAACTCAGGGGCACAGGAGACTGCTGTGGAGTCCCTGACTATGGAAGAAAAGAGATTGGGGGACCTCCAGGGGTAGGTGTAAGAGCTGCAGAGGAGACTAGCAGCTGCAAAAGAGGCCCTGCAAGTATCAGAGGGGAACTTGGACTTCCAGAGAACCCAGGTCCAATATGCCAAAGAGAGCAAGAATATCTACTTCCTCTTAAAAGAGTAGAGGAAGAGAGGGATGAAATTCGGGTCCAGCTCTGGGATATGCAGGGCCAGAGACAACAGAAACCCCGAGGGCTGTAGGCTTGAGGGGGAGGGTGTGTGATCAGGGCACTTGCCCCGCACTGGCCCTGAAAGGGTTAAAACCAGCCTAGGGAGGCTGAGTGGCAGGTGGCCAAAGGAGTGGCTGCAGGGGAAAGAGACGATTAGGGCAGCTGCTGCAGATAATTAGGGAGGCGGCTGGACCAGCCAATCAGGAACCAGCCAGCCTATATCAAAGGAAGCTGCAGACCAGAGCAAATAGCCTGCTGCAGAGAGCTCTAGAGAGAAGACTAGCTTCCTAGAGGGCTCCTGGAGGGCTGCCAGGACTTACAGGCTCAACGCCCTGGGAAGAGTGCAAAGGGAGCTGGAGCTAGAGGCAGGAACATAAGTGATCTCTCTCCTGCCATCCATCTCCACCTCTGACAAAAAGAGTCTAGGGTCACCATTCCTTACCCATCCTGGCTAATAGCCATTAATGGACTTAACCTCCATGAATTTATCCAGTTCTCTTTTAAACCCTGTTATAGTCCTAGCCTTCACAACCTCCTCAGGTAAGGAGTTCCACAAGTTGACTGTGCGCGGTGTGAAGAAGAACTTCCTTTTATTTGTTTTAAACCTGCTGCCTATTAATTTCATTTGGTGACTCCTAGTTCTTGTATTATGGGAATAAGTAAATAACTTTTCCTTATCTACTTTCTCCACATCACTCATGATTTTATATAGCTCTGTCATATCCCCCCTTAGTTTCCTCTTTTCCAAGCTGAAAAGTCCTAGCCTCTTTAATCTCTCCTCATATGGGACCCGTTCCAAACCCCTAATCATTTTAGTTGCCCTTCTCTGAACCTTTTCTAGTGCCAGTATATCTTTTTTGAGATGAGGAGACCACATCTGTACACAGTATTCAAGATGTGGGCGTACCATTGATTTATATAAGGGCAAAAATATATTCTTCATCTTATTCTCTATCCCTTTTTTAATGATTCCTAACATCCTGTTTGATTTTTTGACCACCTCTGCACACTGCGTGGACATCTTCAGAGAACTATCCACGATGACTCCAAGATCTTTTTCCTGACTTGTTGTAGCTAAATTAGCCCCCATCACATTGTATGTATAGTTGGGGTTATTTTTTCCAATGTGCATTACTTTACATTTATCCACATTAAATTTCATTTGCAATTTTGTTGCCCAATCACTTAGTTTTGTGAGATCTTTTTGAAGTTCTTCACGGTCTGCTTTGGTCTTAACTATCTTGAGCAGTTTAGTATCATCTGCAAACTTTGCCACCTCACTTTTTACCCCTTTCTCCAGATCATTTATGAATAAGTTGAATAGGATTGGTCCTAGGAATAAGTTGAATAGGATTGGTCCTTGGGGAACACCACTAGTTACCCCTCTCCATTCTGAGAATTTACCATTAATTCCTACCCTTTGTTCCCTGTCTTTTAACCAGTTCTCAATCCATGAAAGGACCTTCCCTTTTATCCCATGACAACTTAATTTACGTAAGAGCCTTTGGTGAGAGACCTTGTCAAAGGCTTTCTGGAAATCTAAGTATACTATGTCCACTGGATCCCCCTTGTCCACATGTTTGTTGACCCCTTCAAAGAACTCTAGTAGATTAGTAAGACATGATTTCCCTTTACAGAAACCATGTTGACTTTTGCCCAACAATTTATGTTCTTCTATGTGTCTGACAATTTTATTCTTTACTATTGTTTCGACTAATTTGCCCAGTACTGACGTTAGACTTACTGGTCTGTAATTGCCAGGATCACCTCTAGAGCCCTTTTTAAATATTGGCGTTACATTAGCTATCTTCCAGTCGTTGGGTACAAAAGCCAATTTAAAGGACAGATTACAAACCCTATTTAATAGTTCCGCAATTTCACATTTGAGTTCTTTCAGAACTCTTGGGTGAATGCCATCTGGTCCCGGTGACTTGTTAATGTTAAGTTTATCAATTAATTCCAAAACCTCCTCTAGTGACACTTCAATCTGTGACAGTTCCTCAGATTTGTCACCTACAAAAGCCGGCTCAGGTTTGGGAATCTCCCTAACATCCTCAGCCGTGAAGACTGAAGCAAAGAATTCGTTTAGTTTCTCCGCAATGACTTTATCGTCTTTAAGCGCTCCTTTTGTAGCTCGATCATCGAGGGGCCCCACTGGTTGTTTAGCAGGCTTCCTGCTTCTAATGTACTTAAAAAACATTTTGTTATTACCTTTTGAATTTTTGGCTAGCTGTTCTTCAAACTCCTCTTTGGCTTTTCTTATTACATTTTTACACTTAATTTGGCAGTTTATGCTCCTTTCTATTTACCTCACTAGAATTGGACTTCCACTGGTTGTTAAGCCCCAGTGGCTCTTTTTTAGTTCTTTTACTGTGTTTCTTAATTTGGGGTATACATTTAAGTTGGGCCTCTATTATGGTGTCTTTAAAAAGCACCCATGCAGCTTGCAGGGATTTCACTTTAGTCACTGTACCTTTTAATTTCTGTTTAACTAACCCCCTCATTTTTGCATAGTTCCCCTTTTTGAAATTAAATGCCACAGTGTTGGGCTGAAGGAACTGAGGCTGTGGGGAAGTGGCCCAGGGAATAGAGACAGTGAGCTGGAAGGAAGAGGCAGCAGGAAGCTGCTGTTTGCAGGGTTCCTGGGCTGGTGCCCGAAGTAGTGGGTGGGCCTGGGCCCCCCCTCACTAGCCGCTGGCTGTGGACTGCTAAGCTGCTGTGAGGAGTGGATGGACTCTTGTTGGAGGAGTCCCCTGGAAGGAGTGTGTGGGGGGGGGAACTGGATAGTGACACGGCCGGAGGGCTGTGCCATGAAGCAGAAACGAAGATGAAGGAGCCATAACGGGTCTGCAGGCAGAGGCGAGTACAGGAGAGCCACCACCACCTGAGGGCACACCTGCTGGGACTGAGCTAATTCCCAAAACGCCCAGCAGGAGGCCCCAGTGGGGTGAGTGACCCCTTGACAGATGGGGAACACAAACAGAAAAAAAAAAACAAGGGTAAGGTTATGAGGGTACCTCCAAATGAGAGGGTATGCTCACTGTCTGTTATGAAGGTTTGCTAACTGGGGGATTGTTGGCTCCCAAAATGTTTCTGAATACCCAGGCATTAGGGGGTTGCCGAAATTGCGTTTTATCATTTGGGCTTGATAAGAAAATTGCATCCATAATTTCAGATGCAGACCTTGGCCTGGTAATTCATGCCTCTGTCTCCTCGGGGTTAGATTATTACAATGCATTCTACATAGGGCTACATGTATGGAGCTTGAAAGAGCTGCAGAATCAGTGTTTCGAGAATACAGAACATTAGATATATGCTTCATCATTTGCACTGGTGATCATTTAATTTCCATGGGAAGTTTAAGGTATTAGTTTTAACCTAATGATCCCTAAAAGATTTGGATCTTGGTTACTAGTTCAGGCCCTATATCTATATGTTCAAGGTGATTAAAAAAATGTAGAACAAAGGTGTGAATTCCACAGTCTTTGTGCATCCCAAGCCCTCATTGTATTGAATCCAGTCAGAATTATAACTAGGGCCCTACCAAATTCTTGGGCATGAAAACCTCATCACGGACCGTGAAATCTGGTCTCCCCCATGAAATCTGGTCTTTTGTGTGCTTTTATCCTATCCTATACAGATTTCATGCGGGGGAGACTAGCATTTCAAAATTGGGGGTCCTGACCCAAAAGGGAGTTGCAGGGGATCACGAGGTTATTTTAGGGGTGGTTGAGGTATTGCCATCCTTACTTCTGCAGAGCTGGGTGGCTGGAGAGCAGTGGCTGTTGGCCAGGTGCCTAGCTCTGAAGACAGCATCCTGCTAGCAGTAGTGCAGAAGTAAAGGGTAGCAATAGCCATACCATGCCACCCTTACTTCTGCGGTGCTGCCTTCAGAGCTGGAAGGCCGGAGAGTGGCGGCTGCTGACTGAGGGCCCAGCTTTACAGGCAGCAGCACAGAAATAAAGGTTGCAATACCATACCATGCCATTCTTACTTCTGCACTGCTGCTGGTGGTGGCTCTGCCTTCAGAGCTGGGCTCCCAGCCAGCAGCCACTGCTCTCCAGCTGCCAGCTCTGAAGGCAATGCCGCCACCAACAGCAGCGCAGAAGTAAGGGTAGCAGTACCGGCCAGCAGTACCCCCCTACAACAACCTTGCGACCACCTCACAATTCCTTTTTGGGTCAGAATCCCTACAATTACAACACTATGAAATTTCAGATTTAAATAGCTGAAATAATGAAATTAACGATTTTTAAAATCCTATGACCGTGAAATTGATCAAAATGGACTGTGAATTTGGTAGGGCCCTAATTATAAAATCAGTTGGAATCAATGGGAATTTGGGGCACTCTGGAATTGAAGGATCAGTGCCAAAAGATCTTTTTGACCTTCAGACTACACTATTGTGACTTTCTAAGCATAGGTATTAACACTTTAATACTGTATTAAAAAAATCTTCAGTTAGTTCAGAATGCAGCAGTCCTACTCAGCAACACCAGAGAGAGAACATATCACATGGGACTTCAGTTCACCATACTATTACCCATAGTATACGAGGTCAGATTCAAGGCTTTAGTGTTAATCTTTAAGACCCTCCATGGAATTGGCCCGAGATACCTCAAAGAGACTCTCTGTTTGTTGTGATGGCCTCCCTTGGCAGCTCTGTTCCTCAGGAACTATGAAGCTGTCAACCTCAAGAGTGAAGCTTATGAGAATGGGAGACAGGTCTTTCTTGGCATCAGGGCCAAGGCTTTGGAACTCATTACTAGAGGAGATAAGAACGACTGCAAATTTCACTGCCTCCAGAACTAAGGGTAACACTCACATCTTCAACTTAGCTTTTCAACAGCTGTAACTATGAATAACAAAGAGGAGAAAAAGGAGGTGTAGGCAAGAAAGAAGAGAATGAGAAGAGAAGAAAGTGAAATGAGAAGGAGAGGAATGAGGATAAAGAGAAAAAGGAAAATAACTACAAAAAAAAAAAAAAGTCCTGACTATCTAGGAAGAAGTAAGGAGGAAAATAGACAAATGGCCTATTGTCATTTGGTTATCCTTTTAGGTGCTTATTAGATAAGGTGATGTACATCATTAAAATATGAGATAATATGCTTCCATATTTTATTATTCTGTATTTTAAACTTCTATAGCTATGCTGCACATTATTACTAGTCTATTCAGTGAAATTTCCCTAATTTACATTTTCTGGTGCACAAAGCCCCATTTTTTTTAGTTCTTATTTTTCTTACTGTGTTTTTATACTCCAAGTTAAAGACACGCAAAAGCCTGTGCAAAGAACAAAAAATGATCCCTCCCTTGTTTTTCCCTAACCTTTTGAGTTTGGAGTTCCTGTGTTTTGAATCTTGAATTCTGATCACTTTTGGTTTTTAGTAAGTCCAGGTTCAAAGTCTCTCATAAATAAAAACAAGTATATATTGCACCTGAAAGACAGCACAAAACTTGTCTGACCTGTGCCTTAAATAAAGTCTTTAATCAGCCAGCCCTGGTGGCTAATTACAAGAAACAAAACAAGTAAATCCTTTTATGACTTTCATCTCTTTATTTGTAGTTTACTGTATAGTCATTAGACTGTTGGTATTTTTAATTAAGCTAAGTGAAACACAGCTCCACCACATGGTTTAAATATTGGTTCAGTACTGTTTCTCCTCCATATAACCCTATGCAGCTTGAACGGAGATAGTGCCAATAACTCAGCCTGTGCTTCCCTAGATAAACAGCATTAAAGGTGAACTACAGGGAACTCATTTTTGCAATATTTCTGTGGACATTATGGCTACTTATTACATTTTCATAAAGTGTCATAATTACAGTCATTAATTCATTTAGGTGGGTTTTTTATATAAATTGTACCAATATAAAAAATCCAGTCAAGCTTAGAAATCCAGCAGTGCTAACTATCATGATTATATCACGAGCCTCATGATATTTGTTTTTTTCCCCAAAACCCCTTCTGCTGGAATTGAGAGACTGCATGAGCATCTCAGCTAAAAATAAGTGTATTTCTAGACTTCATGGTGTTGGAGAAAAGCTTTAAAACATGATCTGAGACTCAGAAGGCAAATGTAAAGAACCACACATTTATAATTAAAAAAGCTAATGATTTTAAGCCAATCTCATGATTTGCAGGGGAGAAGGGAGGAGGGGGCGCGCTAGTACATGGTTTTTGAATGCATGAGGTTGGCAAGATTGGAAAACTCTTAAGAAAATTTGGCAAGCCACTGGTACAGTGATGATGTTTGGATTCAAATTCAACTGCTTATAGTTGACTGGACTGTTCACCATGACAGTATCTAAACAGTACCTAAACTCCCATTCTAAAATTTCTTGTGTATCAATTTATCCCTATCACAGGCTCAACTCTGTAAAGTGTGAAGCTTTCTGGCCTTGATCCAACAAAGTATCTAAATATGTGCTTAACCTTATGCATGTGAGTAGTGCAGTTTGACTTCAAGATCTGTTTAAGATAGAAGAATTTCTTAACACAAGGATGCACTTAAATGCAGTAGGGCATCTTGTAACTCTCACAAGGCTACCTGCTTGTTTAGTTCCCTTGGAGAGCAATAGCAGTATTCCTGGAAAAAACTGTGCTTCAAAAAATGACACCTGTAATGCCTTTTGCAGAAATGCCTAACTTGAAGGCTGGACTTCCAGAAAGGATGCATCATGTCACTATTGATGCAGAGCCAAATTTCAAATCTCACCAAACCTTGTACATGCTAAATCCATATTTGTGTGCACAAATGACGGTTTATGGGGCAATACAGGCCTAGGGTGACCAGATGTCATGATTTTATAGGGACAGTCCCGATATTTGGGGCTTTTGCTTATATAGGTGCCTATTACCCCCCACCCCCTGTCCCGATTTTTCACACTTGCTATCTGGTCAGCCTATACAGGCCTCTCCTCCAAGGCTGCAGAGGGCTCCCAAACCATGGAGTTAGCGCAGTACCATTGCACACCTGCATGCCATGGAGCCCAGCTCTTTGCTGTGCATCAGTGTACAGAAGGTGGGGGTCGAGCCAGGGGAGGGTAGGAGCTGGCAGATCTGGTGCTATGTGAATGATCTCAGCTTCCCCCACACAAATCGGGATGCTGTGTTAGGGGAGTGGATGGCTACTTCAGCTATTGGGCTAAAATCATCTTTGTGGAGAAGGTTCATAGCTGAACTGTGGACACTTTCTATCCATGGTCCAGCCTAACTACTTGTACAGGGTGCTAGGCCGAGTATTTGCCTTATATGAACAAACATGAGTTCTGAGGGGACAAAGAATGTGCATGCATTTCCCCTGTTTCTTTAAAAATCGGATCCTATATGGCTCAGAGGGAAAAGATTAGCCATAGGCATATGTGTATATTTTTTTCTTCTTCACAATCCTAATTTTAATTCTTTAAGTTGATTTGTACAACCAAATACTGGTACTGCTCTCAGAATAGCTCAGAATAAAAAGGCACAAAGCAAATTGGAGCTGATGTTACCTTTTCGATTTCTTTGGTTTTCAAGTTAATTGTTGCACTTTACAATTTTCAGCAGGAAATTTTTTTCCCACCCTTTTTAAAACATGGAATAACAGAAGTTAGATGGAATGGAAGATATCTACTAAGTCATCTGGTCCATTCCCACGACAGTGCTGGATTGCTCCCTATGGTATGTTTGGTTTGTGAAAATGGGGAATGAAGCCATTGCAATATGGGTGAATGTGAGAAAGGTCCAGTGGCTCAATTTTCATTTGGAACTGCACCCATGTAATAGAGGGCAGAATTGTAACCCAAATGTAGATTTGAGGTGAATTTCATGGATCTATCGTGTTGCCAGTTTCCCCAGTCTCGAGATAATGGGTTTTTTTCTTAAAGCCCCAGCACCTGAAATTGAGAGAATACATGAGAATTTCAGCTTTAATTAAAAAAAAAAAAAAAAGTATTTTATAGCCCTCATCATTGAAGAGAAGAGCCCCAAAATGAGAAGCTAGTGCATCCCAAATACACAGAAATCAGAAGGCAAGTAATAACTCAAGTTTTTTTTAAAAAATCGGCTTAATTATGATGACTCTCCTGATTTTTGGGAGCTTGACACCTAATTTTTAATGCTGGGGATTGGCAATACAGGGTTGATCTCTACAGCGGGCACATACTTGGACCCACAATATGAGCAGTCTTAAAATAGGGAAAATCTGGATGCTAATCCAAACTAAACAACTTGGGTCCATTCCTAATAATAATGATGATTACTAATGAATAATTCTTTAAATTTATATTGTACTTCTTATGCGTGGTTCAAAAAGTTGGTATCCCTGGTTTCCTCTGGCTATATTTCCCACCCTATAGATGGTGCCTGAGTGCAGCAAAGAAAGGAGATTTATGGAGCTTCCTCTGTGTGACCCACCTCTTTGATTAGAGAGTACCAGCTCTATTTGGTCATAGTCTAAGGGTGCATCTTCACTAGAAAAAAGGTGTGTTCTTAATTTGAGTTAGCTAAATCAGTTTAATTAACATTAGGATTAAATCCTAGTGAAGACAAGGCACGTTGTAGCTTTTGAATGAGTTAGCAGGTTGAGTTAAAGACTATGGAGGAACCTAGGGTTTACCTCAACCTGCTAACTCATGTGAAAACTATACATTTTCTTGTCTTCCAGAGGAGTTTACCTTGTGTTACTTAAGTCAAGTTAACTAACCTGAGTTAAGAACAGTCTTTTGTTCTCTAGTAAAAACGAGGCCTAAAAGGAGATGCCAAGGACTGACAGCATGATTCTGCTCCAACTTGAGCAAATTCTCAGTGACTTAACAGTGGTGCCAGACCTGAATGGGCCTGGAGTATGAACTGGAAGCAGATGTGGTAAACAGTCTATGGATGGCAGGGTTCCCAGTCACTTGTGATGATAGGTGTATAATTCCTTGCCCTGAGCATTTTTGTTGAGTTTTTGAAAAAGAAAGAAAGAGGAGGCAAAAGGTAATGTTTATGAAGGCGTCCTGTTTTTTCACATTCAGATCATAATGGCTCTGACTCAATACTCTTTAATCTGTAAGATTATTGAATCTTTATGCCCTAGGATATTTTGCACTAATGATAAATCTTTAGTATTTTATAAATTTAAATGATATAAAATATGAAGCACTTAATTTGAAAAAAAATCTTCCATTTTATGCAAGTGTTGATAATTGAATTATATAAATCTATATGTCAGATATAAAGTAATTTTTGCTTACAGCAGATAATAGAAGAAAAGAAAGGGACTGAAAAAGAGCCATTGATTTTTTTTATACAAAACTCCCATTGACTTCCAATAGGAGTTTAGCACACAGCTGATGATACACTATAATAACTATTAAAGCCATAATGGACTTTATTCTGCATTCATTCATTGCGACTAACAGAAGACAATGAGAGTATTGGGTGCACAAGAGACACAGGATTGGGTCCAATTTGCATGCAGGTTTCCTCTTTACATCACTGGCAGTTCTATGCAGGGAACAAGTATGGCATATATGCCATTTTGTTTCTATTGCTGATCTGTAGAGCTGGTCGAAAAATTGTCAGTGGAACATATTTGCCCTTGAAAATATCATTTTGTTGAAATCAAAGTGTTTCACAGGATGAAATTTAACAGAAAATTTTCAAAACAATTCAAAATCAGTATGGAATATTTTGTTCTGATTTTTCCCCTTTCGTTTTGTTCCTGTTTCATTTTGATATATTATAATGTTTTGACATTAGTGAAATGAAATGGTTCCTCAATAAGGTTGTTTTAATGTTTCCAAAGCAATTTAAAAAAAAATTCCATTATATAAAAATCAAAATTTTGATATTCCACCCAGATTTTTGATGAAAAATTTTAAAATGTTGGCATTTCCAGCAGCATGGAAATTCTGTTTTCCAGCTGTCACTACTGATCTGTACTTTTATTTATTTGCAAATTACTCTGTGCTCTTTATGCAAATTTTTTAATCAAGATGAGACCATTCCATTGGAAATAGGAAGAACTATATCGTAATTAAGGGATATACAAAAGGATAATTAATATTAGAACTGTTTGAAACTGTGAAATCTTTCAGCAAACTTGGGCTGAGTTTTGAGCACATTTGCTTGTTTCCAGTTTCAGGCAAACCTGGGCCGATTTATACTTTTGGATTGAAACCATGAAAAATTGATAATTCCACATGATTCCACTGTACAATTATGCAAAATTTGGTGGTTTCCTATGAGTTTGCTCTGAACCTTCACATTTGAAACTCAAAGCAAAGACCAGTTGTAGGTGGACACCATAAGCACTAAACTGGAAATAAAGGTTTGTATGAACCCTATTATCTGGGGGAAATACGAGTTCCATTCTTAGAAATAGGAATGACAGAAACACCTTCTTTTCAATATGTCTGTGCTACAGCAAATTATCAATATTATTTTGAACAATTTTTTTTGTATGGAAATAGCCCAACTGACCATAATATCGAGGCTGATCCTAACAGCTCACTGGTAGCTGTTACAGGAGGTTTCTATTTTTTTCCATGACTAACAAAGTCCATCACAAGAAGAAAATCAGTCTTGTGGACAAAAGGGTTTTAAGAAATATGCATATAAATATAAATGGCAAGGATTCTAGTGGAATCAAAGACTAGAATGGGATATAAAATACTACAGTACAAAAAAGGAGTTTGAATGAAATATAGCTATCCACAGGACAAAAGAGCATATGTAAGAAAAGGATTTGAAAGTTTTCATTGGATATGTTGGAAATATACATAGCTTGTCTATGAGAAGATTTGGTTTATTAGTAAAAGTCTGGGTAAAATTTCAGGATTTAAGAGAATACCAGTAAAGTGAAGACTGACATTAACCAGACCATGCTATAAATACCACACAAAGAGACCAAACAAGCCCTCCATTGAGTGAACTGGCTGACATTCTACTTCACCACTAAGCCATAATAAAGGGAAGAAACCCGTTGTCTTTAATTAGTTCACCTGAATAAGCTGCTCAAAACACTATTGTTTAAGTCTGATAGCAGCAGCTTGTGGTGGTTATTGTTTGTCCAGAGTCAGCAGACATTCCTTAGATTCTGCTGTATTACTAGCATACAGTTACATTTTCAGTTGCATCTCTCAGCTGTATATATGGCACTTGTTTTGTTGTTGCTTTGCCTAAATCCGTGTGCATGACAGTGCATTCTTTTCCTTCTTGTTCAAATCCAGTGTTACATTCTTCTCAGGGTAATAAACAATATGTGTTGTTTTCATTTAAGGGTAAATTTTCAGAAATCAGGCCTCACTTTTGCAGATTCAATTTGTGCTTGTGAAGTGGTTTGCATCTGCAATTTGGTTGCAGGCACAACTGTGAGTAGACACACCACTAAGTACCTGACTGCAGGTACAAATCTGCAGCTATTTTGTGTCATCCATTTTATATCAGAATTCTCATTCAGATAAAAGTGGAGGTAAAGGTTTAACTGAACTACAAGCACAAAGAGGCTGGGCCTCAGTTTGAGGGAAAATATATCTACCACCAGCAAAGCTTCTGAGTTAACACATCTTTGCAATGAATAAGACAGTTAACATCTCTCAAAGGTATTGTCTTCAGGTTTCTCCATACTCAGGGAGACATTACTGTATCAGTTTACACAGAGTTCACATTTTGTTGATTTTCTTCACAATCATAATAGCTAGAGTCTCAGGCTCTGATCTTGCAAAGACTGACACACATGCTTAACTATAAGCATGTGAATAATTCCATGGCAGTTAAGCACATGCTTAAGACTTTGCAGGATCAAGATCTACAGTAATTTTTTTGTAAAAGGAAAACTTAGACAAACTCAGTACAAGATGGCAGACATCAGAGCAAAATACTGACTCAGCAAGCAGCCACTGCTTTCAGGAACTTATTTTTGATGAAAAATTAAACAAAAAAGCCCACTAAGGGAAAAAACAGCAATTGAAAATTAGAATAAAACACTGGTCCTTTAGGAATGATACCTAGCAGTAACTAAATGTTATCATTAAAGGCCTGAATTTCCAGTCCCACACACAAAAAAACCCTCCTATTGAAATCAAAAGGCTCCGGCCCTTTTTGAAGTGAGGTCAATTCATGCCAAATGAATAATTGTATAAAGCAAAGTTAATAGCAGCCCTTAGGCTTTACTACAGTATTTATTTTCTCTCTAGCATGCAAGATACAGCATATAAAACCAAATTCATAGAGACCTTCATTTCTTCCAAATTGTGCTAAGAAATGGAAATGTGTCTTCCTAACATTAACATATATTTATGAGTTTAATAGTAGAGAATTGTAATAAAAGTCATGCCATTATGCAGAATGTATTTGCAGCTCATTTCTGTATTCAATGATAATCTGGGGCTCAGGGCCTAAGTTTGCATCCGTTGCTTATATCAATAAGGGCAGAAAAATCAGGTCTTAAAACCCCTGTCAGTTTAAACAAAATAAAGAATTTTGGCATTTCTGTTAAAAATTTGGGCCTACATGTAGACTAGATTCATTGACAAAAGCTTGACGAGTGTCTATATTATCTTGGTAGTATATTATATGTTGAAACTTCCTCCTTAGAATAACAAAAATAACCCTTATGGTGCCATAAGTCCTTTGTGACCTTTTTAGCAGTCATAACAGCGACTGATAAAAAACAAAGATATATCAAGCAATAGTTAATTCTTGGAGATGGGAGAAGCTGGAGTTGAATGCTAGTGTTTAAACTCGGTTCTTTAAGTTTTTTTATTATTAGGAGAGTGATTCTTGACCTTGAAGTGACACTGAAGTATTTCATTTACCATAAGATTTGCAACAACATGCACTTTAGTAATATTCACTTTCACTCTATGCATCCGAAGAAGTGAGGTTTTTACCCACGAAAGCTTATGCCCAAATAAATCTGTTAGTCTTTAAGGTGCCATCAGACTCCTTGTTGTTTTTTTAGTAATATTAGCATTTTCAGAATATATTTTGGAGAGTGACAAATATCAACATTTTGAAAACTACATTTAGCTCAATTTAAATTAATTAATAGAAAATTAAAAGGCCAGACTGCTGGAAAAGCAAATCAGGAAAATTTAGAGAAAAAATAAATAAAAGCTATCAAGCTATTGATAAAGATGGGATTGCATGCACATGTTACCAATTTTATTTTCAAAATAACCTCATCAGTAGTATATTTTGCTGGCTTATGATTAATAAACAACTAGTTCTGATCATCCATAGATCTCAAAGCATTTTACAAAGGAGGTCAGTATCAGCAGCCCCATTTTAGAGATGGATAAACTGAGGCACAGAGTGGGGAAATAATTTGTTCAAAGTCACCAAGCAAACCAGCAGCAGAAGCAGGAATTGAACCAAGGTCTCGAGTCCTAGTCCAGTGCCCTAACCACAAGATCTTCCTTCTTCATTGAATGCTATATTTGCAGGCACAAATCCTGATCACATAATCATGTGAGCATAAGGCAAGGTGGTTTTGGCCCACGTTTGATTAATCTGCATGGTAGTATTCAGACATCTGTTACATTTGGTTCAGATAGGGTCACATGTTAACCTTATTATCAAAATGAAAATCTGCATGGCCGCCCAAACTTATCCCGTCTCCCCTGTGTGGCAAAATTACACCAATTCTTTACTCACAAAGGAAAGGGTAGAGTTCATTCCTTAGTTTCTAGAGTTGGTTAGGCTTTTTATATGCAGTGAAATAGAATGAAAGTCCTGAAGAATTCCATGGACTGCAGCATGTAGATTGCAATGTGGATTATAATAAACTTCCTCCTAAAATGAAGTTAGTCTGTTAAAACAATCATTGTAGTTGCATTTGTTTGCATGCTTGCATTATCTTTAACTGGATAACTGTGAACAATGGCTTTTTTGGTTTTGTCTCATTCTCCATTATGTTTTTCTTTTCTTTTACCTTTGTTAGGGTTTTGTTTGTTTTTGCACTTTTGCCCATCCCCCACATATCCAGAACAGTACTCTGGGATAATCTTACCTAAACTATCAGTCCCAATCAATGAGAATAGTCACATGAGTAAGAAAACTGGATTTAGTGCTAGGTTACTAAAGCCATAGGTATAGTTTTGAAAGTTTTAACTCAATATGTTCCCTATTATTTTGAGTTATTAATATTTATATCTTTCCAAAGTTTAATTTTACTTGCAAATGCAATTTTAGAGCAAAATCCTGCTATGGGATCTGTGCAATAAATCTTCAGTAGCAGCCTGTTGTAACTGATTGTGGAAATGCAACTGTGTTTTGGTTGCACTCCAGCCTGTAGTAATTAGTATATATCTCCCATTCTATACCTCCTATCCTTTAGGATGCATCTACATGGGGCCCATAATTCACCACTGGTGGAAGCAACAATAGAAATGGTAGCATATAGACCAGGTTGAAGCATTCTTACCAGTGTCATCTCTACACAATATAGAAACTAGCTATCACCTCTGTGGTGAACCAGATCTCAAATGATTATAAAGCATAGGTGCCGACTCCCCACTGGCAGTCCCACCAATCAGCTCCTCCTCCTCCCTCTCCAATGCCTCCTGCCTACCGCGATCAGCTGTTCAGCGGTGTGCAGGAGTGCTGGGGGGGAGGGGAAGGAGCGGCGGGTGCTTGGGGGAAGGGGTAGAGTGCGGGTGGGATCTGGGGTGGAGCAGGGGGTTGGGGAACCCCCCCGAAAAGTCACAAAGTTGGCGCCCCTGTTATAATGAACATACCAATATAGAAGTCTGTATTTCCAAATCACATGTCATGAAATATAATAAGTGAGAATGAAAGACCTGATCCTGCAAAGAGTCATGTGAATAATTTTACTCCTGTAAGTTGGCTCATTGAACTAAGTTCTATATTGTGTAAAAGGAGAATTCATTAAGCAAAAAGAACAAAACCAAACCTTGAAAAGTGAAACTCTGATGATGAGTACCAATTGATAAACGCATTTTTATCACAGCAAAGATTTTACTAGCTCCGGGATGAACTCTTTAGCTTCTCAAATCTGAAACCAACACACAGTACTTAGCTGTACAAATATACAGCTTGTAATTCCTCATGCCAGAATGTAGCACTATTAGATTGAAATTGTTCAAATTACATGCAAAGCTGTAGTCTGCTATAAGAATGACTGTGCTGTTGCTTTTCCCACTAAAGAATATCTTACACACTTTTGGGTTTCATTTCTGAGGTGTATATACACAACGGAATGTCAGGAGGTAGAGAGGAATGTCCACTGTGATTTCACATTTTCACAGTAATGACCTTAAAAGCAGCAATCACGGAGATTGTCAGATCTCTGGGAATAGCGAGGTATTAGTGGCACTAGCCATAAAAGCTCAGTAATCATTAATGCTGGAAGGGAGATGTTTACGTAAGAGCTGTGCAAGCATCCTCTTTTGGAAAGGCTGAAATGAGAAAAGGATGGTATTCAGGTTAGGGCACTAGTCAGATTTAGGAGACCCCTGTTCAATTCCTGGCTCTGCAACAGACTCCCTGAGTGACCTTGGGCAAGTCATTTAGGCTCTGTTTACGCTACACCTCTTTGGTGGCAGTGTGTAGCGTATGTGTAGCTACATGCCTCAGTAAAAAGTAGGTTGAGTCCACACTGTGGTGTGTAGCTACACGTGTCAGTGAAAGTTTGGAAGGGCAGAGCTGCCAGAGCTTTTCCCCACTGCCAGTCTTTCACTCCAACAGCTCCCTGCGGCGGGATAAGGCTCCAGCTGCAGGGAGCGGCGGGAGTCTTACCTTGCTGCCTCCCGCTTGCCAGACTACCGGAGCCTTTCTGTCCAGCAGTGGGGAGGCAGAATAGAGAGGGAGGCACTGCTTGGGTGAGCAGAGAGACGGGTAGGTACATACTCTAAGGGTATGTCTACACTACGAGGGTAGTTCGATTTCACTTAAATCGAATATGTGGAATCGATATTGCAAAGTCGAACGTGTGTGTCCACACTAAGGACAGTAATTCGACTTTGTGAGTCCACACTAACGGGGAAAGCGTCGACATTGGAAGCGGTGCACTGTGGGCAGCTATCCCACAGTTCCCGCAGTCCCCGCTGCCCATTGGAATTCTGGGTCGAGCCGCCAATGCCTTCTGGGTAAAAAAAATGTGTCGAGGGTGCTTTTGGGTAACTGTCATCATCCGTCCGTCACTCCCGCCCTCCCGCCCTGAAAGCGCCGGCGGGAAATCAGTTCGCGCACTTTTCTGGTCAGTGACAGCGCGGACGCCACAGCACTGCGAGCACGGAGCCCGCTGCGACCATCGCTACAGTTGTGGCCGTTCTCAACACCTCGCAGCTTCTCATCCACCTTTCCCAGAGGCAGATACAGAGAAATCAGGCGAGGAGGCTACGGCAGCAGGGTGAGGATCTGAAGTCTGAGAGTAGCACAGACCTGTCAGAAACCATGAGACCCAGCGCCGAGGACATCACGGTGGCAATGGGTCATGTGGATGTTGTGGAACGGCGATTCTGGGCCCGGGAAACAAGCACGGACTGGTGGGACCGCATAGTGCTGCAGGTCTGGGATGAATCCCAGTGGCTGCGAAACTTTCGCATGCGGAAGGGGACTTTCCTGGAACTTTGTGAGTTGCTGTCCCCTGCCCTGAAGCGCAATGACACCCGGATGCGAGCAGCCCTGACTGTCCAGAAGCGAGTGGCCATAGCCCTCTGGAAGCTTGCAACGCCGGACAGCTACCGGTCAGTCGTGAACCACTTTGGCGTGGGCAAATCTACCGTGGGGGTTGTTGTGATGCAAGTAGCCAACACAATCGTTAAGGTACTGCTCTCAAAGGTAGTGACCCTGGGAAACGTGCAGGTCATCATAGATGGCTTCGCCGCGATGGGATTCCCAAACTGCGGTGGGGCTATAGATGGAACTCACATCCCTATCCTGGGACCGGACCACCAGGCCAGCCAGTACATCAACCGAAAGGGCTACTTTTCTATGGTGCTGCAAGCACTGGTGGACCATAGGGGACGTTTTACCAACATCAACGTCGGATGGCCGGGCAAGGTTCATGACGCTCGCGTGTTCAGGAACTCAGGCCTGTTTAGATGGCTGCAGGAAGGTATTTACTTCCCGGACCACAAAATAACTCTTGGGGATGTGGAGATGCCTACAGTGATCCTCGGGGACCCAGCCTACCCGCTAATGCCCTGGCTCATGAAGCCCTATACTGGCGCCCTGGACACTGAAAAAGAACTCTTCAACTACCGGCTGAGCAAGTGCAGAATGGTGGTGGAGTGTGCTTTTGGCCGTCTCAAGGGGAGATGGAGAAGCTTACTGACTCGCTGTGATCTCAGCGAAACCAATATCCCCATTGTTATAGCAGCTTGCTGTGTGCTCCACAATCTCTGTGAGAGCAAGGGGGAGACCTTTATGGCGGGGTGGGAGGTTGAGGCAAATAGCCTGGCTTCTGATTACGCCCAGCCAGACAGCCGGGCGATTAGAAGATCCCAGCGGGACGCGCTGTGCATCCGGGAGGCTTTGAAAGCTAGGTTCCTCAGTGAGCAGGGTAACCTGTGACTATTAACTTTGTTTAAAGAGAAGCTGAACCTGCCCCCGTTTCTTTACCAGTTTATGTTGACTATCCTCTCCAGCTACATACCCCCTTCACCCCCTTCCCAAAAAATAAAATCAGTTCTATTTTCTTAATGAACACCGTTGTCTTTATTACTGTTTTCACAGGAATGTTTTAAACCTGGGACGCAGACTGTGGTGGGGGGCGGGTGTAGTGTAGTGATGCAAATGATGCCTCTAAACTCCAGGAATGACAGGCTCCGCAGTGGTGGACTGGTTGTTTCAACGGAGCCTGCCAGCCGTCCTGGGCGGGACTGCGTGTATGTGTCAGCTATGTGACTTTCTGGCAGGGGGAGGAGGGTTACAGATCCCCTGCTGTGTGGCTCTGTGATCCAGGATAAGGACCGCTGCATAAGATCTGTAACTGCCCTCCCCCACCACAAAGTCACAGAGCAAACCCCGCTCCCCACAGAACATGAAAACCACCTCCCAGACTGACCAGGGTAACTAGTAACTGCACTGTGTATGTGCCCTGCTGCTGGACCTGCCCCCGCCTCTGTACCCTGCTAAAGGTGACTGTCCTGTCCAATTACCAACCACCTTCCCCCCCTTCACACAGACTCTCCTCCAAAAGAAAATGATGGAAACAGTAATTAACAGAAACGTATATTTTATTAGTAACTACACATGAAACAGGGGGGTTGAAACTTGGAGGGGGGCTTGTGTGAGGTGGGTAGGAAAGGACTTTTCAAATTTTGGGGAATGAGAGCCTTCTAGTGCTACAGCACTCTGCAGGGGTGGAGTGAAACTTTTCACCGCCCCTGCCGCCCCTCCTTCTTTGGACTTTGGGTGAGGGGGGTATGGGACTTGGTGGCGGGGGAGGGTGGTTACAGATACACTGCAGCGGGGCTCTCTCCTCCTGCCTCCGGTCCTGCAGAACATCCACAAGGCGCCGGAGCGTGTCCGTTTGCTCCCTCATCAGTCCAAGCAGCGTTTGAGTCGCCTGCTGGTCTTCCTGACGCCACCTCTCCTCCCGTTCCATGTTTGCTCTGTGCATTTGGGACAAGTTCTCCCTCCACTGTGTCTGCTGGGCTGCCTGGGCTTGGGAGCAGCACATTAGTTCTGAGAACATGTCCTCCCGCGTCTTCTTCTTCCTCCGCCTAATCTGCGCTAGCCTCTGGGAGTGTGATGCCAGGCTGGGTTGGGAGACAGTCGCAGATGTGGCTGTGGGAATGGGAAAAAGGGAGTGAATTCCTCAGAAAGATAAATGTAGTTGTGAACAAAGAACATAGTCTTTCTCTGTGAACAAGACCATGCACTGCACCTATCACGTGCGCACTCAGGACAAGGTCGATTTTTCGGCCCTCGCCTTCAGTGCCTGTGGTCTTGCAGTGGCTATCTGAGAAGCGGGGCAGGACACCGGAATTTGTGTAGCGGGCAAACATGGTAAGCCGTAGACTTGTGGCTGCTTAAAACTTTAATAGTAGCACTGGCCTCCTTTCACATTGAAAGCAATGCCAGTCTCTGCTGCCAGCAATCAGGCAAGCATGAACTCTGCCCCTGTCCCACCCCCTCGCGGCTGTCCCAGGGAAAGATCCCTGTATGCTGCCCCTCTCCCGCCTCCACCGCGTGGCTGTAAAGCAGTCCCAATACTAACATTCCCCTACCTAATTCAAAGCAGGGCATCATGAGCGACATCACCCTGATGAGGATCTCGGACAGCGAAAAGGAACGGATGCTTAGGGAAAGCCTGCAAAAACCAGGGCCGTATGCCGCCATGCTCTGCAGGGCAATGATCCCTGAGTACTTGATTGTCTCCTGGTGCGGAAACGTTTCGTACCACGGAGGACCCAATAAGGTCGCTCTCCCCAGGAACCTGATGAACAGACTTGAACATTACCTCCAGGAGAGCTTCATTGAGATCTCCCATGAGGATTTCATCTCTATCCCCGGACATATAGACCGGATTTTGGTGTAGCTGCACTGGCAGGGACTAAAGAGTGGAGCGTCTTGGGCAGCAGAATCATGAAAAACCGGACATTGTTAGATTTTTTTTAAATAGTTGGGACTAAATAGTTAAGCGCCTAAAGCAAAGAAATCATGAAAAACCCATTGTTAATATTATAAATATTCCAGTTCTGTTAAAAATAAATGTTTAGATGTTTAAAACACTTACTGCTTGATCCTTCCCCTGATTCTGTGTCCGGGGTAACGGCTGGGGACGGTTGGTAGGGGATCTCGGTAAGGGTGATGAAGAGCTCCTGGCTGTCGGGGAAATCAGCGGTGCAAGCGCTGTCGACTGCCTCGTCCTCCTCATCTCCTTCCTCATCTTCCCCGTCCGCTAACATGTCCGAGGAACCGGCCGCGGACAATATCCCATCCTCAGAGTCCACGGTCATGGGTGGGGTAGTGGTGGCGGCCGCACCTAGGATGGAATGCAGTGCCTCGTAGAAACGGGATGTGTGGGGCTGGGATCCGGAGCGTCCGTTTGCCTCTTTGGTTTTTTGGTAGCCTTGTCTCAGCTCCTTGATTTTCACGCGGCACTGCATTGCATCCCGGCTGTATCCTCTCTCTGCCATGGCTTTAGAGATCTTCTCATATATCTTTGCATTCCGTCTTTTGGAGCGCAGCTCGGAAAGCACGGACTCATCGCCCCACACAGCGATGAGATCCAAGACTTCCCGATCAGTCCATGCTGGGGCCCTCTTTCTATTCTGGGATTGCACGGTCACCTCTGCTGGAGAGCTCTGCATCGTTGCCAGTGCTGCTGAGCTCGCCACGATGTCCAAACAGGAAATGCGATTCAAACTGCCCAGACAGGAAAAGGAATTCAAATTTTCCCGGGGCTTTTCCTGTGTGGCTGGTCAGAGCATCCGAGCTCGGACTGCTGTCCAGAGCGTCAACATAGTGGTGCACTGTGGGATAGCTCCCGGAGCTATTAGCGTCGATTTCCATCCACACCTAGCCTAATTCGATATGGCCATTTCGAATTTAGCGCTACTCCTCTCGTTGGGGAGGAGTACAGAAGTCGAATTTAAGAGAGCTCTATGTCGAACTAAATAGCTTCGTGGTGTGGATGGGTGCAGGGTTAATTCGATGTAATGGCGCTAAATTCGACATAAACGCCTAGTGTAGACCAGGCCTAAGTCTTCCCGCATGTCTTTGCTCACCGAAGCAGTGCCTCACCATCTACTCTGTTCTTTATATCCATGCTTGGTGGGGAAGTGCAGTATATGTATTTTAAACGCAGCTGTAAAGAGTGTGCAGTGTAGATGTACCCTGAGTGTCTCAGCTCCTCTTCTATGAAATGGGGTTAATAGAACTTCCCTATCTCACAAGGGCATTGTGAGAATAAATACATTAACCATTGTGAGAATAAATACATTAACCATTGTGCTGTACTCAGATTCTACAGTAATTGAGGCTGTAGTAGTCCTTTCAATTTGCAGTCTTTATCTAAATGTTAAGGAGCAAATACTAAGATGTTACGTGCAGGAATTCTCTGTAAGAGACTGAATTCATTTGAATGTAGTCCATTTCTATAGATCTGAGCAACAGTGCATAATACATCTTTAGCTATTCTGAGTACAATATTTGGCCTAGTACTTTTGTAGGGTGATATCTTTGACAGATAATTTAAATTCTGTAATTACAAATGTCTTTAATAGTGTTTTATGATAAAAACAAATATAACAGATACAACATGAACCATCATTCTCTACTTGCATAGACCTTTTGATGTGATTGGAAGTTTCGTTTATGTGAGGACTGGGCCTGTAAAAACTATGTACTGTCTGATCTTTGTGCAGAACTCTTGTTGCTGATAACTATGGCCTCTCAACCCTGCTGTTAGCCTGTCCTGTCTCCTGACAACCTGCAGACCTGGATCCCCTTGGGTTTCTGTGGAGAGGTTTCCATAGGCTGGGGAACGTAGGTTTACCACAGTTACCTATTTCCCAGGATCCTCAGGTTTTGCTCCTGCTCTGCTCATAAAAGTGGAGAAGAGAATTTGGGCCATTGCATACGAATGTGTTGCATAATTCTTCAGGTCATAAGAAAAAAATACAACATTTTAATACATTTAATTCATATAATTTGTGAAATTAACCTCTTTCTACAGGGGTTATCATGTCCTCCATTATCAAGCCATATTTGCTCCTTTCCTACCTTCCATGAACTGGGCTAGTGACTAGTCCCTGCAAGGATGTTCAAAAGAAGGATAATGCAAAGAGTCCATTTCACACGTTTAATCCTCCCCATCACCCATGCAAGTGCCAGCCACAATTCCAAAAGATCAGGGGCATTGTCCCACACCTAAGCCAGTAAATCTTGCCAGCTGCAGAAGTGTACGATGCACCCTTTTTAAGGGTGGCACAGCCGCTGGACTCCCTGGAAGTCCAGGAGACATTGTGTACCCTGCATTCTGGAGCTCTTGCTGGGGAGTCTGTCTCCACATTTAATGGTATGCTTTTGCCCTGTGTATTTAACATGTGTGAACACGTCTTACCTTATTCACACTAAACTGATTTTCCTAAAATTTCCTGCTGAAATTACTACCAGTCCAGCTCCATCAATGAGAGCAATGATATGAGCCCTAGTGTAGACAAGGTGCAGGCAGACAGTGGCTAAAAATACCAGTACTTGTTCTACACTTCTGCTCCCAACTAGACAGATGGTAGCGATGACAGGATATTGTAGGAGAAAGAGGCAATGTAGACACTGCCTCTGTGATTATAAAAGGTTGCTTCAAGATCATCAATTTCATTTTGAAGGGAAGAACACAATAAAACAAAAGTTTCAAACCATAAGCCCTTTGCCTGGCCAGATCCAGAGTTGGTTCTTTATCACAGGTGATTCAAGACCCAATTGATGCTACTGAGAGAGCAATAACTTTTGTGACAAACCAACAGCATACGTATTCACTGTCTTGTATAGTAGCTTACAACTTCGTATTCACGTCCACAGTTCCTTGTGAACAGGCAGAGATCATCCCCCTTACTAGACATTTATTTCATCTGTCTGCTCTCCTTGCAAACATTTAAGGTAGACCCAGTTGGAGCTTTTCAAATAAATGTTCAAATTTCAGTGAAAAGCTGGAAAATGTTTTTGGTTTTTTTTGGCCAAAATTGTAGTGAAAACAATTTTCTATTTTCCAGCCACTGTTAGCAGGTACATAATGTGCAGCTGGTCGGGGAATCCATTGTGAATCATATTTGTTGTGAGTTTTGACATTTTTTAAATTAAAAAAAATGGGATACATTTTTATTGTTCAAACAACTCAACATATGGCCAGGAAATTTAAAAAAATAACCCCGTCCTACGAACACTTATGCACATGAATAACTTTGTTCCTATAAGTAGTCCCATCTGTGGAGCTTAGGGTCACTGCCATGACCTCTTCCACAGTAGGGTCAACCTTCACCTCCTAACAGAATGATTGGGAAGAATATCTTCTTTAATTCCTTCCCATGAGTTTTATGGAGGAGGTCCAATGAACCCAACAACTGAAAAAAATTCATAGTATCAAGGATGCTGTTCTTTGTTCATTAGAAGGACTAGGATAGCAGATTTCTGTCTACTGTAGAGAAGTATATTTCTTTCAAAGTAAATAGCTCCTACAAAATATTATTTATATAGTTCTTGCAAATTGGCTTCAAGTGTTGTTTAGACAATCTTATTGTATATAAAGATAAAAACTTCCATCAAGAAATTATGCAACAGCTGGATAAATCTATCATACGTTGGCAAAAAGCAACAAGCACTTTTAATTAGCTGAGTGAATGTAGTTTGCTGAATGCTGAAAGCACAGCCTCACTCATATTAAAATGTGCCTAATTTTCTGTGAAAAAGTCCCATCTGAACAGCCCTGACCACAGTCAATCATACTAAAAGCCACTGGTGCTTAATTTGATTTACCAATATAAAATGCAAATTAGGTGATTAAGTGGAGTGGCAGACATAGTAGGGCCTCTTTCAAACCATCAAGTTAAATGCAAGCAGACAGCAAACTGGCTGTGCAAAGAAAATTTTAGCATATTCGTTTGATTAGTGCTACAAAAATTTAATTAGGTTGGCTAATTACTTGACAAATTGCTCTACACTAGAGACAAGGCAGAGCATGTTTTATTCCTGCAAAAACCCTGTGTGTATTTTAGCCCAAATGCTATCTGCCAATTTGCAAAAGCATTATTAAATGAATGGAAGATGGTACAACAGTACCAAACAATGGCAAATCGTATAATGCATGTAATTAGACAAGACACGCACAACTACATCCATATGTCCATGATCCCTCATGTCTAAAATATTTAACACAATATTTCTTGGAAAATAATGTCTAAACAGATTATTACAATGCTGTCAGTTTTTCATAAGAAGCAATATATCGAAAATACTCATTAGTGGAATACAGAGCTCATCTAAAGCAGAGCCTCTTCACCTAAATGAACTCTATCAAATGCAGCAAAGTGACACACTGTAACTGTATCACACTAAAAGGAAATAACATACACTGTTCGGCTGAGGGCTTTATCTTTATGTATATTTAGTGCTGAGCTGTGCCAAGAAAATTAGTTATCTGGTGAGTGAAGAAAGGAAAACTTGAATGAATTATTACATTTTACAATTCTAGCTGTGTAAATAGGCCAAATAAGAAGAACACCAGGACATTATTATAGAGCACAATTCTTTTCTTGTTTGTCCATTAGTGTTCACATGCCACAAAATTTGCCATTTCTTTCAGGAGACTGCATTTGCTTCTGCTGATCTTCAGTGTAACTAATCAGCCTCTACTGACTAAACATTCATGATAATATAAATAGATACCCACTTTATCTACTCAAGTGGAAAAAATAAGTATCATATTTTATAAACATAATGCAGTGCAGTTAGCAATTAGATACTGCATTTAACTCAGGCTAAAGCAATATCTTAGGAAACCATGGGATACAGGAGGTCTCTGAGAAGAATCATCATTATTATGTGCATGAAGGTATAAAATATTATTTCTTGCCATTAGCAATTCTCAACTTCTGTTCTATAAGGCCAATGCAATTTTTAAACATCCCAGTGAAATGATGAAATCCCAAATTGAACACAATTTCATGTAATATCAGGATAATTATTACAATGTCTGATTGAGTTGGTTTTTGTCATTTTGTGTGTTAACAAATTTCAGGTCCCTATCACTTCATATAAATGACTGTGTTAAACTTACATTAAAGGAAAGGCAAAACAGGCTTCAGACCCCAATTTTTGAAGATAATTAGCAATCTTGCGTAGAACCAGACACATTTTTTCAGCCAAAACATTTTTTTTTGGCTGAAAAATGTAATTCAGGTCAACCAAAACGTTTCATGAATTCATGTTGATTTCATCAAATTGTTTCAGTCAAAACAAACAAAACAAATTCTGAAAATGTGAGAATGGTTTGTTTCATCATTTTTACAATGTCTCCTTTTAATATTTTGACTCACAAGAGGATTTAGAAACCAAAATCCAAGGCGGCAACGGCCGTCTCCATTATAACCTTTATCCCACTGGTTAGGGCACTTATCTTAGAACCCAAGTCTCTCCCCAGAGAGGTCTCTAACCACCAGGCTCAGGGTATTCTAAATTGAGTGTTTCTCAGTCTCTCCTGTTGAAGCTTATCCACTTTGTATAAAAACGTATATATTCAGTAGGGCAGGGATTGGAACCCACGCATCCCCCCAGTAAGTGCCCTAACCATGGGGCTATCGAGTCACTCTCATTTTCCTTCTGTCCCCGTGGCTATTAATTTATATATGATGAAACAGCTTCAACAGGTGAGACGGAGCCCCACCCCAGAAGATCCCTGTAGTCTGGTGATGAGGGCACTCACAAGAAAGATCAAGTAAATCTCATGGCTCAAGTCCCTGCTTCGGGGCGGGGGGGGGGGGGGGGGGGGGGGTGGGGGGGGGGGGGTTTGAACTTGGGCCTCCCACATGCCAGGTTAATGCTAAAGTTTATAGGGGGAATCCCGTCACCACCACCTTTGGTAGCTGTGTTTTGGAAATATAGGCCTTTATTTCCTTTGCTTTTATTAAAACTAGGGGAAATAAATGTTTCAATTGACCCAAAATGAATTTTTTCCACTTTTTCTATTCACCAAAAATGTCAGTTGGACCCAAAACTCAAATGTTATTTTTGATTTTTCAAGATTTGCCAGTAAACCCGAAAGTTCAATTATTCACTCAGTTCTATTCTTGGGTGCATTGATTTTTGGGTGCCCAAGCTGAGACACCTTAAAGGTGCCTGATTTTCAGAGTATGCATGCTCAGCACTGTCTGAAAATTGGGCCCCTTTGAAGTGTCCCAAGCTGAGCATACAGAAATCGACTCTCTCCAAATCAAACCACCACTTTTCAGCATCATGCTGTTATTGAAATAATCAGTATAGAAAAGGACCCCAAGAATCACTGGAACTCAAAACTGATCAGATGGGGAAACAGATACAGGATTCAGTTCAGCCAGAGATTAACAAGAGGAATGGTTTGCAAAGAACTCATAGCTGGTACATGAACTAGTGCCTCGTTACTGTTTGACAGTAACATGAGCCTGTCAAAAGGATTATTCTGGAAAACTGTTGGCATCATCGGAGTATGCAGCCCTCTAACTCTTTATGCTCTGTTCTATCAAAGAGTCACTGAGATTGGTTTAGGGCCCTTGGTCCCTTATCATCCTCCCACTTTTTTCACACATCTATATACTGGTGTAACAACTCTTAGATGAGAAGGTGGAACACTTAGTTTGTTTCCTTTGGGTGCTATTTCTCAGCCATGTACAATCTGTTTAATTTAGTTTTGCAGGAGCTCCCCATCTGGCCTTCTTCTACAATTCTTTATTACTGAATGCCCCAAAACAAGACCTTTGGGCTTAGACATGTGGGGTCAAACTTTGGAGTGACTCTCAAGTGAAGAGGTTATGTACACTTTCTTCTGGAGCTTCTATACCAACAGACTCCCTCTAGATGCCCTTACAATTTTCACAGACAATGTCATCCTTAGACTCTCACTTAAATTGAGACTCACTTACCAACACAACTACAGTAACTATCTATTTCACTTTGCATCATCCCAGAAGAAAGCATCATCCCAGAGGAACCTGGAAATACATGGTAAATATCCCACCAATTATATTTTAAGTGTACAGACTCTGTCAAATAGTGCAGTTTCTCTTCCCCCACCTACTTTTTCAGTTCCTCCTGTCTCCTTTTTCTGACAGTGTTCAAATATTAATTTTTCCTCATGTTGTTAGCACAGTAATTACACACTTCACTATAAACAGTGTTGTTTAATCCATCTGAAAGGCATTCGGTAGATGGGGATCCTAGCATGGCCTGTGAATTAAGAGCAACAAGATCTAGTCCCAGCTACATCTGCTTTAGAGCAGATTTTGCCTTTGTTTCTACCAAAGAGTTAAAGCATTTGGTTTAGGTCCCACTAACAAAGGACCACCTGTACTGAGATTCAGAAGAGAAAACCAGCTAAGTTTACTGCTATCATCGCAGATAGCATACGTTAATCAGTCTTCCCTTTCATGTGCTTTTTAAAATCCTTCTTCCCTAGAAGTAGGAGCAACAGACAGAATTACACAAGAGCAAAACTGTACTGTGTTCCTGATGAAAAGGGCCAATAGATTCTGAAGTGTTTCAAATAAGGCTGCAGTAGATTGCTTATGTAATTGTAAATTATAACAACAAAAGACAGCAAGCTGATGAGAATAAACAAAATGCTTCTTGAGCAATGCAACTAATAAAATATGATAATCGGTTAATTTGTCAGTGACATTCAACAGTGTATGTTTATGCCTGATAACATACCTGCCTTCTTTTATTTCCCAGTATTCCCTGAAGTATTAGTTACACAGTTGTATAAAACATTCAGAGTTTTTCATGATAATAGGCGGATACCATTTCAAGTCATGAATATATTTTTGCTGCTTGACTGAATATGTATGATGTTCAATGTGACCATTTTCCCATCCTTGTATCAAAGAGATCCCCTTAACATGTGAAGAAAAGTATATCATATTCCATGAAATGCTTTTGGTTTCACATTTGGTATTCTGTATACATTGTGATAGCAGACATAGCTATAAGCATGCTAACAAGATCTGAATGTGAAATTATGAGCCGAATTCTGCTCCCTCATTAACTTCATTGACTAGAGTGGATTTACTCTGGGTTCAAGACTGTGTAGCTAAGAAAAGAATTTAGCCTGATATGGCCACAAATAACTTTATAATAAATAACTATTAAACTGCAAAAACTATATTATTCGCACCCATGATTGATGTGGTGCATAGGATAAAACAAAAACAAATATAATACTTTCTGGAGTGGGGAAGCCTTTTCCCTGAAGACATACCCTGCATTCTAGATAGAGCATTCAGCATCTCTGCATATACTTCATTGCTTTAATCCTACTCCTTACATTCTGCATCCTCACTAACCTCATTCTGCCAAAGAGTTTATCCATTCTGCCTACTAATCAGAGCCCAACAGTTGGAACTGAACACACCAGGCCACATTTTGAGACGAGTAAAGTCATGTAAATTTCATTCCAGTGCACTGATTTAGATTTGCTTAGAGACAGTGGGGTACATTTCAAAGGTGACTATGGTTTTGGATGCTTCAATTTTAGTACATACAACTTGAGACACTTGGGCTGTCTATAATTGCTGCTGGATTTGAATAAAAAAAAATTAGCCCTAATTTGACCTCAGACCAGAAAGTTTAAAAAAAATCTGTCCTGAATCTACTTCCTAATCCTGCCTCCCCAGTCTAACTGTATCGATAATATATTCGATAGTGGTGGTTATCTTATATTATGGCTTAAAGAACCAAAAGAGTAGGAGAGAATGAGGATTGCCAACAATTGTTTGTCTTAAGATTTATGAGAATTTAGTGCTTATGTAAGGAGAGACTTTGATTTGCTTTGTGTAGTAAAACAATCCTTAAGCTACTTTACATACAGTTTTTGAAATGCAGCTCACTCCTGTCTTGCAACACTTTCTACTATTGCAATCCTGATCTCCTCTTGGAGTGGAAATTGCCAGAGGTACCAAGCTGTGTAGTGGTTTTGTCATGTGCAATAATAGGAAGTAGGTTGGGAGCTGAGACCATATTTCCTCTTATGTAACCTAGACTAAGATTGGAATCCAGGTGCAATATGAATAGATGAAAAAAGTATATGCTAATTAACCCATTGTATCAACTTGTTCCTTATTGTAAGAATATGGGTACTGTTTCTTTAAATCTGTAGCAGGAAGCCCTCGAGAAGAACACTAGGGAAGGTTGTAGGTAGAAGCGCTACAGTGAGGCAAAGCAAGAGAGTATCTTTAAGGATACTGCTGTTTTCCTTATTCTAATAAAGTTCCTAGTTCAGTGTGAGATGAAAGTCACTCTTCACTATTGTCACATGACATCTTTGGCCCAACTCTAACGACAAATGAATTGTGTTCATGCACAAGCAATTTCTATTTCCAGTTTGTTTTAATACATCCCTTTTCCCCCTTCTTCCACCCCATTTTATTTTAATAGATGAAAAGAAATGTATGAGAGTCTCTCAACATCTGGAGTATCTGAAAAAAAATATAATCACACTAGTATATTAAATTGTTACTTTTCATATCCATCGCCTCCTTATTTTGGCAGGAAACAAAGACACACACACAAATATACTTTCTTTAAGACATACTCATCCTCCTCTCAAACAACACTTATATCACCTATCAGCTTTCATACACTTCAGTATCTTGCACACATCATACATACCACAGGTTCATTCAAAATCCTGAACTCTCTTATGTCTCACAATAGTTTGGCATGCCTAAAGAACACATTTCTAGCAAATGAATCAGAATTCCAAATAGATAAACGTCATTCTCTTTGCAAAGCTTTTAAAGTAGGTCTCAGAGAGTGGTACGTTCTCTAGCAAACACCACCCTTTCCCTCCCCCTCCCCCTCCGGTTCTACCACTATAATAAAAAACCAAAAAGGTCATTCCATAGTTATAAGGATGATACCTTCCCAGTAATATAAAATACTTTGTTTCTATCAGATATTACAGGACCTCTTAAAAAAATTCTCACATGAAATGTTGCACCAAGCTACGCAGGCAGATTTTTAAATTACATGGGATACAATGAATATGAATATATCTTCCACACAGCGGTAAATCTGATAGAGTAGACAGTTAAACTATTACAAGAAGGTGAAAGCAAGTTCAGTGACTGTAAAACTATGAAAAGGAAACCTACAGCACAAAGTTATAGTCCTAGGAAGTCATCTCCTTTGTGGCACTTTTGGTACAGAGAGTGAGAAAGAGAGATTCCTTGAAGAGCTGTTGCTTCCTTCTGGTGGATATGTGGCATGGGGGTCATATATTTGCGGGGTCATAAAATACATGTTGTAGCATCTGGTGCAGCAGTGTCAGTAACTATCATTGGCATTTCCTCTATGGCATAGACCATACGAGAGGCAGCCTCTTGCTTTCCATTTCACTGCTAATATCACAGGACAGTATGCTTCTTCCATTTGATCACATCTGTTTTTTCTTTTTTTTTGACCCATGTATATTCCTAGACTTTTACTTCTAGACACCTAAAGCACAGGAAAGGTGTTCACTGTTTGGAAAGTGGCTGTGATGTAATGCTGAAAGCAACATTTGTCATATTGTGGTGTATACAGGGTCAGCGCAGAAAGGCAAGTGCTTACAACAGTAGTAAGTATGCTGTGCTTAACTGTGGCTTTGCCACAAGCCCTGTATAGGGAGCAGTGGGCAGTTGCTGTACCCCATGAGCAGGCCAGGAACCAAACTGTGATTCAGAGAATCAATCTCCTATTATCCCCTTGTTTCAAGTGGGAAGTGTCATGTGCCAGCTCCAACCTGGTGCAGTATATGCCCCCTAGCTCACTGGTGTTGCTGCACTGGCTGGCACAGCATAGGGGACGAGCCAAGGCTTTGCCTATATTCACAGGAGGAGACACAATGACCCAGTGGAGGCTGCTGTCCCCTATATCCTGAGATCTGTGCTATGGGTAATTGGCACAGGGAAGTAAAGGGGTGTCTCACAGAGTCCACTCACTACTAGGGGCACCTCCTCCTGACTGCTCTGGGGATTAGCTCCTTCCAGGTGCTGCACCCTCCTCTGGCAGCCTCTCCACCCATCATCCCCTCTCACCCTGCAGCCCCTCTACTCCAGTTTCCTCTTCATGATGTGACTGTCCAGTCAGGCCACTATGGTCATCCCCTTCCAGGGTATCAAAGTCTTTCTGGGCAAACAGTCCCAGGCAGTCCACTCTCCACTGCCTTGTGTATGCCACTTCCCCTGTGGCTGTTAAGGGAATCCTGGCCCACCCTACTCCAGGATCCTGCTCTAAAGGGGCCCTCTTTTCAGCAGTCAAAGTTGGCACTATCCTATGCTTGCTGCTTCTCCTCTGAGCCTTTCCTATCTTTCCAGCCCATCCTCCTCCCAGGGAGTAACTATAAGCTACTTGTCTCTATAGCACCAAACACATCTCCTTTTTTCCAAGGGGTTAACTACTTCCCCTGCAGTTCCCAGCTCCTCTCAGCTCCTGGGCTTTATACAGGCCCCACCTGTCCCTGTCCAGCTGAGCCTTATCTCTAATTAATCCCTGCTCCCTGGCTCCTCCTCCAGGTGCAGCTTGGGCAGTTTATTGGCCCATCTAGCCACCTTAACCCCTTCAGGTCTTGTGTTGGGTGGATACCCCAGCACAGAGTGTTTTATACCCTCTTACTCCACTGTGTGGGAGTGTAAATTGGGCCACAGTCTGGCTTTCTATTAGTAATGCTAGTCAGCACTACTTCCAGGTGTAGTAAAACCTAAAGCATTACCTATTTCCCAGAAATACTCCCATTGATTTTATTGGCACAGCTCCTGCTACTCAGTATCACAAAGATTCTGCTGCAGTCACCACTGAGCGTGACACAAGAGAACTGACAGCCTTTTGGTTCAGTTTGATGCAGCACAATCTCTTCCCCCTTCTCTCCCAGTGCAAGATCATGTAATGGTAAGCTCAGTTCTGCTATTATGGCATGCTATCATGTTAGCATTTTATGTACTTGCTACAGGCTACATTCTGAAATGAAAATAGAGAAACCCTTCGAAAAATAATGTTTTTTTCTGCTGTTTTTTTTAAAAGTTGGGAGGGATCAGCTGACATGTCTAGAAGGGAGCAAATAAAAGGCCACCCCTAAGGTAAGTGCTCCTCACTATGTCTAAGGATTGCAGATCCAGGCCCTGTTTACTGAGCTATAGTATAAAATACACATTATTTGAGCATGCTAAAGGAAAATCTATACAAAGTTACTTTTATATAGTAACTATCATAGACAGTTGCATAAATGTGTTCAGATTCACCCCAATTCCCTTTGTATGTGAAATATAGTTCTGTAAACTGTCAGCCACCTATGTGAAAACATCATATACATAATTTCAATATTTCCCATCTTTACAAAGGAATGGTATGTTGCCACCTTGAACAATCTGAAGACAATGAAGATTCCAGTTGAGATTTGGACCATGAGCAATGTGCTATTTCTGAGTCGCTAATGATGGAGAGCACTTCACCATTTTCTTTAGCATTAACAATTTATTTACACATTCCCACTTAAATATTGAGGCAATGGGTTTGATTTTGTGTCTGTCATTGGTGTACAAGTACCCACAAGCCCACTGGATGTGAACTTGCTTTGTTTTAGATCATTATGAAGTAAGCTGCCTCCCAAATCTTTGGTACGGAGTGGAGGGCTACTGCAAAAGCAGAAATTAAGTCTCACATATCTACTCAGTCATCAAGAAGAGATTAGCAGCATCCTGCTGTTAAGTCACTAGTAATAATGTTAGTAGGTGGCGCTGTGTGTTCCAGTGTTTACTACAGTCCCTCCTGCTGTGCTTTTATAAAGAAGTGGGCCAGCTCCCTAGGAAATGGATAACAGCTTGTGGCAATGTGTGTTCCTAGGAGCCAAAGATTGAGACTGGAGAAGAGGGTGTAAGGAGCCTGCCAGAACTTATGTGGCCTCCATAAAGGTTAGGCAAAATTGCAGCTCCAGGGTTTTAAGGACTACAGGCCTGCTCCATTCCCTGAGGGTATACAAGGTACCAAAGTGAATAGAAGAAGTCAGCTCTACCCTCCCTACACACTGGCCAGATTAGCTGACCGGCCACAGGAGGTAAACTAGAGTGTATAAGGGGATGAGGTGGCAGGCTTGCTCCTTCTGCATGCTTGAAACCTCCTTGTCAGTGTGAACCGATGCATGTTCAGCACTTAAAAAATCAGGCAACTCAGGTCATTAAATAAGGCCTCAGAAGCTTAACTTCAGGCACCCATTTTTGAAAATCTTGGCTTATGTGCCCACCTAGACTTGATGATGGTGTTAAAGTACTTGAAGGAGAAATCATTCCTGGGTGTCTATGTAACCTTTGGGTGAACTAGAGTTCACTTCACTGCCCTTCTTCAGTGCCTAAAACCCCCAATTCCCATAGAAAAGTAGCTGGAGTCCCAGAGTTCAGTCTCTAAGGATTTTCAGCAAGGATTGCACAGGGTCAGCCCCACCTTCAAGTCCCAAAAGGAACTAAAGAAATGAATTTAATGAAATAATTTTATAAAATCCTATGATAAAGAAACAAATAATAATCTAATTTTTACAGCATAACATGGCTATTTTATAATCCACAGACATGATCTTCACAGTTGTACATAAGCATAAATAAAGAAAACAAATTAAAATCTGAACAGTTTAGTCCCCACAGAAACACAGTGAGAAGAAACTTAGAGTTCCCAAAAGATTAGGTTTAGTTCACCTAAGTCTCAGTTAGTCTTTGATCACCAAATCTATACAATTTGCTGAGTCTAAAACAACCTCTTCCCTCCACTTGCTTGTAGGAATCTTCAGTTGGAATCTGTGCAGACTCTTCCTCTGCTGAAATCACTGTTAACTGATTAACCACTCACTCAGTTAAGTGTATCCATGTTAAAGAAAAGCCTGCTGCAAAAAGCTTTCGAGTTAGAGACAACAGCCTACTTTCTGCTCCTGGGCTCAGCTTCTCCCAACTCACATAGGACACATGGCCCTTTGTAAAGCAGCTGCCCTGACTGCTTGCTTGCCCTCATGGAGTCTGACCCCAGCAATAGGGAACCTATTGGAGCAGATCCCAAACTACCACACCCAATTCCAGAAGCTTCTGGATGTGGAGTGCTAAATCGGCTTAGCAAAAACGACCCAGACACAACTCATTCCTATCTCCCGCCAATGGGTCTCTTAAAGAGATATCTCCCTATTAGGCACATGGGTTACATCTAACCACATTTATTTATTCTGTTTCAGTTAATTAGAGATTTAGATTCAGGAAATTACTGTTGAAGATACTCCATATCCCATCTATGTGTCTGACTGGAATTAGCAAGTACTTTCACACACAAAAATATAACTGCATTAGGATATGAAAACAAACAAACAACACAGCTCCACACACTCACCCTTAAAAATCCCCATCAGAAACAAACTATAATTTAAACTACATTTTTAATGCTATAAGGCCAGATTCTATGGACCCTTTACTCTGCTATGAGATGTAAGGGACTGAATATCTCCTAGAGAATTTCCCCTAGTACACAGGCAGATTCAGACCAAGTTACGCAGCCCTACTGCACCCACTTCCACACCCCTGGTGCAGAAACATGCTGGAGATGGGGGTTAGGGAGGCAGTCAGGGGCAGGAGTATCCCATAGGGAGCTGTGCAAGAATCTTGTGAGTTAGGATCTCTCTCGAGCAGTGCTTCTCAAAGTCGGACTGCCGCTTGTTCAGGGAAAGTTGGTAGAAATACTAGGCACGGAGATCATGGACCTTGTTTTTTACTGTGCCCACTGAGAAGGCACAACACAGAGGCAACGATGGCTTATTACTACCATTGCACTCTCAGATTTTAGGCTGATCAGCAGAATTTAGAGGCCAGTAGCATAAGAGAGCAGCCTCTAGAGCAGTGCTTCTCAAAGCCAGTCCGCCGCTTGTTCAGGGAAAGCCCCTGGCGGTCCGGGCCAGTTTGTTTACCTGCTGCGTCCGCAGGTTCGGCCGATGGTGGCTCCCACTGGCCGCGGTTCGCCACTCTAGGCCAATGGGGGCTGCG
>NW_020664420.1:24953833-25024977 GCF_002925995.2 Terrapene triunguis
GCTTCCCGCAGCCCCCATTGGCCTGGGACAGCGAACTGCGGCCACTGGGAGCCGCCATCGGCCGAACCTGCCGATGCGGCAGATAAACAAACCGGCCCGGACCGCCAGGGGCTTTCCCTGAACAAGCGGCGGACCAGCTTTGAGAAGCACTGCTCTAGAGGCTGCTCTCTTATGCTACTGGCCTCTAAATTCTGCTGATCAGCCTAAAATCTGAGAGTGCAATGGTAGTAATAAGCCATCGTTGCCTCTGTGTTGTGCCTTCTCAGTGGGCACAGTAAAAAACAAGGTTCATGATCTCCGTGCCTAGTATTTCTACCAGGTGCCTAATGACAGCAGTGCCTAGTAAAGAATAATTCTGCTTGGTAGTAGAGCTGGGCAGTTTTTTACCAGTAGAGTGCATTAGCTGAAAAATGCATTTTTCGGTCAACCAAAATAATTTGCAAATGTGTGTTGAATTTTGCGAATAGTTTTGGTCAAATAAAAAGGAAAAAGAAAAGTGTAAAAGTAAAGCCAGTTCATTTTGACATTTTCTAAACAAAACATTTTGACCTTCTATCTCAAAACAACATGTCATTTAGAAATTTAACTAGTTATGTTAAAAACATTTAAAAGGGTAAGAAAACCACCCTAAAATATAACAAAATGAAATGAAAAACTAAAAAAAAGAGGTTCAGTTTGGTTCAGCCTGGAATTTTTTTTTTCCGCACATTTTTCAGTTCAGCCACCAAACTGAAAAATCAATTATTCACTTAGCTTGATTTTTGGTAAAAGAGTCCTAATTGATAGACTTCAGCACAGTTGAATGTACACACAAAACAATCCAAAAGGTTAACAAAAGGTCCAACTAAAAAGTCCCAACAAACACAATGTTCTTTCACCCTTTACAGGTTTCTCTTCAGTTCACCCTCTTGGCCCTGGTCTCAGCCCCTGCTAGGCTCTATTTCTTGGAGCCTTCTCTGCTCTGGTATAGAGCACTCAGCCCCCACGCTTGTTCTCGTGCAAGTCCTAGCTCAGGGCTTTCCACATCAACCAGCCTGTGACAGCATCCCACTAAACTGTCTCATGGCTGGTTTTCAAAAGCTACCATGGATCCTCTTTACAGCACATGTAGTGAGAGCTAAATGTTCATCCTGGCCTACATTTCATGAAAAAAAGATTAGGAGGAAATGGCACTGTCACCAAGGTATCTATGGGCGTCCTCCCTGGAAAATATGGGAGTTTGACTTTTTCTTCCACAATTTCCCTCTGCTCCTGGAAGGCCTTTAAAACCTCTCAGAAGCCACTGCTTCTTAGAGGTGTACCAGGCACTGTGGGATAGGTACCCAGAGATCAGTGACAGCAGTGTAGTGCTGTGCTAGAGTGGATATAGTGTAAAATGACATATATTTGTATCCAAAACAGCAAGTATTGCTATATGCACATCCATCTTTTAGACTTACATCACTGCCATACCACCAGTCCATTGAGCAGTGGCTCAATTCCCTAGCGAAATTAATAAGAAATCTTAGGCACATAAATACCTTTGAGGATATGTCTGGCTGTCAGTTTCTCTTAATACAACATCATTCATACTGGCTACAGTATTCACAGTGTCAAGATTTGAAAGTCTTCAGTACAGGAAACTCATCATTGTATAGTTTAATTTCATGACATTCTTAGGAGCTGGAAAGAACTTTACACATGTTTGTTTGTTGAGATATATTTAGATAATTTTCTAACACTAAACCTTTTGAGTGTTTTGAGGGGATGATAGAATATGGCTGATGAATGCTTCCAAAGTGTCTTCGCAATAACCAATAGATAGCTTTAATATAACTGTTCCTTCCTCCAAAGTCCTATGTAAATGCTAAAATTTGAATAAGTTTTTTGTTTTTTCTGACAATTAGGATTTTTGGGGGCAAGAAGAAGAGCAAAATCTGACAGAGAATGTACACCTTTTGTTGAAATAATCCAAATACCAGATTTTATTTGCCCGTGAAGGTTGTTCTTTTTAGAAAGCTTTGAAAGTATAAATGGAGAAAAGAAGACTCGAATGAGCTTGAAGTTTGATTTGCATCTTAAGAACAAAGAAACAAATGAAAATGTGACTATTGTCTTTATCTTCACTGTTATTGTATGCAGTATCCTTCTATAATCTTTTCTTGTAATGATACTTAATAGCTGCCTTTGAGATATTAATGGAAATTGTCACAGACAAGAGAGATATTACTGCATCTAATGAACCAAAGTAGAACTAAAAGGGGGGGGGGGAAGGAAAGGAACAATAAGTAAAATCTGAACAAATAAAATAATTTAACTTGTTTCTAAAATTTAACCCTATATATGGTTAAGTGTCATTAAATCAAAATAGGTGAATGCAGTTGCCAGTTACTATTCATAAAAGCACTTATAGCATTTTCAATATGCCAAAGAATATAATACATATGATATATTAGCCCCTACTTTTCTCAAAGTAAATGAAATGTGATGATGACAATGTGTAATGTACTCAGGGGTTCACTGCTTGTATAGGCTGAGTGCCAGCTGACAGAAGGCTTCAGATCATTTGTATCATGATAAATACAAACAAGATAATTTTACAAGAATAAATATACAAAATTTTAACTTCCATAGAGTAGGTGGCTGTCTAGTTAACCCGCTGCACAGTTAAGTGGCAAATTTAATAAGCAATTGCCCTATCTTTGTTAACCCTTTTGCAACAGGACCTGGGTTTTCCTGAATCTGTCTACAGATTCAAAATGCTCATGAACATCAATTCTAAAATACACTTCTCACTTTCCCCTGGCCCATCTAAAGTGCAGAAATATGACCAGAGTACTTCAAGCATCAGTATCTTGCCACCTAATCACAAGAAGATGTGCAATTGAATTGGCAGAGAGCGAATTATTGGCTTATGGTATAAATCATGTTTTTGTCCAGACTTAAAAAAAAGCAACACAGGATGTTAAGTGAAAAACAAATTATAAATGCCATCCACGCCTACTAGGAATTAAGAGATATAACAGATTATTGCCAGAATAATATTTGATGCTGTGCCTATATTTGTGTCTGATCCTATGAAGTCAATGACAGCATTTCCATTGACTTCAGTTAGAGCCAGATAAGATTTTTACTCAGCCAAAATTATAAACATACCTCCTTTCATGATTTAACCTCCAAATAATGTAGCCCTAAAGAAGAGTTTTGAATCTGGACATTCCCCTTCACTTCACAGACTAGTGTGTTTTTATATGCCCTGGCCCTGCTGTTGCATGTCAGTGTGAGACTCCAGTCTGTAGGTGGTAAATTTGCATTGTAATTTGTATGTGAAATCTGTAGAAGCCACAAACTAGCATCCTTCATATAAAGGAATGGATCTGTGAACTGATCAGTCTTGAAAGCTGCCTTCCATTTTAATCACCTGTATCAATACAAGAGAAGGGGATGGCGGGAACTCTCTTTCAAAGCTTTCTTGGGGCTTTTTTTTTTCTGTCTCCCAGACAGGTTGTGGAGCATTCCCTACATTTTCAGACAGTTAATTCTTATCCACTGCTTAAGCAGAAATGCTACCTTTTTCTTCAACAGTGGATATTACAAACAGAGATTAGTGGCCTTTCACTTCAGAGCTGTCAGAGTTAAAGTGACATAAACTATTAACATTCTATTGTAAGTGGCCAGAAGGTTCCTTCAGCATTCTCGTCAAAAGGCTACTAAAACCTTCAGTTTGTGCTGTTTTCACTGAGGTAATCTGTTCCTGTCCCATTTGATTGGTTAGTGACATTCAGTCTATTAGAATTATTAATGATCCTATGCAGCTACCAAATCACTTATACAAAATAAGAAAGTCAGGGTATGCCACATTAGTTATGCCATAATATTCTGCCATGATACTAATGATATTTTTGTGGACAGCTAGGAAGTATGTTGTTCAAAAGACATAGATTTGGGTTAGAAGAGAAAACAGCATAAAAAAGACATACATTTTTTCACTTAATATTCCTGTCTGATAGTCTTCCAATAAATATATCTAATACCCAGACACAAAAGGAACAAATATACTGTATATCTCTAAATAGCAACTGACAGATGGGTAAAGAGGTAAGATGGACAGCTACCTGTAGAGAGACACAGAAGGAAAGGCTTTTTGTACATTTTTGATATTTTCTTTTCATTTTCCTTTTTACCTCCTTAGCCTTTCCAGGGCCAGCTCCAGCATTTCTGCCGCCCCAAGCCGTGATCACGATTGGCAGCGGCAATTGGAAAAAAAAAAAGCCGCGATTGGCGGCAGCAGTTCAGCAGCAGGTCCTTCACTCCTAGAAGGAGTGAGGGACCTGCCGCCCCCGAATTGCCGCAGGTGCCGCTCCTCTCCCTTGGCCGCCCCAAGCACCTGCTTGTTAAGCTGGTGCCTGGAGCTGGCCCTGGCCTTTCTCAGTGTCCCATGCTCATCTCAGTTGTCCTCACACCTCAGAAAATTAAGACATTTTTACTTATACCGAACCTTTCAGCCAGACTTCAAAACATCACACAACAACAACAACAATATAACTTAAAAATTGCCGGTATTTAACCTGCCACTTACATAGGATGTTGACTTCAGTGGGACCAGGGTATAACCCATGGCTTACTCTACTTGTTAGCCATTAAACACAGCCAGTTCAGACATAATCAAAGTTTTCTGAAAGTGTTCTATCCTACTACAGACTCTTTCCCTCCTTTTATTTCTCTCTCTCATTTTCTTTTACTTCTTTCTTTCTCTCTCCCTCCCCCTTTCTTGTTTTGTATTTTTTAACATTTTTACAAGACTTTTGAATGGTGTTGCTATTTTTTTAATCACCTCACATAGGAGCTGTTAAAAGCCTGATCTTCCACTATGCTGTGTTTACTTGAAGTAGTGCTAAAGGGAAATGTCCTTTAAAAGGCAAGTAGAAACTTCACTTAACGGTCTTTTAGGAAGGTTCCTCTTAGTACTGTCTTTAACTGAAGCTCTGGTGAGAGAAGACTGTTCTGATTTTAAAAGATTTAAAATTATACTGTTAAAATTACAGCAGCAGTGTTCCAAAGGCTTTGAAACACTACTTCTCCATCCCATTTTTAAAGTTACGTTTTTGTTTATTTTGAGATGCCAATCTAACAATAACCTGGAAACACGGCCAAGAATCTTGATCTTCTTGGAGAATCATATTATTGAGTATGCCCACTAATCAGCCTGCTTCCCCCAAGAACTCAAGTGAACACTCAGGTTCCCATTTATAAAAATGCCACAAACTAACAAAAATGGTACTCACTCTTTTAATTCTCCAAATGTGAGAACTCTTCTAAATGCAGGCTGCCTGGCAAAGCAATTTACATATAGGAATAATAACAATCATCATTCTTAATACTTACATGGTACTTTCCATGTTCAAAACACTGCAAAAAATTATAGGGCCAATTCTGCTTTACTTAACATGAGAAGGGGTAGCAGAATCTGGCAGTAGCTAATTAAGTCTTACAACACCCCTGTCAGGCTGGTATTATCATACCTATTCTAGAGATGAGGAAAATGAGATAGAGAGGTTGATGGATAATAGCTCAGTGGTAAAGGTGAAGTTAGAGTTCAGGAGCACCTGACTGTGAGTACCTGTAGACCAAGAAAACAAAATATGGAATAATGTTGTCCTTATACCCAATAGCACACTGTTTAGAACACTCACCTAGTATGAAAATCAGGTTTCAAATCCTTCCTCTGCCTAAATCAGAGCAGGGTCTTGAACCCATCTCTCTGAGGTGAGTGCCCTAACCACCTGGGTGTAAGGTCATTCACATTCTTACATTGGCCCAATGCAATTTCAGTATTTCATACAGAGTGGAATAGCTTCACCAGGAGAGACCCAACCCAGAATGCCAGTGGTTAAGGCACGCCAGTGGTAGATGGGCAACCACTATTCTAGATGCTGCTCTGACTCAGGCAGGGACGGGATTCAAAGCCAAGTCTCCCACATCATTGATGAGTGCTCTTACCACTAGGCTATTGGGTATGTGGTGTATTAGAGCCTCCTCATCTCTGTTTTGTGTGGGGCCTCTTAGGCAGCCTCTGAGCATGACTACCAGATTGGGCCTGACAGGTAAGATAGGCAAGGGAAAGCCTACTTTGAGCTCAGGCCTGAGTTAGGACCCTCACGATCAAGACTTAAGTTGTTTAGTACATGCCCAGCGTTAAAAATTTAGGCGAAATTTGATGGTAGAAACCTAGGCACTTAAGGAGTGAGGCACCTACTGGATTAGGGGTAGCTGAATGGTGGTTTTGTGAATGCCATTGGTGCCTAAATACTGGACTTAGGCACCTAACATGTCAGGCACCAAAATCCACCTTGTGACTCTAGTCCTCACTGTCTCTTCTTAAATTGTTAGTCCCCAGTCACATAGGTTAAAAAAATCTGAGTGGGATGCTATTATATCCTGTAAGCCCCTGAGTACCATGTGAAATGTATGACCCTCCCCACATGGCCCCATTCTGCATCTACTGAAGTCAATGGCAAAGTGCTTCTTGACCTTCAGGTTCAATTCTGGACTCATTGGCCCTCATCCTGCAAAATGTACTGCATTGGTGGTCCCTTTTGCCTGCTCAGTGTCCTGTTGACTTCACCCAACTTACAGTATCAGGGCCACAGACTCCAAAGGGAATTTGTGCCCCAATTCAACAGAGCATTTAAACATGTACTTAAGTGTATCCTTATTCAGCAAAGCATATACTTAAGTCCTATCAAAGTAAATGAGACTTAAGCATGTGCTTAAGAGCTTTGCTTGAATCAGGGCACTGGACAATAAATGAAGAAGTAAAGTTTTGTTTGCTCTATGATTGAGATGAATAAGATTTAGAATGAATATTTCTTAATGGCAGGGATGAACACTTTTTCTTTTTAAATTTATTTACATGAAAACCATCTTGAAGATACTATCCATTAATAAAATGTCAGTGTAGCACCATCATGCATGGTTCTGCTTTGTTAAGGATTTGTTTCTGTCATTCACACAAAGTCACTGCATAAAGTCAGCCCAAGTATCTCCATTGTTTTCTTATTCTGAATCCTAACAAAAATTTAGGAAATGGAAAAAGGCATTATTTAGTGGAGGAAAAAAACAAGTCATAGGCTTACATTTTGTTCATTATCCTGGAAATCACAAATAATGTTATACCACAGAGAAGATTCTTGTGGCCAATATAATTTCATTGCTTGCAAAGCTATGGGCTTTTTGTTTGTTTGTTTTGTTTTATTTTGTTGGGGGAGAGGGTTTTCTGAAGAGGGTGGTGGTGCAGGGAGGAGATTGCGGAAGGAGGGTAGCTGAAAACAAGGCTACAGTAATTTTCAAAAATGAATGTCTGAAGGGTTAGACTCCTAAATAAATGGCTTGAAGTTAATGGGGACTGCTGAGTGCTCAGTGCTTTTGAAAAACAGGCCACTAATGGATTTAGGAGCCTAAATTTAGACACCCATTTTTGAAAAAACTTCTTGTATCCAAATTCTCTCTCTCTCTATGTGCTAAGTATATTTTGGAATGATGGAAGAATCTTGCAGTTAAGTAAAACTGGTTAAATTATTTATTCTGAATAAATTACCCAATGAATTTCTCTCTTTCTTCTGTTCATAAATCATTCTTGACCCAATCCTGATTTCCACTAACACATTTGTTAATTGTAAGTACTCACTGAATAGTTTATATGGACAAATTCCAGACTATAGGATGTTCACTTCAACAATTCACTCTTTGTGACTGGTGATTGGTCACTTAATTTACATGGTATTATTTCTGCCCCCTGACTGGATAACTGAAACTAACTGATAGTGACTTAGTAATGCACTAGTATAAATGTTTGAATGAAGAAGCCACATATGCTGACATCTGTGAAGTCATGATTTAAAAACAATTTCATGAATAAACCAGCACTCTAAATACTCACAAAGAAAATAATGCAAGCTGGCTAGTGAAAGGGAGCATTTACACATGAAAATACTGACTTTTTATATTATTATTAGAGCTGAAAGAGGACGACAATTCCATTTTGTCGCAATTTCCGAGGTACTGAAATTTCACAAACATAGAATTTTGTGTGTGTTTTGTATAGGCTGACCTGGGAGACCAGCTTCACATCTTTGATCTGAGTGGAGATTTTCATCCTAGACCATTCCAAATCAGGCAGAGTAGGGACTTCAGCCTAACTCTTCCACATGGCAGGCCTAAACAACTGCTGTAGACACTGGCTGTCTCCCTCTTGCTGTCCTTTCCACTCCATCCCACTGTTCAGTTTTGATGGAATAATGTATTTCTCCAAAATGTCAGTTTGGCAGAAATGTTCTGACCAGCTGTAATTATTAAACCAGCTCTATAATTAAGCGATCCAATTCACCTGAAGACTCACTAGGTCACTTTGTTGTGATACAGAGATAGGGATCTAAATGCAGAATCAACAGTCCTTTCTTTTCATCTATTTTTGTTTTAATAAATACTTGACACAGCTCCTCACCCTTGTTAAAAATATAAGATTCTTTAATATACCAATACATACTTCTGGAAATCCTCTTACACAGGAAATATTTATTTTACTGTATTTTCTTCCATTTGGGTTTCTAAGAATTTAACTTGGTTGCTAATGAAGAAGTGAGAGCTCATTTATTTGTCTTTGTTTCAGAATATTCTTTCTCTGCTGAGCAATGTTGCTTTTTGCCCCAAAATAATGATCATGCTTAGAATGTGTACTAATCCCTCTTTCAACAATATTCTTAAGTAATTTATAAGTGCCTATTTCAAACTGAGGAGTTTGACAGTGCCCCTTGTGAATCTAGATATACATGTCATACAATTCATACACAAACGATACTACATGAAATATTCATTAGGAATACTCTAAATTATGTACCAAACAACCAGGGTACTGTCGTTGTCACACTTTTCATCTGGTAAATATCCCAGCAGGCACAATGAATTCACTTATATCTCACAAAGAGTTTCCCAACATGTTTAAATTATTTATCTTATGGCTGCAATCCTGTGTGTTTTTAAATATGACCACTTTTTCCACAGTGCAGTAGATTCAGGTAAAACTTTTAAACGAACGAATCAGTGTGTATTTTGATTTAGTTGAGTTTATTTCAACACAGTTTCTGTATTTAGACTGCACTGAGAAGTTATGGTCAGAGAGTAGGTAGCTGGCATGTGAAGCAGAGTTGGTTAAGTGTTTGTTAAATAAATAAATAAAAAAACTTCCAAATGGTTTCCCCATCAAGCTAAGCTGCAGGATGCAGTCAAGGGAGTATGGAATCTCTATCACATTCAGAGAGACAGGCGTCTTATAATGAAACGATGCTATAAGTCTATCATGTAATAAGATGAATGGTGTCATTTATAACTTCTTAAAAGACAAGGAACACATGGTAGTTTCTTGACACTTGATTCCAAATGACAGTCATCACTTAAAATAAGTAGCTACAAACCTCAGACATAATAGATACATTTGGAAAAATGCAAGGCATCATGTTAACTTCTTACAAATATTTGACATCTTCTGACATGTCAAGCTCCATTATTCAATAATATAAACTAACACAGCCTTGGTTATTTTTTATTTAACTAAATTAAAACTAACAAGGAACCTGACAAAACTTTTCACTATCTCAATCTAGTTTACTGGCCTACATTTATATTATGGAGGCATCAACGATTCCCTAGAAGTTGGTGGAGGGAAACCAGATTATATGGATTTTGAATTGGAATTGCATAAAGGGGGAGCAGCATGCGCCTCAGTTCCCACAATTCTGGATCTCCATAGATACACTCTGGCATCAGGACTTGGATAGCTGGGAAAGACCAGAGCTGGGCAGGTGGAACGCTTCCTGGTTTTGTCCTCCCACTGTCATAATAATACAGCTTAAGCTATTGTTGACCTGGTAAAATAGTTTATTCAGCTTTCCTCTCAATACTTTGAAACTTCTTCTGTTGGGGCAGGTACCGGAGGGGCCATTACAGCACATGGGGATGGGGAAAGCTTAGAGAGCAATATAAACACACTGTGCCTGTGCCTGTGCCTCTGCCTCTGAGGGGAGGGATAGCTCAGTGGTTTGAGCATTTGCCTGCTAAACACAGGGTTGGGAGTTTAATCCTTAAGGGGGCCACTTAAGGATCCAAGGCAAAATCAGTACTTGGTCCTCCTAGTGAAGGCAGGGGACTCAATGACCTTTCAGGGTCCCTTCCAGTTCTAGGAGATGGGTACATCTCCATATATTAAATTATTAGATCTTGAGCTATGCACTAGCCCTCAAAAGATGGCTTGAGACCCACAGGTTTTGCTTGCAAATCTTGGGCTACCTATAGATTTTACAGTTCCATATCTCCACCATTCTGCAGGAGGCAAACCTGGCACCCTCAGTGGAAAGATTAGTAGGGATTTCCTGGCCCCTGTGATAGTTTTTTGTCTGCACAGGGGAACAACATGGCCCTTGGCCTTTGAAACTGGACTCTAATGGGGAGATTTTCAAAGGCACAAAGGATACTTTGGTGCCCAACTCCCACTGAAAGTCAGCTCCACCTGTGTGGGGGAGAGGAAGACTATGCTAAAACATCCTTCCTAGTGAACAGGTGCAATTTGAAGGCTAGAAAGGTGCAAGCCTATCAATTTCAATGGGTTCAGGTCAGGCCCTGTTTTGATTATGGAATACTATTGCTATAATTACCATATATGGTCCTGATTTCAGATAGCTAATTTCCAGCAAGTCCTCATTTTCTGTAATTTGAGCATAGACTCAGAAAATGAACAACTTGCCTACAGTATTATATTTGTCCTTATTAGCATTGTTAGATTGTGGTAGTGCGTAGAAGCGCCAGTCATGGACGACAACTTCATTGTCCCCTGTCCCAAAGATCTTGGATTCAATAAAATCCAAGGGAATAAATGACCTAAAAATCTAGATTAATATAGCTAGAAAGACACTAATTATAAAATTAATTTACACCTGTCTTGTTCTCATAGTGGAAAGAATACGAAGCATCTAAGCTTTTATGACAGATTAAACAGGACTGACATATTTTTCTCAAAGGAATTTAAAGTTGAATTACATATACAGTAAACAATGTCCTGGCTGCTACGTAGCACAGTTTATTTAAGAAATCAGTTACGAGTTCTGTTGTGTTTCACCAACAAACGGTTAAGCCTGAGGGATTCCTTTAACCATTAGTTTCACCCTCCATCTTCACCCATTAGGAAGATAAGATGCCTCGGGGTATGGGATATATAAAGGTTTCTCTTTCTCTCTTAACTAAGTAATTACTATCTATCATAGCATCCTGAGCAAAGCACCTTGCTATTGCTTGTTTAGTAAAGAAGAAGAAAACAAAACAAAATAACCCCCCCTATCAATACATGCTATTAAATTTCAAGTGGACTAGAAGGTTCCCTTTTATGTGACACTTTACTGCTTGTCAGATATTATAGCTATTGATCAGTTTGCTTGCATTTAAAACAAGCCTATGCTAGAGCATGGCACTTTTGCTCTTATATATCTCTTTTCTACAATAATAAAATCTGCAGAAATAAGAACACAACACAGTTGGCATATATTTCTTTCAAATATTGTAAAGGGATGAAAAATAAAATGTGTGTGTGTGTGTCCTAGAAAAGAAACAACAAATAAATTGACAGATTTTGCACTGGGGTGTGTGGGAAATTAATCACTGCTATTGTGAACTCCAGTGTCTTCTAGTGCTCGCAACAGGGGACTGGGAGTCAAGACTTCTGGGGTCCAATCTCATCTGTGCCACTGACTCCTTGTATGACTTTTGAAAAGTCACTTAAACTGTCTGTGCCTCAAGCTTACCTATCTGTAAATTCAATGTAATAGCATTATTAGTCTCACAGGTGGCATGAGGCTTAATTAACTGGTGGGTGAAATTTACTTCTCACATACACAAATAATCAAGCTTTGTCTGAAAACCTGACCCAGTCCTCACCTGTGAGTCTCCAATTCAGCCCTTCTGGAGCATATATTTCAATATGTAGCTGGAATACCAGATACTGAACCTTTGTTCTTTTGGGCCACGGAATATGAGTAAGCACAGATTCTCTGGCCTTTTCTTTTGCTGTTCCCAACAACTCCATTATACAAGGTTCATGCTAAGGGCTGTCTCACCTACTTGGAATTAGTGTAATTGTATTTTGCTCTCACGTCACTTTGCGCTAGTGTAATGACAATGCAAGGTGCAGGACATCAGAGAATCTGGCCCACATAGCTAGCAGTTTTGAATTACATTTAAAAATAAAGAGAAAAATATTTGTTCATAATTATGTCTTATCAAAAAGTCTGTTATTAGAGAAGTAAGGGAAACATAATGTAACTTTGAAGCATTTTAATAGCAGGACTATTTCTTAACACATGAATTAGTCTGATTTTCTTTGAAATCCCACTCACACTAAACCAGTAATCAGAGAAAACCACAGATTGCTTTGATTTCACATTAGACTCACAAAAAAATCAGTCTAAAACTGTCTAAAAATAAGTAGTTTGCAGAGGACGTGACGAGTCTGAGAGAGAAAGGTTTGGCTGTTTCTATTTAATTTGTATGTTTTAGTTATATTTTTGTGATTCATGTACTGATACTAAATAAATAAATAAACCTCACCCAGAACAAAACAGAACTAGAGGAATGCTATAATACAAACATTTTAAAGTTTCTGCATACATTTCCGCATTGTGAATATATTAGAGACTGACAATCTTAGAGAACGAAGGTTCTAGTCCAACGTAAGTCGTGGTAATGCAAACTTCCCCATACTGACCTACCAACGGGCCTCAACTTTGACCTGAAGAAACAGCATTTGATGGTAACACGATAATTAATTCCCATTGATACATTCAGTTTTGGGCCTCAATGTGAATTGATAGTAAAGGGGCCTTTTAATGCCACTCTGGTGATGTAGACACATGTCCACGAAGAATTTGACTCATGTTGATTCACGCATTTCATATAGGCCTGGAAGTGAAAGCTGTACAACTCTTATTACTGATTCCAAGTCCCTCTTTTGGCTGGTTTTTATGTTATCTCAAATGGTTTACCTAACTAACCTATGCTGAGTCCGTGTCTGAGTCTATCATACCAGGGAGTCCTGTGGCACCTTTAAGACTAACAGATGTATTGGAGCATAAGCTTTCATGGGTGAATGCCCACTTATGCTCCAATACATCTGTTAGTCTTAAAGGTGCCACAGGACTCTCTGTTGCTTTTTACAGATCCAGACTAACACGGCTACCCCTCTGATACATATCATACCAGGGTTGTCATTGTTACTGAAATGAGGGTCTCAATGAAAAGTTGATACATACTGAGTTTCATGTCTTTTTGCTTAGTACCATATAGTCATACATATCAGTGCAAAGTGACTACAAATTGTTACCATCATGATTTAGTAGTACTTTGCACTAGTATAATGACTATCCAAGGTGCAGAACATCAGAGAATCTGGCCCGCACAGCTAGCAGTTTTTCATCAGGTACAAATACAACCTAATTTATAAGATAATTATGGCCAATGCTGAGTCTAGATTTCATTATTTTCAGGGGATGTTATTTTTCAACTGGTGGAGCAGAGGTATAACTTAATGATATTTTTAACATTGACCCCTCAAGGAACATTTTTGCTCAAAAAGGAACCTGTTGTTGTTAGATAACTTGAAAACTTTTAAAATTTTGTTTGAAAAGATAATTTTTTTTGCATCAAAATACACCACATGTTGAAATTTCATATTCTGTAAAAAATTGCCATTTTACAAAGTTTCATGAACAGTGAAATTTTTGAGCTAAGAAAATAGCCTGAAGCAAAAGTGTAAGTATTTTCTTTACAAAGTGTCAGGACAAAATAGTTGCTATTTTCACACAGCTCTAGTTCCAATCTTGCACTCCTCGCTTAGGTGAAAGTCCCATTGATTTAATGCAAAATTGCTTTACTCAGGTACATAGAATTTAACCTATTTGATACTTTGAAGACAAAATTCCAGATTTCTTGAAATAAACTGACAAGCTCTCAAACAAAACTTCCATTGACTTCATTTGATTTGATGGAATGTTGCCTGAGAAAGGATGGCAGGATTGACCCTTTGTGTAGTATCTGTAGAGATACTACACAAAGGGCTGCTACTTGATAGTCTCTCTTACGAAAACTGTGTGTGATCAAATTTAGACAGTGGGAAACACAACTAATATGAATGACTTTGGAATACTGGAATATGAGCTCTTTTGTTATACTGCCACCAATATACACAAAAAGAAGTTATGGTATGAGACCATATGAGGTGATCAAAACATTAACCAGACAGTCTAACTGTTTTTCAAAATTCTCTGCCAAGAGTGTGTGTTTGAAAGAAATGTACTACTTGGAACACAGCCATTTTTTAGTGTGCACTGCTGGTATCTTTGCTTACTCATGGTGGTGGCAATGACAGGAGTGCTGATGCCAGTTCCAGAAGCAGTGATAGAAACTCTCCTCTCTCCCTTCCTTATATTCAGAGCTAATCCCCTGTTCTGTAAAAGAAAAATACCCAGTTTTATAGCTACTACTCCACAAACCAATATAAGTGCAATATAACTTTATGGCAGGTCTGTGTGAAAGTACATTTTGCTGTGATAATTCAGATATAAATAATTTAGGGCCAAATTGGGATATCCTTACTCATTCTGAGTAGTACCTTACTCCAAAAGTGGGACCATTAACTCCATAGGACTATTTTTGGTGTGAAGTACTATTCAATGACAGTACTGATGTCTCACAATCAGGTCTGGAGACTATAAACTACTATTTAGATTGTGAACTCCTTGGGGCAAGGGACCATATTTTCTTATTTTTCAGTTTGGTCATCACACACATCTATATGACTTTATAAATAATATGATAAATAATTATAATTATTAAGCACACTGAAGAACAAATGTTGAGTCTTTTCTTTACAGTGAGCTCAAGCATGAGGAAAACTCCATCAGAGCAGACTCGAGATGCTGATGGTGCAATGTAGGGGGTGGGGGGGAGTAAGGATCAGTATCAGAAGAATTGGCTTTGGAAAATTTGGTGGGATATCAACTGGGTGGTGGTGATACTTATATTGCAGATCTGCTTTGCAAATATGGGGCTAGATTGTGGCTTGAACTTTATCTCTGCTTAGGGGTTTAGGTGGACTAACAGCCCCCTTAATGTCCCTATGTGGCTGCCTACAGTTGCTGTGCATCCACTTATTCCCCATCAGCATAGGCGGGAAGGGAGTGGGTGGGGAAAGGGTGGATCTTTGGTTCTGCCCTCCAACGGTACACATATGAACTGGTGTGGTCTTAGTTTCACAGACGACTCCTGATACTGGGGGGGCACAATTTAAAGGGGAGGACACATGATGGCCCCATGTGTCTCCTCTGGGAGGAACTTCCAGCCCTATCTGCCTGGGCCAGGGCTGGGGCCACAGGAGTGGGGAGCTGGCTCCTGGGTTGGGGCTGGGGCCACAGGAATGGGGAGCATGTGCCTCTGGGCCCAGCTGCGGCCAGCCACGGCCCTGGCTGAGCAGAGACCAGGTAACCTGCTCCTGGCACCTTCCCGAGCGACCCCCCCCACCTTCTGCCCAGCCCGGGGACCACCGCACTCTCCCTGCCCCACCAGAGTTACCTGCGGGGAGAGGGGGACTCTGTCCTTCTCCCACTCCGCCTCCTTCCCGGCATGTTCGGCCCCTGTCCCTGGCAGCCGTGCCCGGACAGGAAGCGGAAGCCGCTGCATCCCCATCCATGCTCTCAAAAGCAGAGCAGCGACCCAGAGCAGCCACCATAAGAAGAGGATGGTCCCACCCCCTTCCTCTCCCCGCCTGGACCCGGCTGCCAGGGACAGGAGCCGAGCATCACACACACATCACCTATGCTTAATTTGCTGTGGACATTGGCCGGCAGAAAGTGACTACCCTCACCAAAAGAAAGGGGATGCTGGGAAGAAACTGGGGCTATCCATGACACACAATGCCTCCCAGGGCTACCCGGGGGTGGGGGGCTGCAATCTATGCACCACCTATTGCCCAGGGACATGTCTAAAGTCATAATCCCTAATCTAGCCCTTGATGAGTATCATCATGCAAATAATTCAAGTTTGTGTCATGATTACTCTGCTCATCACTAACCATTTAATTTTCTGGTTGATTTTTGTTCCCAACTACTTTGTGCAATATCTGGATTTCCCTTGTACAGTTTTTATCTAAGTACTAACCAAGCCTGTCTCCATTTAGAATGTAAAATAATTTAATCCATTAACTAAAATTTGAATATATAAAACAATTGAGTACTGCTGGCAGAAAATATACCAAATGGTATATTACATTGGATTTTATTGGATGGGTTTTGCTTTGTGATACAGGGAGTCAAGGTTTGTTATTTGCAATTCTACTTGTTGAGCTTTCTGTTTGAATGCACTACATTTTAGTTGCTGAGATGATAATTAGTAGGTCATCCATCTAGTTCCTGGATACAGAAGTTTTCTTTCAGGCGTTCAGAGTAAGATAGCTGCTTGTGAGATAGAACAAGATCAGAGCCCAAGATTGAGTGACTACAAGCTAGAAAAGGCAATCTTTATTTTTGTACAGCTCAGTGAGGGGAATATTATGAGATGGTAACCATTTTATTTATTTCACAAAATAGAGTTAAATAGAACAATGAATAAGAATATGCTATCCAGTTTGTCATCTGTTTTCACTGCAGTCACAGATTCACCATTTGCAAGAAATGTTAGACAGGCATGGCACAAATCTCATGAGATTTGGTGAGTTTTCAGTCATTAGGGGGTGAAATCTCATAAGAAGAGCTATAAGGTTCCAGTGTTGTCACATCTTTGTTGTACCCAAACTTTTATTTGGCCTCAGACTTGAACTGCAAACTCCTGCCTAAAGAAGCCAAATCAAAACATGAGTATTACCGACTTCGCCCATTTCTCAAGTACAGAGCTAACTTGAAGGGTGAGATTTAATTTAAAGGGGGGAAAGGCTTGCTTTTAAAATAAATGTAATAATTTTATTGCAAAAGTACACTCAGAGACAATAAAAAAAATAAATAAATAAAAGGAGTCCAGTGGCAATTACAAAATGGAGTATAAATGAAGAAATGGAATAAATTCCCAAACAAGATCTTTCTTGCTTTGAAACCTTATAACATTCCATTATTATGTAACAATTAATATATTTGTTAAGGTGACTATTTGACTATTATATCTATTCTATGAAATTCTCTCTTTAATCATTGTTTTTAGGCAACTGTGCAGAATTAGACTACTGTCATTTAAGGATTAATTGTGTCTGGCATCGGCTGCTTAGAGAGGTTGAAAAGTCCACACAGAGGAATCTTTCCATCTCCACATAGCTGAATGTAGAAGATACTTTAGAGATACCTAGGTTCATATATGGCCCCCATAAGAACATAAGAACGGCTGTACCGGTCAGACCAAAGGTCCATCTAGCCCAGTATCCTATTACCGACAGTGGCCAATGCCAGGTGCCCCAGAGGGAGTGGACCTAACAGGCAATGATCAAGTGATCTCTCTCCTGCCATCCATCTCCATCCTCTGACAAACAGAGGCTAGGGACACCATTCCTTACCCATCCTAGCTAATAGCCATTAATGGACTTAACCACCATGAATTTATCCAGTTATCTTTTAAACCCTGTTATAGTCTTAGCCTTCACAACCTCCTCAGGTAAGGAGTTCCACAAGTTGACTGTGTGCTGCGTGAAGAAGAACTTCCTTGTATTTGTTTTAAACCTGCTGCCTATTAATTTCATTTGGTGACCCCTAGTTCTTGCATTATGGGAATAAGTAAATAACTTTTCCTTATCCACTTTCTCCACATCACTCATGATTTTATATACCTCTATCATATCCCCCCTTAGTCTCCTCTTTTCCAAGCTGAAGAATCCTAGCCTCTTTAATCTCTCCCCATATGGGACCCGTTCCAAACCCCTAATCATTTTAGTTGCCTTTTCTGAACCTTTTCTAGTGCCAGTATATCTTTTTGAGATGAGGAGACCACATCTGTACGCAGTATTCGAGATGTGGGCATACCATCGATTTATATAAGGGCAATAATATATTCTCAGTCTTATTCTCTATCCCCTTTTTAATGATTCCTAACATCCTGTTTGATTTTTTGACCGCCTCTGCACACTGCGTGGACATCTTCAGAGAACTATCCATGATGACTCCAAGATCTTTTTCCTGACTTGTTGTAGCTAAATTAGCCCCCATCATATTGTATGTATAGTTGGGGTTATTTTTTCCAATGTGCATTACTTTACATTTATCCACATTCAATTTCATTTGCCATTTTTGCCCAATTTTCATTTGCCCAATCACTTAGTATTGTGAGATCTTTTTGAAGTTCGTCACAGTCTGCTTTGGTCTTAACTATCTTGAGCAGTTTAGCATCATCTGCAAACTTTGCCACCTCACTGTTTACCCCTTTCTCCAGATCATTTATGAATAAGTTGAATAGGATTGGTACTTGGACTGACCCTTGGGGAACACCACTAGTTACCCCTCCCCATTGTGAGAATTTACCATTCATTCCTACCCTTTGTTCCCTGTCTTTTAACCAGTTCTCAATCCATGAAAGAACCTTCCCTTTTATCCCACGACAGCTTAATTTACGTAAGAGCCTTTGCTGAGGGACCTTGTCAAAGGCTTTCTAGAAATCTAAGTACACTATGTCCACTGGATCCCCCTTGTCCATATGTTTGTTGAACCCCTCAAAGAACTCTAATAGATTAGTAAGACACGATTTCCTTTTACAGAAACCATGTTGACTACTGCTCAACAGTTTGTTTTTCTATGTGTCTGACAATTTTATTCTTAACTATTGTTTCGACTAATTTGCCCGGTACCGACGTTAGATTTACCAGTCTGTAATTGCCGGGATCACCTCTAGAGCCCTTTTTAAATATTGGTGTTACATTAGCTAACTTGCAGTCATTGGGGACAGAAGGCGATTTAAAGGACAGGTTACAAACCTTAGTTAATAGTTCCACAACTTCACATTTGAGTTCTTTTAGAACTCTTGGGTGAATGCCATCTGGTCCCGGAGACTTGTTAATGTTAAGTTTATCAATTAATTCCAAAACCTCCTCTAGTGACACTTCAATCTCATAATCTCTCTTTTTAAAACATATTTGTCTTCCCAGCACCCCCATGAAGTAGGGAAGTACTATTACCCCCACTTTATAGATAGGAACTGAGGTACAGAGAGAGTATGGCTCTAATCCACAAAAGCATTTAGGCTCCTAACATCCATTGAAATCAATGGATATTAGAAGCCCAAATACCTTTGCAGATCTGAGCCTTTGTGATTTGCCTAAGGTCCACAGAAAGTCTGTGGCAAAGCAGGGACATGAAGATAGGTTTCCTGAGTCTCAGGTCAACACTCTAAGCACTGGATCACTCTTCTTCCCCTAGAAGTTGAAATTCTAGCTCTTGCCTATAGCCAGGATTCTCCTTATGTGGCACTGAGAAAAACCTACAGCATATATGTTATAGGCCTATCTTAGATTAAGTTCCACAGAGGCAAACTACAATGATCTTCCTTGGTCCCCACCAGCAGCCTATGTCCAGCCAAACGCAGAATACCCCTGGCATCTGAGTCTCCCTTCACTCAGCCTGCTGTTTCTGATCCCCTCCCAATTTGGTCCCATTCTGTTCCAGATGTATCTCCTGACACAGTGACCATTTCTATCCTCCAAAGCCCATCTTGACAACCAGCCACCAGACCCACACTTTAGCACCTAGTCATAACCCTACACCTGCCTTCCTTCTCCACCGGGTCAGATTCCTCCTTCACCAACTCCAAGTGGACTTTTCTTCCCCAACAGAAGATGTGGTCAGAGCTTTGCCCATATTTGACAAGGCTCTCAGGTGCAAATCAGTTCTGCGGTGGTGGAAGCTGGACATGGAGAAAGGAGCATGTGGTGAAAACTCTGCATCTTCCCTTCTCTGTTTCCCGCTCTTATGACCCTGCTTTGCACAGATTCTGGACTGAGGAGAATTTGACCCTTAGTACATGAATAATTTAATCTTTCATTTTGAATTAACTTGACTGAAACAGGTATTTTATGAAATCTGCAAAATTCTATTATTTTCTAAATTCCATATCTTAAAAAAATCAGTCTATTAATTAAAGCAAAATTTCATAAAAAGATGCATATCGGCTGAATTTTTTTTTTAGTGTGTCTTCACTTTATGGAGTCTACACATAGCCAAACTATCCTTTTTAATTTAGATTCTAACCTACTTTTTTGATCTTGCTGTATCAATGCACAAGGGATGCATCGCAACAACATGGTAATGTCAAAAGACAAAATCTCTTTGTAACTTGAATTTAAAATGCCCTTAGACAAACTATTGGTGTAAATCCCCTTATAAATAGGAAATGTGCAATGTTCAGGATTCCCTACCAAGAATCTTGCAGATCATATGTTGTAAAATTAATTTATAAAGCTATTTCAGAAGTGACCTAGTTATCAAGCCAAATACAGTTCTAAAAGCTTCCATCTAATCCCTAACACACCCAGAGATGTTGGCATTTTATAGCAGTTACTACATGGTATTATTGGCAGCACTTCTACAAGCAGCACATACTAGACTAATTACCATTAAACTATATTAGTTTCTGTTCATTTCTGGCTAAAAGTTCAGATGATCTTACCTTTTTCTGTGCGGTGTGCTTGTCAGGTTTTACAGAATTCTCAGGACTTCCTAAGTAATATAACACCTTGTGCGAAATCATTTCAGTAAAGCAATTGTTTTATCACAGAACTGATCCTAAACCTGGCACGGATCTAAGAAACATTTGTGAATGTCACTTTGCCCTTGCCCACCTGTTTTATGTTTCTCCTCCTCCCTTCATCTACCTTTTCCACACAACAAGACAAACCAAAGTGTGTGCCATTTAGGTGTCACCAGGTCTGTGAGGTTTGAAAAGCTCTGCCAGTTAACAGAAAACAAAATCACTGGAGGTTCCATGGAATCACATTTCTCTGCTGCAAAGAAAATTGAGACGAGAGGAAAGGTAGCTTTAGAATGTGAGTTTGAATGAGGACACTTTGTCCATGAATGGAAACTCTACATTCTTTGTTATTTTAACAGGCTGTGTCTGTTCTCCTTGAAAGAAATTGTATGAGAGAAGATTGGATTAAGTAGTTTTTATTTTATTTCAATGCACTTGTGCACTTTTACAAAGATCAACTTACTTAGCCATGTAATAAACTCTTGTTTTACAATAATACTAGTGTATATTATATCACTGTAGGTACCTGCAAAGTTCAGAATTAGAGTAGGGAAACAAAACATTTGTTTCTTTGGTGAATGAAGCATATATCATTACCTCCATTCACTTATGTCAGATATAACTTGAACCTTTGAAAGTTATCCAACTATTAGTTAATCAGGTTTAGATAGAAAAATGGTTACACACACTCATCTTACTTTCTAACAGCTTTGCCATTCACCATTTACAGCATGGTACATTTGTGTTTATTCTTCCTATTCTGTAACTTCTGAAAAGTCACTCAGAAAACCCACTCTTGCTATCCAAAACAAGAACAATTCTGATACTTTATTAACAAGGAATAGTTTCTAGTTTACCTAGACCATAACAAAATCCCTCTTTGAGAGACATAAACAATATTAATCACAGAAACTGTACAGCTGGCAGTTCAAGATAAACAACCCTAAGCACTAAAACAATTAAAAAATGAGAACAATTGGTAGAGTGAATTGGGTTTTGCTGTAACTCTCATTGAAGGCAATAGGCATCTCTCCATTGATTTAAATGGAAGTAGTATCGAGCATTTTGTTTGGTCATTTTTTAAGGTTGGTTTATTTTTTTTAATAGTTTTCATTTTTGTGTGCCTTGTATTTTCTGGCTCTACCATGGTACTTCCCAGAATACGTATAAAGCCAAGACTATTGCCTCAACAAGCCTACAAATTAATATAGCCAACGTAATACACAGGAAAACAGTGTAAATGCAAGAAGATGGTTTAGAAGTAGCTCTGGTCTGAAATTTTTTGACAGAACTGTTTTTCTTCAGAAAATGCTGTTTCATCAAAACTCAAACTGTTGGTGGAAACCTTCTCAGTTTTGACAAAACTTTAGTCAGGAAGATTTCTCAAGTCTGGGATGGAATTTCTGACTAGAGAAAAAGACACCCACCACAGAATAGCCAATAACCTGGAGGACAGGGCTTTCAGGTTCAATCTGATTCAGAGCAGAGACTTGAACCTATGTCTCTTACCTCCCAAGAAAGTGTTATAGACAGAAGGCTATAGAGTTAACCTCTCTCTTTCTCTGGCCCAATGAATATTTAATTATTTATATAAAGTGGAACAGTTCCAAGAGGAAAGATTAACTCTCTAGACAGAATCTGGCTAGCCTAACTAGCCTAACCTCTGGGATATTGGCTATTCTGTATTTGCTCTGTATTAGAACAAAACCAAAACCTTTCAAACATTTTTGTGAAAATGGAACTGTTTCCAAACATTCATTTTTTGATTGAAACCTGAGCTTTTAAATATGGGAAGGTTTTGGGGTCCAAGGTGCTCTCTCATCAGAAAAGATCAGAGAGTCTTGGACCCAAAAAAACCTTCCTGATGGAAACGTAATAGAAAAAGACACATCTTCACAATTTTTTTTAGCTTCAGCAAAACAGTATATGGAGACAAAATTTGATTTAGTCAAAAAATGATCCCACTAGTTCTACTGGATTTGCTGTTATCACAGAAGAAGTGACAGGACTACATGACACTGTGGATATTAAAAGAGAAAAAGGTTAAAAGATGTTGGATTAGCCCCACTGATTCTGTTATGGCCCTCACAAGCTACATAAGACCCAACAAAATCATTAATTATACAATACGTGCGTATGTGCATGCATGAGACAGACAGTTTTAAGAATATCTTAGACTTATGTAAGGCAAAAATCTGTGTCATAAAAATCATGTCAAGGATCTTAAAAGTAATCAGTGAATGCAAACTTGTTCATATATTTGGCACCATAAATGAATAATTTAGAGCTGAGTTTTTCAACCTTGCAAAATATAGCTTTGATATGGCCATTTTGTATTGAAAGAGACTATGTATGTAAGAGCCAGATCAGACAGAATTAACTTATTTCTTTTTTCTGTGCATTATTATTTTTCTTTTACTCTTGAATCTTTGCTAGCATGTTTTCAGTCTATTCACAAACATTCATGTCTTTTCTGAAGGAAACAACCTAGCTTTCAGTGTGTTCAAAATAGTGAAAGAGCAGATGTTATGAGTCTGTTAGAAGTAAGCGAGAGCTTTCTGCATTGCTGTGGACAATGGAGTCAACTTTGTAAAAGCTATGAAAAATTATAGCCTTGCAACAAGAAATGGAGAGTGGGGTATTCTGGCATGATGAACAATAAATATGTTGGTTAAAAAGAAAAATAGGTGGAACAATAGGACAAACGTGCCTGGTATTGCAAGAAAACATCTATAGTATGTGCCTAACGCACTGCAGAAACTAAAGAAGATGGTTCATTATTGTGCAGATATCACTCTTGTAATACTGACAAGGTCACTGTGTGCTTGGGCTATGAGCTGCATAAGGATTAATCAAGTAGATCAGCTTTAATTTTTACACCCGGTTTTGCAGAAAGCATTCAATATCTTTTCTTCATGAATCTGAGTTCTTATCAATGAATAAGCTTGAAGCTGATTAACTTGACAGCAGGACACAAACACAAGTTTCAAAGAGCGTTGGGAGAAAAGGTAGAATCTTTTGGAAGATCAGTATGTTAACTACATTGCCACACTTCATCACAGAAGTGTTTTATAATGCATCAACCATAATATTACATAAACAGATCATGTCATTAAAAATATTCCAGAGTGGTAGCCATGTTAGTCTGTATCAGCAAAAACAACGAGGAGTACTTGTGGCACCTTAGAGATTATGCCCAGATAAATTTGTTAGTCTCTAAGGTGCCACAAGTACTCCTCGTTGTTTTTATTAAAAATATTAGTATACCAAACATGAGCCAACACTGAAATTATTGGGTGAAATTTTAGCTCTATTGACAAAACTCCCATTGACTTCCATAGGACCAGCATTTCACCCACTGTATGCACTAAGACCCAGATCTACAAAGGTCTTTAGGCTCCTAACTTCTATTAAAATCAATGGAAGTTAAGTGCCTCCCTTTGTGGATCTGGGGCCAAGTTGTCTTAGTTATTGTTTCTTCAAGTCTACGTTTTACAGTATGCTGTATACAAACAACTGATATTACCTCTCACAAGTGTATTATTATCTGTCTTTATATTACATTTTAATACATACCCCTATGCTTGGAGCTATCTCTTTGACTTAGTCTCTCCTGCCTCCATCTTCTCCTATGTGACCTTTGCTACACACTTGGTCCCTGCTCCAAGAATTGATAATAAATAAAATAAAATAAAAAGTCATAGAACTTGTGACGTTGCAGTCTATATGATTTTATAAAAATATGCTAATGGGTGAATATAATGTAACTGGAATATGCTTCATGCGAAAGGTTTCTTGTAAGGTATCATTACAAAGCTTATTGTCTACTGAGTGTGGTCATCCTATTTGTATAAAGGTGTCACTCTTGTATCTGAAACTAGAAATATGAAATATAACTCTCAGGGCCTATTGTAATTATGCAAAGTGTGGGCCATTAATGGTGGTTTGGAATCTTAATGGCTCCCATCAACCAGGACAATTGACTGGATGGCTCTGTTTGCAGGCAAGCCTTCCTGTGAGTCAGGCTGGGGGGAATGAAGGCTTGGGGTCTTACAGTGACATGATCATGTCACATGACCTGGAATCCATCTTTAACCTGGTGCTTTTCCGGTGGGGGAGGGAGGTGGAAACCCAGCGAGACAAAGGATTCCCGCCTTATGCAAAAGATATATAAAGGGGTTGAAGAGAACAAAAGGGAGGAGCCATCATGAAGAATCCCCTAGCTACCACCTGAGCTGAAACAAGAGCTGTACCAGGGGAAAGATTTGTGCCCAGGCCTGGAAGGTGTCCAGTCTGAGGAAAAAACTTACTGAAGCATCTCTGAGGGTGAGATTATCTGTATTCAGTTTGATTAGACCTAGATTTGCGCATTTTATTTTATTTTGCTTGGTGACTTTGTTCTGTCTGTTACTACTTGGAACCACTTAAATCCTACTTTCTGTATTTAATAAAATCACTTTTTACTTATTAATTAACTCAGAGTATGTATCAATACCTGGGGGAGCAAACAACTATGCATATCTCTCTATCAGTGTTAGAGAGGGCAAACAATTTATGAGTTTACCCTGTATAAGCTTTATACAGGTTAAATGGATTTATTTGGGTTTAGACCCCATTGGGAGTTGGGCATCTGAGTGTTAAAGACAGGAACACTTCTGTTAGCTGCTTTCTGGTAAACCTGCAGCTTTGGGGCAAGTAATTCAGACCCTGGGTCTGTGTTGGAGCAGACGGGAGTGTCTGGCTCAGCAAGACAGGGTGCTGGAGTCCTGAGTTGGCAGGGAAGGCAGGGGTAGAAGTAGTCTGGGCACATCGGGTGGCAGCTCCCAAGGGGAGGTTCTGTGATCTAACCCGTCACAGAACTAACAAAGCTAGTTTTTTAGGTCTTGCTCACACCGCTGCAAGTGACTTTAATAAAGGAGAATCTCAGCTTTCATTACACACACATGTGTATCCCTTTTCCTTTCGGTGATTGCCCTGAAAGCCAAACAAAAAAACGGAATGCCAGGAACACTCAACTAGTTTTATTTTTGCATTGGGATGCTGTGGAGGAATGAAATTTCACACCTATATAAATTGTTTTGATGTATTATGAATCAGTTACATTTTAGGAGGGACACAAAGAATTATCTCATTGTTCCACCCCAAAATCCTTAACCTGGCTTTGTGCATATAGTGATCTGATAATGGTGGACAGGAACTGGTTACCCTGGAGGAAGAGGGGCACAAGAATATTATCATTTGCTATGAAAGTCCTTCTATAACGTTGGCATTTAAAAATAAATATAGCTTCCTTCTTTTCAAGAAACATTTGTCCTCTGAGGGAGTGTTCACATTTTGCCTTTCTGTAGCAATTGTAATTCAAGCCATTAGCAGTAAAAGCCAAAGCATTATGCAATTAGTAGATTTAATAAAATTAGCAAATATTGCCAATAGAGGTAATAAAAAAGCATAGTCAGAGTCCACCCTGTCTCCTGTTGCCTTCCATGGGAACCAGATGTGTGCCCCTTACTGCACAATCTGACCCACTGCTTTCTTCTAATATTTAACAATATACTTGAAGCAAATTCTAAAATAGTTTCCTCCTCAAGCAGCTCGATCATGATGGATTCAGATTAGCGGAAGCCTTTCCAGTGTACTGTAAATCAGTCAGCATGGCACTCATTTTATGTAAAGTGTTGGTGGGTTTAGATATGCTATATGCATACTGAGTAAGTTGGCTTTTATCTTGTGACCATCAGGTAAGATGATCGTGTTTGCAGTATTCCTTTCTAGTTAGAATGGGGAATATCAAAAATACAATTAATAATTTATTAATAATAATTAATAATTTCCTATTTAAAAATAGGAAAAAGAGTTAATTGGCACCTTTTTAAGACCACTCACTATAATGTACCACTATTCTGCAAATTAAGCTTATGGCCCATCTAGCAAAACTTTCCATATTCACTAGGTTACTTTCACTTGTTTCTCCTTTTTTTATTTGTTGATTTCCTCTCTATTTCTATAATTTACCAGTAAAATATCTGTCAAGTCCAACTAAGAACTAAACTCAGAGCTTTAAGGTGCAGATCCAAAAAGTTTAAAGAGGCTTGGGTACAAATTCATAGATAAGGAGGAGACTGTAGCCACCTTTCCCATGAAGCACCACAGCAGGACTTTTGAGGATAAAGGTGGACACTGGAAGATCAAAAGACCCTTAAAGCTACTGTGATTACAGAAATGGTTGTTGTTTAACACCCCCCCCCCCGCCAAAAAAAATTCTAATGATATTCTTTTTATTGAAGCCTGAGTGCTGCCTTAATTACGTATTAAGACTTCTCTTGTTTGGGAATCCTAATCCATTTTGAAGCTTTGACCAGAACTGGATTCAAGAGGAGTTTTAGCTGAGTGAGGGCTTGAGGATTGTCACCAGTGTTAAGAATACGTATCATGATGAACTGTCACATAGAAATGCTGGATTTGTCAGCCATGCACAGCTGGCTGTGGATCAGCCAAACAAAATGAAGAATAAAACTGGCAGTGCTGTGTGATATGCCTGCCAATTATGGAGCTTACAAAAGAAAATGAAAGCATGTGGGTCTAGTAGGCTGCTGTAACCACTATTGTTCAGAAGGGATCAGTCCCATTAAAGATATCCCGAATACATGAGTCATTAAGATTTGACTCTCCACCCTTTGCCTAAATTGGATTGAACCCATTTTTTTCAAGGAATGAATATATGCAGTTAACTTTTTAAATGTGTTTTCTTATTTTTTACATGTCTCTGACCTTTTCTGACCGTTCAAATCAGACCGAAGCCAGGAAGTGCTGGTAGTTTCTTAAGTCATACAAGGTTTATGAGATTTTTCAGCTTGACTTCTGGATCAGAAAAGTATAGGTAAATTCTGATGAGTTTTGGTTAAGAAGCCAAATTTTTGGACATATACTTGAACTTAAGGCACTGGTAGTAGAATGTGTGTAATGGAATGACTGGGCTTTTATCATTTCCCTCTCTCCATCTGTTTTCCAATTTGTATTGAGATATTGTGTTGCTCAATGCAAAGGAACTGTTTTGTTGACGAAGAGACGTGACATTCTTTTTATCTTGTAATTCTATATCACATGTAGCAAAATACTGCTTAGTGAGTGACTTTTCCCATAGAAAATAAAAATATTTGCCAAACTGTTTTTAAAAAAGATAGAAAAAAAGCTCCATTTGTTCACTTATTGTTCCTTTTTTCTGTTTTGTTTCATTAGAATTCAGGTGTACTCTCCTGTGCTCAGCTGGCTTCTGAGTCCTTTCAGGAGGCCTTGTCTTAGAAAAATGCAGAATGTTTGACAATTTGGCATAAAACAGGAAAAAAAAAATCTTTATTCACTTATCGCTAGTTTTTTGTTTTGTTTCTGTATTGTACAGGTGCACGCCTGTGCACAGCTGGTTCCTGTGCCCTGCCAAGACTTGTTGCAGAAAATACAAATATTTGCCAGCCTTGCTTTAACAACAGCAACGACAACAACAACAAAAATCACATTTATTTCTTTGTGCTTTATATACATGAATATAACAGGCCCACGCTGCCCATGTCACAGGAATCTGGCACAAAAATCCTACTATAGGCTAGCAGCCAAAGCATTTTGCATAGACTACTACTGGTAACAGTTTTCATTGGCAGAGTATCTGTCTTCAGCTCAACCTGAGGCTAGAAGCCGACACCAAGGATTTTTTGATGTCTTCTATTCTCTTCCTTATCTGTTGTTCCATTACCCCCATGCAGCCCTTCAGACCAGCAGCACTTCTTGATTAAACTAATATACTAATTTATAAAACTCACAGCCCTCCTCTCCCTTTTTACCAAAGACCAGCCATCTTCAACAGCTGCATTGTTAACCTGCGTCCCATCCTTCAGGCACAAGCAGGCAGAAATCCTAAACCAATTACCTTCTCCTAACTACTTCTTCCCCCTGCGTGTGAGCAAAGACCCCAGGTACCAGTGCACTCATTTTAGGTATCTGCTTTTGACACCAGAGCTGTGTCAGCAGTGCCAGTAGGAGTAACTAAATAGCTGAGCTGGATGAAAACTATTTACAAATAGTTAAATCAGTGAATATTTTCTGTCAGTTGTTAAATAAATGTTCATTATTATTTTTCAGTTATTTGCATTATCAGACAGCAACCAGCAGGCACTCTGAAAACTTCTAAGGACTAGAAAGAAAACTTTGATCAAGAATATCCAGGCAACCTGCTATTCTTACAAAAAAGGCCATGGAATCTTTAGGGTTTGATTTTCAAATAAGCCCATGTACTATAGTGTACTCATACAAACAATGAACATGACTGTACATAAAAACCCTGTAGGAAATAAACCAGATAGGTGTTAAAGTAGCTATCTGCATGTACAAATCAGACATATACTGGGATAGACATTTTTGTGTTTGTCTCTGGGCGTGGGATGTTTTGAAATCTAGTCCTGGGTTAATGTCCTTGAAGAATGTACATGAACATCAGTTTTAAAAATACTGTCCTAAAACTACACATAAAATAAAGAGGATTTAATTTAAAATAACTCTCATAAAATGGTGAAATGCAGACCTGACCCAACCAAGACTTGATTCTGGGGGTTTAGAGAATGACATTAGCCTTTTTCATAACTGCATCACATTGTTGACTCGTGCAATTTGTGATTCGCTATACCCCCAGCCTAGCCAGTTATTCCCCATTTTGTAGTCATTTTTCCTTCCTAAATGTAGTACTTTGCACTTATCTTTATTGAATTTCATCTTGTTGAGTCACACTGTGACGGTGCACCTCATAAGGCTTTATGGAAATATGCTTATGAATATATATATATGACATAACTGGACTATGTTTTATGCTACATATGCCATGTAACATATCTCTGTAAAGGTTATGATCTACTGAATCTATTCATCCTATTTGTATGGATGTGTCATTGTTGTATTCGAAGTTATGAATATTGACTGTGTATTTGCTTGATTTCTAACTAGCCTTAGTAAAGCATTTGGTCAGCTTCTTGAAAAAGGAATGTGCAAATTAAGTGCCCAATCAAGAAACACTTAAAGGACAATGAATCTTGGAAGGCTCCAATCCACATAAGAAGTCTACCTGAGGACGTTCAAGGTAGCATGTAAGTAATGGCTGCTGCCTGTAAAAACTGAGTCATGCATGGACATGTGACTTGCCCATGTGACTCCAAAACTCCATCTTGGAGCTGGACTATGCATAGGAGAGAGGAGGGGATCTCCACCCACAAGAGAACATCTATTTAAACCCCTGGGAGACCTCTCCATTTTGTCTTCAGCTGGCTCAAGAGATAGCCTCTCCACCCCCAAGGATACCTGAGAGAAACTGGAACAGGACAGTAACTACAGCGGATGTGAGTGATTGCTGGACCCAGACTAGAAGGAGAATAGTCTGTAAAAGGAAGCTTACTGGAACACCAGAGGGTGAGGTTTTATCTGTATTCAGTTTTCTACTGTATTAGACTCAGACTTGCGTGTTTTATTTTATTTTACTTGGTAATTCACTTTGTTATGTATGTTACTACTTGGAACCACTTAAATCCTACTTTCTGTATTTAATAAAATAATTTTCTACTTATTAATTAACCCAGAGTTTGTATTAATACCTGGGGGGGGGGGCAAACAGCTGTGCATATCTTTCTATCAGTGTTAAAGAGGGCAAACAATTTATGAGTTTACCCTGTATAAGCTTTATACAGGGTAAAATGGATTTATTTGGAGTTTGGACCCCATTGGGAGTTGTGCATCTGAGTGTTAAAGACAGGAACACTTCTTAAGTTGCTTTCAATTAAGCCTACATCTGTTAGGGGATGTGGTTCAGACCTGGGTCTGGGTTTGCAGCAGGCTAGTGGGTGTGGCTCAAACCAGGCAGGGCATTGAAGTCCCAAGCTGCCAGGGCAGGAAAGCAGGGGCAGAAGTAGTCTTGGCACATCAGTTGGCAGTTCCCAAGGGGGTTTCTGTGGTCCAACCCGTCACACACACCAATTCTCCAATTTGGCAAGTTTCTTTTTATTTGTTTCTTATTATTTAATCCTCTCCTCCAAAGTGCTAGCAACCCCTCCCAGCTTGGCATCATCCACACATGTTATAAGCCTTCTCTCCACTCCACTGTCCAAGTCACTAATGAACCCAGGACAGTACTGAACCCAGGACAGTCCCCAACAAGATCCCACTAGATACGCCCTCCCAGTTTGACAGCTGAGTACAATCTTTCAACCAGATGTGCACCAACCATATTGTAATTTCAGCTAGACCACATTTCCTTAGTTTGCCTATGAGAACGTCATGGGGGACTATGTCAAAAGCCTACTAAAATCAAGATATGTCAAGTCTCCAGTTTTTCCCCCATCCACTAGGCCAGCAACCCTATCAAAGAAGAAAATGTGGTTGGTTTGGTATGATTTGTTCTTGATAAATCCATGTGGGCTACTATTTTTAATCCTGTTATACTCTGAGTGTTTACAAACTTATTGTTTAATAATTTGTCCCAGTCTCTTTCCAGGTATAGAAATTAGGCTGACTGGTCTATAATTTGTTCCCCTTTTTAAGATTGGCACTAATGCTGGAAATTAGGGAATAACACAACATATCAATGGAGACTAGATATACAGGCTCTATACAAATGACATAACAGTCTGGAAAATATTTTTGCTACTATAGCACACATGTTTCCAAGAATAGAACATGATTTTATCTTTAAATCTGAAATCACTTGGGATGAATATTTAAAAGGGAATCTAAACATTCTCCCTGGTAAACTGAAAAAAAAAATATTTGTACTGCAAAGTGATCAGGTATAGAGCACTTACAGCTGAAATGACCCATGTAAGGATGGAGAACAAGCATAATCCTTTTAAGATTTATTTTACCTGGCTTTCAGCTAAATATTAGACTAGAGTGACATGGGAAATGTCAACATTTGTTTTTATCCTGAAATGGGGAGGGGGGGCGGGAGGGGAGTTGAAATTTCAAAATTGTCCATGGAACAGAAATTCTGAAAAATTGTTTCATATGAAAATGTAAAAATGAAGCATTTTAACATTCCTGAAATCACAATTTTTTTTAATGACCCAAAATGCTTTGTTTCAAGTCATTTCAATAATAAATTTAATTTCCCTATGGCACATTGCCTTATGGAAGATGTACACCGAGTACCCTGTGCTCTCCTATGTGTCAGGCTTTCTGGCTGGACTACATTTTTTATAATGCATTCCTAGTTATGTGACTCCCCAGAGGCACCATACAGCTCAGTCAGAAGGAAATCAGATCTTGGGAGAGATAGTGCTTCAGTGAACCCAGCTAAAAGGAAAAATTGGGGCACCAGAATTACAATTTTATTAAGACAATGCATGATGGGAAGTGAAGTTTTATGTTTTGTTGAAATGATTTAAATATATTGTTCCAGGTGAGTTCAAAGAGTGAAATATTCTGATTCTGGTCCACAGAGAATCAAACATTTTTGGAAAAATCAAAAATTTTCCATAGAAAATTATAATTGTGCAGAAACTGCATTTTCCATCAGAAAATCATTCATATGAAAATTTCCTGTCTATCAAATCTATCTTATCTATCTTATCTTATCTATCATATCTAATCTATCTATCCATCTAGCTAATTCAGTCATTCTTATAAACCAGTTCTATGGGTGTTTGAGTACTATTTGTCAAATAAACTATTCAACAACTACCAGCATATTTCTCCAAATAATTATTTCTATGTATAATGTTTTCTGTATTCAATTGACTCTATTAACATATAACAGTATACAGGTATTTATATAGATATATAATCTCTAAACTCAAAGCCCTAAACAGAAAGTATCCATAGCCATTGGACCTCAGCTGTACAAGGCAGATCCTAGTTCCATATGATGTCTCCTGTTCAGCACAATAGTCAGTCTTGTCTTGGAAATCAATCTAAAAAATATCTTATTGGGAAGAATGTGCCTCCCAAAATGGTCTTTCTAGGGGGAGGAAAACTGTCAGAAAAACAACAAACCGAGTAATTCTGTGGTATTATGGTTGAAAGTTTCACAAATAACAATCATTTACAGCAATCCACAGAAGTGCAGATTACCAGAATGTTGATCATGTAATTTGGTGATACAAGTATTAGCTAATTCTCATCCAGACTTTTTCTATCCTGCCATTTTCCACTAAAGATAGTGTTCCGTTTCATATGAAAATTGTATTCGTCTACATTTTCACATGATTTTATTTGCTAAGAACATAATTTGTGGTTGATTAATGAAACAGCTCCCCTTTTCCCTCTCCCGTTGTGCAATAAAAATAAATAAGAATAAAAGACCCCACATTTTTGGTGAAATATTCATTTAAAATTTTAAAAAAATGCACATATTTTACAACAACAAAAAGCCATTTGAAAAAATTCATCCAGATCTATGCAGCAGCAGTGCAAATGATCTGGAATAGATCCTGGCTGGGCATTAGAGGGTAACTGGTGTTGTTCTTCCTTCCTTTGCTATCCATCTACCAACGAACTACAAATGGACAGCAAAATACTCCCCTCTTGTATACACCAGCTTCTTTATTGTCACTCTCTCTCTTTCCCTCTCTCATTCTGTGCTGGCTTCTCCCAGCTTGTATCTGAAATAAGCTATGCAAATACAAGGCATAGTTTTTTCTATGTTCTTTTAGGGTCAGCTTGCAACAGCTTGTCTGCTGGCTGAACATACCTTCTTTCTTCATGAACACACTTCTTTCTCCCTTATGCAGCTGAAACTGTGGGATGTACAATAGAACTGGTGTTCTGTGGCTCTTGCTTTCTGCCATTACTTGGGTAAAAGAAAATAGTGATACAGTAGCAGAAATTGACCACTTTCCAGTTAGTTGTGTGAATGCTCTGCCTTGCACAGTGGTGCAAATGGTGTCAGAATGTGGCCCACATTATAAACACAATGTCAAAATATTTTAAAGTGCAAAGAGTTGCAGTTAAGACTTTAGGAAATTAGTTCACAAAATCTGACACAGTATAATTAATGTAGTTAAATCTTTTGACTTGATGTTTTATTCAGCAAAAAGTTAGAATTACTGTATTTTACAAGTGTAAATTAGGAACCAAAAATTTTCCCGCAGCAAGCCTGTAAATCTTGCATAGAATAAAATTCATGCCAATCTCTACCTCCACACAAGGATTGGGCTCAAAATAATGGCACATGGCTGACTGATCTGAGCAAAGTGAATAAAGTAGCTTAAGGCAGAGAGATCTCTAAGAGTATGTCTACACGGCAATTAAATATCTGTGATTGGCTTATGTCAGCTTGTGGGGCTCAGGCTGCAGGCCTGTAAAACCGCAGCGCAAACCTCTGGGCTTGGGCTGGAGCCAGGGCTCAGGGAGCCTGCGAGGGCAGAGGGTCCCAGAGCTTCGGCTCCAGCCTAAGCCCCAATGTCCACACCTCAATTTTACAGCCCCAGAGCCCAAGCCCTATGAGCCTGAATCAGCTGACACGAGCCAGCCACAGACATTTAATTGCAGTGTAGATATACACTAAGACAACGTCTCAATGGCTTTGTTAATATACCCACTTCCCGCCTCTGGATACGAGCATTTACAAGAATGGTTGTTCCTGGTGACAACCTGCTTTTTGATTATCTTCTGTTGAGGGCTGAAAAATAAGCTGATATATTTTCAATGCTCCTACCCTCACTTAGAGCCTGATTCTGAGGATGCTCTAGGATCAGGACCTAATGTTGTGAACAATTTGGTAGGTTTTTCACATGGCACCAACTTGTGAAGTCTCCCTTTTGCCCTGTTTGAAATGGCATTTGACATCCTGACCCTGATCATCAGGTGCTGTAAATCAGAATAGTTCTATTTTAGTCAATGGAATTATGCTGATTGACACCAGCTGAGGATCTGGGCCCTCTCATCATTCAGAAAATGTTAAGAACTTTCAACTTACCAGTTTGTTTGAGGTGTGCACACAATTTGAGCTCCCCATTCAAAGCCGATTACTTAAATCAGGCACATTAAATACTCAGATTATGATCTCTAGTCTTATTTTGATGCCTACATAAATATGATTTGATGAAATATAGTTATCGTGCCTAAATAAATTAAATAAGGTAGGTGGGGATATGTAGCGGATTATACGTAGAACAAGGTTTGAAATTTTCAGAACAGTGCAGTGGATTAATTTTAATGGAAGATGTTTGGCTAGATGTTAATTTAGGTGTCTAACTTTAGGCATCCAAGTTTGAAAATGGGGATTTCTGTGACTGTTAACTAGATTTAGTTATCAAGCCTGTTGTCTTATAATTAAGGCCCTACTTGTGATATTGCATAAATTGCGATATTTGGCTTCCACCACAATTTTGACAGCGGGAGCTCCGCTCTGCACAAGGCTGAGAGGGGGAGCCCCCTGCTGTCAGCCCTGGGCCCCTACTCTCAGTTGCGGGTGGCTGACAGCGGGAGCCCCCGCTCTGAGTCCCGTGTTCCTGTTCTGTGACCTGGACCCGTGCTCTCAGTCCCCGGTTGCCGCAATGGGAGCTACTGCTCTCAGCCCCAATGTTCCCACTGTCAGCCTCAGGTCCCTGCTTTCAGTCCTGGGTCCTCGCTCTTGGCCCTGGACATCCGACAGCGGAAAATTGCAGAAAAGTAGAAATTACTTTATTAAGGCAAACAATAAGGTCCATTATTACTTTTTTGCAAATTTCCATGGCTTGTATGCAACTCAAAAGCAATTTTTTGACAAATATCCCACGATTCAAGTAGGGCCTTACTTAGAATGCAAATGTTCTAAAGGAAAAAAAAAAAAAGGAAGAGTGCCTTTGTGATGGGCTCTTCACTCCACCCCTGACCTGAAAGGGTTAAGGTAGCTGGGAAGGGGCTAATGAACCTGATAGGCAGCACCTGGGGGACAATTAGGTTAGCTAGTCAAACCCTAATAGAAGATGGAGACCTGCTGGACAGGAACAGACTGAGCCGGTGTAAAACTTGGAAGCTGAGAAGAGAGGGGGGCTGCAGAGTGGAGATGTGCAGTCACTCTAGCCTTAGAGAGGGATAGGAGGTAAACCAGAGGGAGAATAGAAGCTCTGGGGTCCTGCCCTGAGGAAGGGCCTGACAGAGGCATAGAGCCTGATGGGTGAAAGAGGACCAGACCAGGGAAATAGTAGCAAGGTCTGGCACTGTGCAGACCTTGGCTGCTGGTTGTAGGGCCTCTGGGCTGGAACCTGGAGTAGAGGATGGGTCTGGGTTCCCCTACCAGCCCCTGGGGAAGTGGCACAGACCAGGCAGTGGACCCGAGGACTGTCTAGAACAGTCATCCTTTGGGACTTTGGGACCTTGGAAGGGAAGGATCATAGTGAATTGGCCGGAGGGCCAAGTCATAAAGAGAGAGCCCCTTGACTCGCAGAGAAAAGGTTGCAGGGCATGCAAATGAGCAGCAGAAGGAGGCATTGGACCTGGAAAGAGCTAATTCCCAGAGCAGCCTGGTGGAGGCGCCCTAGCTGCAAGAGCCCCCCGAGACAGCCTTTCATGAGGGTGAACTGTGTCATGGTCTTGCCTTCATACAGAGAAGGGATTTTCTACCAAAAAGATTATATTCAAAGAAACAGTACTATGCAGACTGGCCATTTAAACATATGTAGAGAGCATTCTCCATATGAAAATCTTGAAACCATGGCATCTAATGGGACTGCAGCTGGTGCTGATTGTGTATGTGCATTATTTTTAAAAAGCTCTTAAAATATTAAGGAGTAACGAAGGAAGTGAGCTTTAGCTTTAAAGCCCATAATACTTGTAAAAGAGTGAATTTCTTTGGCTATATGCTTTGTATATGCAGTAGTGTGTATTTTATATATGTTACATATGGCATTGCATGTAGGCTACAGTTTATGAAAGGGACAATTTGCATATTAAGTCACATTAATCATATAAATCCAACATATACTGTACCTAGATAGCATTCACATAGATCACATTTACAGAAGGGGAATTGCATTTTTTTTATTTTTTTTCTGTGACAGCAGCAAAACAGTACAAAACAGGAGAAAATTAGGGACATGGAAAATATTATAGATTTATGTGATAGTGCCACTTTTCTCTTGCAGAGTTTGCAAATTCAAAGTATTCCAAGACTAACTCCCCCGCACCACAACTATCAAAATGTAAATTTAAAAAAACCCTGTTGTGTCACACTGTGCATGAAAGCAGCACCCTGGAACCCCCATATTCACCACTGTCATATAATTATGATATGTTTTGTACAAAATATGCCTTATGAGGTATCATTTTAAAAGTCTTGATCTGTTGAACATTAGTATCCTGTTGGATTGTATGTGCTATCATTGTGTGTGAAGTTATGAAGTTTTGCTATGTGTATGTAACTGAAATATGCTGTAAGATTGGAAACACCCACAACCAGCCTTTCAGGTACAACAATGGAGAAACCAGACAGCGTGGATGTCCCATTAAGGGAAATCCACACTAGGAAGGACTATCACGGGATCTGTATACAAAGACTTCTCAGAGGGAGCACCTACACAATGGACACTGCTTGACTCATGTCATAGCAAAAGATCTTTCCAGCAAGCTGGAAGAACCTATAAAAGAGGGGAAGTGATCTCATCACTGGGCTGCTCTTTCCCCACAACTCAATACCTGGAAACATGTCTGGAGGACAGACTTAGCTGGGGAGGTGGTCTCAGGTTGTGTATTAAGGAACGATACCATCAGGGTGAGACACAGCTTGATTCAAATCCTGTCAAGTTAATAGAACTCAGGTTGCGATTTTAACCAACTTTGAACTGTACACTTATTACTTATAATCACTTTAAACCCATCTTTCTGTAGTTAATAAATATATTTTATATTTTACCTAAAACAATGTATTTTGCTGGAAGTGCTTGGGAAATCTGCTCAGGAACAAGAGCTGGTGCATGTCCTCTCCGTATTGAGGAGGGGCGCACTTGGTTATAAACTTACAGTGGTCAGCCTTCTAACCAGGGCAAGAGGGGTCCTAGGCTGGGGAGCTGGGGGAAACTGGCTGAAGCGTCTCTATTGTTGTTTCATGAATGGCTAGGTGAAGCATTCATATAACTAGCCGAGTGTGTCACTGCCTGTGGATGGCTGTGTCAGTGCAGTACCTGGAGGGGTTTGCAGCTTGCCACAGCAGCACAGTGTGAGAGGGAGCCTAGGTTGGTAAGACAGGGGGCTCAGCAGTACCCCAGTTCCAGGTTGCACCCCGAGGAACCCATCATACCTTCAGACAAAGAACAAAAATTAAGAAACTGGCTGATCCTACTATCATGGGATTCAGTGTCAAAGCTTCTGTTGATTTGCAAGGAAACACTCCCACATGGGATCTCAAACCTCTACCTAATTCAGCTTGAGGGCATGTGAACACTGAAGCCTACATTGGTTTAGTTCAATGATGATGGATTGTCAGTAATGAGGATTGAACCTGGGACCTCTGCATTATTTTTCCCCAATGGATCTCTGCTTCATTCTATATACAGGATAGACAGTGCGCTTGGGATGAAGTAGGGCTGTGTAGTGATGGAGACTGTGGTCTGTAGGACTCCTGCCTTATTTGTTGCAGAAGTTAGATGGTGTTTAATGAATAAGGCAAGGTGATTTCTGGAAGAGAAAGAAAAGTCACATGAATAAGGCAGTTGAATGCTGCCTTGGAGAACTAGATTATTTGCCATTGTCACAGATCTCCTATGTGATGATGGGCAAGTCACTTAAGGTATGTCTACACTGCAATGAAAGGCCTGCGGCACAGCCACAACTGGCCCAGATCAGCTGACTCAGGCTCATGGGGCTCTGGCTGTCGAGCTACAGAATTGCAGTGTAGACATTCAGGCTCAGGCTGGAGCTGGGGGCCTTCCCCCCCTTGTGAGGTCTTAGAGCCTGGAGTCTAAGCTGAAATTTTTACACAGCAATTTTATAGCCCTGCAGCCTGAGCCCCACAAGCCTGAGTCAGCTGACCCCAGCCAACCGTGTAGTGTAGACATACCCTTAAACCAAGCTTTTCATAGGTAGTCACTAATTGATTGTTTCTCATTTTCTGGATCCCCTGCCTGAGACACCTGAGGTTGCATTTACAGTGGTTCTGATCAATCCCGATTGCGACTGATATCAATTAGAGCTGCGCTTTGAACATATAAAATACAATATAATGCTAAGTACTCGGAAAAATCAGGCCAAGGGGTTTACACAAGGCACCAAAATTAGTGGCCACTGATGAGCCTAACTTCTCTGTGCCTCAGTTTCCCATCTATAACATGAGGATGATAATACTGCTTTGTATGAGAAAGGTATTGTGAAAAATAAATTCATTAGTATTTGTGAAGCAGTCAGACACTAAAGTGATGAGCACCATAAAAAAGCTCTTGCGGAAATTAACACTTCTATATTCAGAGCAGGATTTGAATAATGTGCAGTAAATGAGGCATGGGGCTAGACATTGTACAATGAGAAGACAAAATATTCAATAACTGCCATTCAGTGAGGACCATCCATTCTGTGGTCCTGTAGAAAAAATACCATGTTATCATGTAATTAAAGACTGTATCATAATGTATGTGTAGAAGGCGGCCAAACTAAGGTTGCACGGACAGTTTTAATTCTGGATTTTGTTAACATTTGAGTGTTTGGCATTGGAATATTAATATTTCTTTTATATAACTTTTGTGTGTAATAGAATATATATTGAAGGAGAAAGTTAATAATGGAGCCTAAGAATCCTTTGAACAGGGCAAGGGAAATAAGAGGGCAGTAAACATACGATTGCAAAGAGCCAGAAACTAAAGCTATTTCTTTACACAAGGACAAGTTAATGCATGTAATAAACTTCCAAGGTCAACAACAGGAGAAATTAGTATAAGCAGTTTTATAAGGGAGCTAGACAAGAATTTCAAGGGAGACAATGGTGTGGAATTTTACTGCTGACACAGAGGAGAACAGATCAAGATATGTTTCCTAGTCTCCTTTTTCTTTTACAGGAAAAGTGTTCCCATTGCTACCACCATGAAAAATGCTTTGTGAAAGTGATGGCTTATCCAGGGCTTTTTTCCAATGATTTTTAACATTTTAATTTTAACGCAATGCTAATTTAGACTAGAGAATATATACAAGATTAGTGGATCCTTATGTAGAATTCTTAATATAGAAAAGAAAGAAACTTCTATGATGGTTATCTCATCTACATAACATAGGCAGAAGGAACCTTGTGTGAAGTCATGTAATTTCACTGCTTATGCTCTTTTATTTCCCAATGGCTTTTAAACATATGGGGGCAAACGCTAACTCCTTCTTTTCTCCTACTGTCACAAGCATAGCAGGCCTTGATGAAGTAGAACAGTCGTGGTAACACATTTGACCTGCAAGGGTAAATAGCCTTCACTATCCTTCCCCCACAACCTCCACAGTCCTTCCCAGAGTTTATTTGGGATATTATTCTTACTAATAGTATGTTATGTATATTACAGTATTGACTAGAGGCCTCAATTGAGATCAGTGCATCGTTGAGATAGGCACTATGCAAACACAGTGATACATAGTCCTATGTCCCAAAGAGCTTACAATCTAAGTAAAAAAAAGACAGAAAAAAGGGTGGGAGAGGAAACAAAGGTGAAGTGAAGGTCACCCAGCAGGTTGGTTGAGGCACAGGAATAAGAGTTTTGCCGTTGACTTCAGTAGAATCAAGATTTCACCAGGTATCCCTTGACTTCCAGTCCAGTGCTTCATCTACTAGAACACACAACAGAATTCTGAACTACCTCAATATTTTGGGTCAGAGGTTGTGCCCATATGAAGTATAATTTTCCTTCAGCAATGAGCAATATTATGGTGCGGTCAATAGTCTATTGTAAACTAAGCTTTTAATTATTTCAGACAAGGAGAAATAGGAGGGAAGGGGAAGTGTTTAAAACAGAGAGGACGTAATTGCATGCAATTGAGGGGGACAGTAATGAACCAAATGCAAAGTATATTATTCCTTGGGTGTGTGGGTGTAACTCCCCCTTATATATTAAAAGTGATCAATTACAAAATGATTTCTAGATATATTAATGGACCTACTTCCAATCTATTTCTGCTTGTCAGATGTGTCACCTCATATCCTTAGGATACCAGAATGGGAACACTCTCTACACTCTGACAAGTGAACTAAAATGGAAATAACAGTATTTCTATATGAGCTCTGCTAAGGAATTTACCATTTTAACTGGAATGCAGAGGGAAGTAGCTTTTGATATTAACAAAGAGCCATTCCCACCACGTATTCATAGAATCACTGACTCATGGAAATGCAGGTCTGAAAGGGATCTCAGGAGATTGCTAGTACATCCCTCTGTGCTACGGAAGGACCAAATATACCTAGAGCATCCCTGACAAGTGTTGTCTAACCTGTTCTTAAAAAAAATACTAGGAGACCACTAATAATTAGAGAATAGTAGGCATGTCAAATTTGTACATGTGTGTAAAAGCATTAAGCTGTGACTGGTGCTGAATTTTCTTTGGGAATGATAACTTTCTCCTGCTGGTATGTTTCATGGTCTCTAAAAATTATACTGACCACAAACCAAATGAGACAAGATCTCAAATCAAACAAAAACCCCACAGACTAATCATTCCTACAATTCATCACCAATTTAAAAAAAAAAAAAACGTAGACATTTCATTGCTGACTTTTCAGATTCTTCAGTAACCCATTTTCCTGAAGGGCCATCCTAGTCTATTATGTCTCAAGAAGAACCTCATTCCAGTGGATTTGGTCCTTCAGGGGGAAACAAAAAGCAAACTATTTCTATTTCTTGCTACTAAAAAGTGGGGTTTTAGGCTGCCTGTCATTTACCCAGCACTACAACAAGTAATGTATGAGCTACTAAACTATTAGCTCCTTCTGTCTCATCTACTACTGGGCTTCTTTTAGACATTTGTGCTCCTGATGTACTTTCAGTGTCGATGTTTTTATTAGCTTGTTGCCTCTGGTGTTGGTATGACTCTTACCTGACAAGCATTTGGCTTTGTCCTGTGTACGTAGTACTTAGTGGATGTATCCTTCCCTTTTTGAAATGGGTACATAACTCCCAGTGTACCGCATACATTTTATTACAGATTGAATGCTGTCGGTTTAGTTTTTACTTTGTAAGCAAAAGATTTATGACTTGTGAACATCTGTGTGTAGTGAACAGTACCTCAGAATAGGTTAGAAAAGGTTGTGTGTGTGTATGTAAGGTGTCCCCATATTTGATTTTCATATTTACATCTATGCCGTTAACATATATTATTATGAACAGTAATTTATATTATGGTAGCACTTAGAAGACCCAATTGAGATTGAAGTCCCATTGTGTAAGATGCTGGACCTATACATAATAAGCGACATTGTGTACCTTGAAGAGCTACAAATCCAGACAGGCAAAATAAAGGGTGCATTAATTATTAATAATTTGTCCAAGATCATACCATAATTCTGTGGTAAGAGACAAAAATTGAACATTGATCACCTGAGTTCCAGGCCTGTGTCTTAACCACACAGTCATTCTTCCCCGCAAAATCCCTGTCTGCAAATACACCTCTACCCCGATATAACGCTGTCCTCGGGAGCCAAAAAATCTTACCGCGTTATAGGTGAAACTGCGTTATATCGAACTTGCTTTGATCCACCGGAGCGCAGCCCCGCCCCCCCAGAGCACTGCTTTACTGCTTTATATCTGAATTCGTGGTATATCGGGTTGCGTTATATTGGGGTAGAGGTGTACATGCTAAAGTATGTTGCTTTTGCCTTGAGCAAGACTTTGAAATCCCATATTTTGTAACATTAAATAATATATTCTATATGCAAACAGCATGTGGGGTTTTAGAAGAGTGGACTTAGCGTTTGAGTGCCCCCACGTGGCTGGGAGTGCAGTAGCAAGCTCTCCTCATCTAGTTCCCCCTGTAGAGTGCTGCTCTGGCTCTCTGGAGACCAGCCTCTTCTTGTGTCCCAGCCCTCTGGCCAGGTCACATTTAGTCACACCCCTTCCAGGGTAAACAAAGAGTCCAATAAACTTTCACCCCGCCCAGATTTACTGCCGGGGTAGCACTGGGGATGGGGTGGGGGGCTTGTGGGGCCTATAGCCACCCCAGAATTTGCCTTAGCCCCCCCCCCATAGCCACTCCTCCCAGTACAAAGGTCAAACTTTATGTGGAAGTAAGGATGCCGTGGTATAGCATTGCCACTCTTACTTCTCCGCTGTCGCTGGTGGCAGCATTGCTCTCTCCACTGTGCCTTCAGAGCTGGGCATCCCCCCCACAAAAATACATTACATGCCCCCCATTTTTTAAAAAAAAAGTATGCATGCCCACATGATGTATTGTGCAGCCCCCTATTTTTCCATCTAGCCCTCCTCAGTCCCCACACCAGGAAGAGGCTGGCAATGCCCCTGTTTACTTCTCTGCAGACTCTTCACCCCTTCCCAGGCTCTGTAGAGTTGTCCTCCCACTTTTGTGCAGAGTGATGTCTGCAAGAGCTTTCTCCTTGGAGGCCCAGCTCCACACTAAAACGTCCTTCTCCCACTTGTGTCAGGGTGTTTCCACACCACCTTTTCCAGTGGACTAGTAGGGGAACCCAGCCATCTCTTTTCCTTTGTGTTCCAGACCAAGGCCCCTGTGATGGGCATATAAGATCTACTCCCTCAGCTCCTCACCCCACAGCAGTGGCTCCTGTGACTCCTGTGCCTCAGTATTGGCCAGGCTTGGCTCCCCACTCCAGGCATTGCCACCTGGCCCCTGGTGTCTGCTGTTGTAGCATCTCTCAGGTTTGGCCCGGCCAGCTCCCTGATGGGAGGGCATGGGGCAAATTTGAGTGAGTAGCATTGTGACTGCAGGGGCCAGGTCACAACACCCAGAGTAGGGAGCCGAGTCCAGCCAGCCCCAAGGCACAGGCTGCAGGTAGGGGTTGGGCAGGGTCTCCTAACCCCTTTCCAACGTTGGGTGTGTGGTGTTATTTGTGAATGTTTATAGCCACCACTAGAGCAGCACAGAGTAAAAAAGTAAGAGTCGGTGTAAGCAGGAAATAAAGTTGGTCTTGCATTCACTGAGTCTCTGTAATCTCTACATGGTGTCAGAGTTGGACTGAATAAAGATCCAGCAGCTCTCAGAATATCCATGCTAAAAGGGCGAACAGGGACAGATAAGCAAGCTCTCCAGCCCAGCTAGAACAGCTGAAAAGCTGCACAGAGCTAGCAGCAGAACAGGCAGCGAAGAGGCCTGAAACCACAGAGAGCCCAGACAGAACTGCTATGATGAGTCTGGGCTTCAACAGGAAGTGAGGGTAGGAAAGTTAGGCTAGGCCCCCAAAAGGCCAGTTTGCTTCCTTAAAGTATCACACCACCTTACTCCATAGACAGGCAACAAAGAAAAAAACGGGGGGAGAGATCTATATTTTGGTAAAACAGATATGACTACATCTGACCCAGACTTTTATTTTTAAGACCACCCCCAACTGAATTGAATTTTCCACACCGTGAGGGATGTCTGCTCTGGGTAAAACAGATTCCAGAGGTTACATCATGCTTCCGGGTTTAGATCAGATATCAAAGGAAATACAAATTAGTACCCTGCTTTATGGAATTAGACCCTCAGCAAAGAACATTAGCCTTTCTAGAAGCTTCACAGCTATTCAGGTTCCGTCTTGATAGCAGGGCAGCTAGGCTAAAGCTTAGCGGCACAGAGACTGTGCCTGCCAACTCACAGTGCTACTTACTCAAATTTGGCCCAGCTGCTCCCCCATCAGGCCAAACCCTTTGCAAGTGTCACTGTGACCTGGCGCTTAGTTCTCCCTTTCTCCCATAACTACCAAACCGTCAGGAGGTTCATGCCCCTAAAAGTCCAACACACCTCCCAGGCGCTGTACCTCCCTGTTAAGAACGTCTGAGTTGGAGGGAGGGGCGGTATGCTGAAGTTTTGCCTAGAGCAGCAGATTGTCTTGAGCAGCCTCTGCTATTCGGCACACTACCCAGCCTGGCCCTGGAAATTAATTATTAATAATATGCTTCCCAAAACAGGGGAAAGAAAACAGTGTCAGAAAACAACAAATTGAGTGATTCTGTGGTATTATGGTTGGAAAAATTCTGCCTTCCAAGAATACCATTAATATATAGCAATCCCCAGCAGCCTTGATTGCCATAATATTGGCCATGTAACTTGCTGTTACAAGTATTAGACCTCTTCTACTACCCATCCCCCCTTGCCCAAAAATCCCAAACAAACCAACGATAGGATTTCCTTTTATATAAAAATTTTATTTAACTAACTTTTCCACACAGATTTTGTTTATGAGGAATTTAGTTTGGTGATCATCAATCAAGTACCTACTCCTCTTTTTTCTTTTACTTTTTTCTTATAAATCCTTATGGGACCACAACTAACTCTGACAGAGGAAATAATTACCAGACACGATTCCATATATTGGTAGGCTATTTCATGTGCTACTGTTAGTTTTAATGTCTCCAAATGTTACGTAAAGTACACCACTATTTTTAAAACTTCAGAAAGAAGTTCCATTTATCTCTAGTTGGGAGCAGAAGTTCAGATTGGTTCCTATTTTTTTTTTTAAATTATTCCATCTGTCAATAAAATACAGGCTCATAGATTAATATTATTTATAATTAACAACTCAATATTAGTGTATGTGGATATAGTAGGGCTCTATTTAAGCATGCTTATGGCTAGAATGTGCTTTGTTACCACAAATCAATCAAGAACAGGCTTCCTAGTTATTTCTGTACGTGACCAACGTAATAATAACTATAATTAGAAAATATTTGTAGTTCATCGTTATCATCCAGATATGCAAAGTTACGAGCCATTAAGAAGAAAACGGAACTAAATGCAGAAGTGCCAAAATGCCGTAAGATAGGCTGTTCTTGCACTTTTTCCAGCACAATCAGGAAGCAGAAAATACTATAAGCCTCAGGATAGAGCATGTACTCATGAACTTTTCAGACAGTTTGGCAGACCTGAGAGGTTCAGGTAATTTAGATAAGATTCAGATAAACATCTAATCTTTGTTTTGCTTATTGAGATTGAACTTCCCAAGCTCTTGAGTTTGGCCCATCCCTATTATATAATAACCGTTACAACCATTGACTTTGGTAGAAATGCAGACACAAACAGCCATATGTACAAATCAGAAAAATGAAGGGTGAAACCTGGTGAAAGCTTTGCTGGCCATAAACAACCATATGCTGCCTGCAAGCTGCAGCAGCATTTCCATTTAATGCCAGTGGATGTTGTATTTGTGAATCAAGGGAAAGGCACAGCCCATAATGCCCAGAGATCCACTGACCTTTTCCCATTTAAATCCTTTTTTCTTCTATAAAGGGTAAAATGTAGCCTGCAAGTCACTCTTCAAAGATAAGCATGTGTGAATCTGACAGTATAATTTTGCCCTTAATAAACAGAATTTATGGTGTAAGCTTTTCCAGAAGCCAAGATAAATTGAACATTATTCCATACTGTAACACGGAAGGCAAAAATTAAACCATTTAAGACGATCTGTTTGACTTTTTTTGAAATATACTTTAACAATAATGAAATTCAAAGTATATACCTTTCTTGAGTGACATCTTGAGAAGTCCATCAATTATCATTCTCAATGTGACATTGTAAATGAGTTTATATTGACAATGATATTGAAATATAATTCAAAGCTTAACTTTTTTAAAAAAAAATGTAATGGCTTTGAGAATTCTTATATCAAGCATAGAATTTTTTGATTACCAACACTTTTGTGTTCTATGTGTAAAAAAAAAAATCAATGTAAAGTTCAATGTATTGTACTGTGGCACCACAACTATGATTTTGTCAATGTACAAAAAAAGCATAAATGGAATATAAGTTAAACATTAATACAGTTTCTGGGGTACATGAATTTTCATGTTTGTATATGTAGTATAATATGGTGTGCATTTATGAATAAAAAGGGCAGCAACCACTATATTATAAATCAAGGTTAAGATTAAGAAGAGTAAGAAATATTCCTCATTTTTCCATACTTTTACTTTTCTGGTATTTTAAAAGCCTGATGATCTAAGAGCACACACATTTACTTATCTTTCAAAGACATAATCACACTGTCATCCGTTTCAGTACCACAAAAGATGGATAGCATAACATGTACTTAAAATGGGTTCATTAATTATCAAAAAGATAAGTGTTTCATCAGGTATATACAGCAGATAATATTTATCTTTTCTCATAGAGTAAAAAGATTAAAGTAATTCTTACACACATACTGGAAAAGAAAAAGGCTGCACCATTGAAAGTTTCATAAAGTGACACTAGATAATATACTCTGCCACTAAAGACAAACTTACACAAACATAACCACAGATGACTTCTATCACATTCAACTTTGGCAGCTGAACACCAGAGTGAAGCCATATATTCCAACTTTAACTACTTCATAAACTTTCTTTTGTTTCTTAGTAAAAATAATATATATATATTATATATATATAAATTTCTTTCCGCATGATTGTACTTTCCATTGTAATATTTGAGAATTAATTACTGGATAGCAATGATTAAATAATGTAAGTCAATAACATGATAAACTGACATACAAAAGGAATGATCAAATTATTGTGATAATTTCCAGAAAGGAACATTAGACTGATATTGGCATTAGTAGTGAAAATATTATCGATAACTCAGGAATATTATTACATCCTTACCAGAAGGAAACACATGATGAAAAATTAAATTTAGGGTTTTGCTGATTTACCTCAACTGGTTCAAAACAACAAAAACAAAACCTTTGGTGGGGGGAGGGTCTTTTTAAAAACTTCATTAAAAATACTGATTTTTTTCCCCTGCTACAACTTTAATACTCTTCTTTGAAATCCATAATTCATATAGTCTTCCTTCTGCACAATGTTTCTAAAGTTGAGACATTATAGCCACACATATCAGTAAGGATAAAAAACTATAATCCCCAAGTGTTCTGACTGTAGTGATGGTCTTGGAAAAAGGGGCTATAGTATATTGTGAATAAGTTTGTAGAACTTCCAATGCGGTGTGATAGCTTAAACAAACATTTCACGGAAAATTTAAGGAAGTATTAAAACTATGTTTTTTTGCTAGTTTTGCCTGTCACATGAATCACTTTCTATTTATATCTAATTGTGAAGTCCATATTGTTTTTCTGTATTTCACACTGCCAAGTTAAGTAGTGGTGAAATCTAATTTTATGTTAATCAAGAGATATGTATCTTATTCCTCTTAAAAAAATAAAAATAAAAATCTCCATGGAGTAAAACCAGTTGTGTGCAGAAGTAGTATCAGGTATGGGTTGTAAACATTGAGCCTGATCCAAAAGGTGCTGAAGTCAATGGAGAGACTCCTGCTGACTTCAATGGGCTTTGAATCAGGCCCCTTATTCTTAAGCATTGCATTGGTTTATTTAATGTAATATTATGTATGATTCTCCCCTAGACATTGCTAATGTAAACTGTTTTCTCTCTATCATTTGAAAGACAGTTGATGTACATGGCAGTTAAAAATAAATTCATTGTTTGAATATTTGTTGCAATCTAATTATACATATCTGATCTTCAGTTTTAAAAATTAAGTATTTGAAAAACCTTTCTGTAATGGGCTCTTGAGAAAGAGAATTTTTGCAGTTAGAATAGGACTTGGTTGTTTTGAATAATGCAGCTTTCTACATCTTTAGTACACACATAAGCGAGTACTGCAACATATCGGCAGACCGAAAAACTGATTCAGTTGTTAGCAAACTATTTAATATATTTAGGTGAAAATATATGACTATGGGGACATTAAAAATGAAAACAATAAAAATTAGCACTATCAATTTTGTTTGTTGCTCTATTTGAATTGCACTATTTCTCTTGCATACAAGTTCACCTTTCCTCATCATTATCAATTCATTCAAGCAGTTCATAAACACTGATAAAGGGGTCTACTGAAATTTAATGGCAAAAATGCCAGGAACAGTATTGGAAGTATACATAGGTCAGTGATTTTTGGAGACACAGCCTTCTTGAAAATGTTGTGCTGACAGTTTGTGTTTCAACAGCTTTCAAAGAATGTTTTAATGGCACATATAAACTTAAGATGTTCTAAACATGTTAAAGAAAGGAACTATAGTTTAGTTCAGGCCTTCTCTCCCCAAAGTGAGTTTATCTCAAGTTAGTTAAAACGACAGAGCCATTCCTATTGAACACTTAAAGAAATGTAATAAATAAAACACATCCAAAATGCTCAAGGCTATTTAACTCTAAATGGTAATATTTTCCCATCAAAGTATTAATGAATTAAATGCATAAAGAATAGCAAATGCATCAATGTTTAATTCCTGTGAAACTGAAAGGAATATCTAGTATTTAACTGGCACATTGTATACATTTCTTCAAGTATGTGAGGTTCACAGAAAAAAAGAGCTCAAAATGTAAATGTCTGTTATTACCTAAAGATTGGCCATAAAATATCATTAAGATATTAATTGGTCAAGTGTGCATTGATCAGAGCATGTGGTGAATAATTTTTAAAATTAAGATTTTTGGTAATAATTTGGTACTTTCTAGTGACTTAATTTTAAGAACATTTAGCTATACTCAAATGTTAGTGAGATTAATGAGGTTAGATTCCTATCTGATTTAGATGCCCAAAACTGTTCAAAAATGTTTCAAACAGATACATTATTTGGTGTGTACAATGCCATCTCTCTTTTTCATATTAATGCATACACTTATGCACACAAACACACACATATTAAGACAATATTTTCTTTATAACATTAATACTGTGAAGGTTTAACTAATGCACACACACTCATTAAGATATTTTCTTTATAAGATGAATACTGTGAAGGTTTAACTAATTTTGCTGGAAATATTTAGGGAAAATACTGTTGGCATTCTTATGCATTGAGTGTATTCCTACATTCCAAAACCATAAAATAATACAAAACTAGAACTGGGTTCAACAAACATATGCTGTGTAGAAGTTAGTTCATGGATTGCAAAGAGTGAATGACAGCCTGTTTTCTGATCCTTACTTCTTCAGTCTAACTGAAGATTAGAACTGGCACCTACCCTTATGCTAATGAATACCTAATTAGAGACACCTCCTAGTCAATAAACTGCTCTCTTATCATCAGTTAGATTACCTGACAAGCCCTTTCACTCCACTTCTGGCCCACCAAGAATCTTCATTCTTTTTCTCGTCTTCTTTTCTGTAAAGAGAACTGATCCCGCATAATCCCTGGAATAATGCAGCTTCTCTCATGGAAGAGCTGGTTTCCCTCTTCCCTTTTTTACATCAAGCTAATGGAGCCAGTAGGTATTCTATTGATCTTTTCTCTATGTGGTTTCCTCAAGGATTTGACAGACTTCCTTACAGGTTAAACATCCAGGCTTTCTGAAGTGGTTATAAAGCTTTGTTTTTGATTTTTCTAACTTTTCCTGAAACCCTTGCTCATCCATAATCTTTAAAAGCTCAGTTGATGCCATGCAGAGCAAAGGCTTATTTCTTTGCTGAACTAATCTAGACACTGTCTAGTGTTGAGTACAGTTGTCTGATTCAAATCTTCTGTTACAAAGCAGATGACATCTAGCGAGATGTCATGAGAAGAGACTAACAATGACAATTCACTTATCCCTTAGAAAGAATCAATTCTCCCACAATGCATCTGTCAGAGAACTCTCACTCAGTAAAAGCAATTTTTCTAGCTGTCTGACACTGTAATTGCTCTTAAATTTTCAATGAACGTTTTACAAGAACTCCCCTGAACCATGATGAAAAACTTAACTTTTTCTAAAAATGAGAAGCTGACAGGATGAAAGAGGTCTTTCTCTTTAAAGCCTTGCTTGCTTGAGTAGGAATTCTTTCATATCATCAACAAGCTGTTGAATAGAGGATAGATTACTTTCCATTTATTTCATCAATCAGATTAAAGGCTCTCCTTCACAATGCCCTTTAAACAAGAGCTGTTTATGATGTCCTCCCAGGTTCTACTTTAATGTAGTATTAAATCACCCTGGGCAGAGAGGCAGGCAAAGCATATAAATATGATGAATATCTGACAACATTTAAGTATTGCATACATTCAGGTCATTTCCCTATTTCTTGTCATACTGCAAAAAAATGTGAAAGCTCTTCATCCTCCTAGAACAGCTTTTAATGCCAAGCAAGCAAAAATAACATCTGGATAACAGTGATTTGCCCATCCTCATACCTTAAAAGAAGTTGTACATATTTAGAAAAAAATTACAAATGATTAATTGTCTATGCTCTTCTAACAGATATGTGTACATCACATCAGCAAACAGAACTGGCTCTCCATACACTTCCCTTAATTAAGTCTGAAAGATTAATTTTACTTGTAGGTGTAGACCCTATTGTTAGCTTACATCAGTATTACAAGGAAACAGTAAATGAACTGCTTATTTCATTTGTACACAGTAGAACTCTTTTATTAGAATGAAAAATATGTACAAGCTACAGCTGATATTTCTTGAACAGTCAATGAGACTTTTGGTGTTATTGACTATCAGATTAAAGGCTCTATCACTTATTATTTAGATTATTCGTCAATTCAATAATATTAAACATGCTAACACATACTAATTTTACCCTGGCGACTAGAGAATTATAATACACAATGATGCATCCTGCAATTTTTTAAGATCATGCTAAAGCTTAATAAAATGTATAGACTTTCTAAATGCCAATTATCTGTGACAGAAAAGAGAATTCTAATGTGATCATTGAACATGGAGGTACCTTCATAAACACAATGGACATTAGTAACACTAACTATGAGACTACACTTCTTTGGGACAAATAGAATGATATGTTTTCTGAATACAAATCCCATAACAATTCTAAACTAATTGCCTAAGCAATTACTAACAAAAAATAGTCCTGTGGGGGTAAATTTGTTAAATGATTTTTAAAATGTTCACACCAAATTTAAATGAAAAATGTCAGTTTTATTCTTTTCCAAGTGATATCTCCTCCTTTTCCTTCAGAAATGTTACCCTTGTGATGTGTCAGTAAGTAGGGGGAGACCAGTTACCAGTTTAGAAGTGCTCGCACTTATAAGGAGCTCTCCAGACTAAATCTGCCTGCCTGCTGCATGTTGCAGGACTGGTGCCTTAGACAGTAAGCTCCTTAAGGCAACAGGGATCTTGTTTTCCTGAATGTACATTTTTGTACAGTTCCTAACACATTTGGGCCCGAATCCTCACTGGAGGCTTTAAGTAACAACAACAGACATTTTTGTGCCGTCTCCCCCCAAAATTACACAGATTCTTCTGCCATCCTCAATAAAACCTTCCTAATAGAGATCCAATTTCCTGTCTCCCGTATCCAAAATCTCTCCTTCACACACATTATTGTACCCCCCCAGTCACCCTCTGTGCCCAAATCAAGTTCCCTCTTACAAGTCTACACATATAAGATTTGCCACATAGGCACCTGCCAATAAAAAATGTCCACACATGCACATTAAAGCTCCCATCCTCCAAAGACCTTCTCCTCCTTCCCTATGCTTCCTCCTTAACCCTCCTACCTTGCATTTCTCTTCCAATCCCCCCATTTTCTCTGCTTCCAATCTACCACCGTTTACCTCTTAGTGCTGCTACCTCAGGGTGGGGGAAGAGAAACCCACAGTAGGGCAGAGGGAAGTGCTTGAGTACTTGGACCTCTTCTTCTCCCTGTAGGCTGCAATCAGCAGAAATTAGGATGGAGTGGGTCCAGGAGACATTAAACGGATGAACAGCATCCGGGGAGCATATTTAAGGGGAATGAAGAAAAACCTTTTCATTTTCAGCTACCCAGTTATGGGCAAGTATTTCTAGGGAGAAAAAAGAGTTGTGGAGTGGGGAAGACAGGGTGTCAAAGGCACATGCTCCCCAGCGGTCTTGGAGATTAAGGAGATGGAGCGCTGCACCAGTGCTCAGCCCTTTGTTTAACTGTGGGGAAGAAGGGGCCGGAGCTTTTGCTGCTTTACATGCTGAGTTACCAAGTTGTCCTTCCCCAGGAAGCAGGGGAAAGGACAGCCAAGAAAAAGGGATTTCTGGGATCTTAAAACCTGTAATCTAGGGAGAAAACTGGTAATTATCAGGTCTGGAGTGATCCTCCTGAAGTCAATAAGTCTACTTGTGTGTAGATGCTCATCAGTTGAGCAAAGGTGTTCACAGTCTGTCCCACTGTAAGTGATCAGAGGTACCTATATGTATCTGGATGCACACTTCATAGTGTATGTGTGTCAAACCTTCAGTGACCAGGCTTAGTTTTTGAAGGATAACTACTTATACTGTGAACGCTGACTTTCTTGGCTTCTTCCTGCAGGCCGAGTCCTCCTCAGTCCTCAGCTACATGCCAGTCATTCAACAGCAGCACACACTGAGCACAGGCTCCTGAAAAGCATGATCTAAGTGCCTCCGCTATTTTGAAAGGGGAATCTTCATTTCTCTTATAGCATCATTTATATAACTAATAACAAAACAAAAAAAACCCAAATCCAAACCCAAAGATAAAATATTTAAACACAACAATATGAACCCATTTATAAAATTATCTATTGCAGGGTCCTCACACATGCTCAGAAATATGACACTTTTATTTTCTTTTGTTGATGTCCCAGCACATAAACAGAGCTGTTTACCTTGCTTGTTAAAGAGTTATCATGCCTATTTTGCTTCTCCTCTCCTGCCTTGAAAAGTAGAGCAAAGCAGACAACCCCTTTCTGGCTTTTGGACAGTATTTGTACCAGGTATTATAGAAAGGAGATGTCACAGACATAATTCATCCTTTTCAGCCAGGAACTTGTCCTCTTTAATACAGAACATACCATTATCTTTTGACATTCTAAAAAATTCACAGCTGAACCAGAAAGTCAGAAACCAGAAAGTTATGTCCATTACATGTATGTCCCCCACCCCCGTATCTTAGGGAAGACTGAGTACATTTATTCCCACTCTGGCACTACCAGATAATGGTGCCTATTCCTGTTCTCATGAAACCAATGGAGCTTCCATGAGAGCACAATTCAGGCAGGTACTTACACAGGTGCCCAAATTTATGTACATGAGTAGTCTCATTGACTTCAATCAGCATATTCACATGCTTCACATTAGCCGCATTCTTAAGCACCTTGGTGAATTGGGTCCTTAGACCATTGTATATAAAGCACGTGCTGCTGTACTGAGAGATCGGCATGTAGCTGAAGACTGGGGAGGACTCAGCCTTCAGGAAAAAGCCAAGAAAAGCCAGAATTCACAGTATAGACAGGTTTCAGAGTAGCAGCCGTGTTAGTCTGTATCCGCAAAAAGAACAGGAGTACTTGTGGCACCTTAGAGATGCATCCGAAGAAGTGGGTTGTAGCCCACGAAAGCTTATGCTCTAATAAATTTGTTAGTCTCTAAGGTGCCACAAGTACTCCTGTTCTTTTTACAGTATAGACAGTTATCCTTCAAAAACTAAGCCTTCTCACTGAAGCTTTGACACACTACATACAGAAGGGTGAATCCTAGATACATGTTTGCACCCTTGAAGACATACAAATATGAAATACCAAGAAGCTTTGCAATGTCAACATGTAAGTAGGAGGGGATGATGACTGTTATTACTGGTTTTCTTTCACAATATTTCAGATCTAGACATAAGACATACATTTTTCAGACAGGAAAATCATGATTAAATGTAACTGTTTCTTATTTAGAAAGTGTTATTTGGGGATTCAATGTCATTTACTGTTCATGCATACACTCAGAGTCAAATTGGACTTTTAAGACTATCCTTTGAAATTATGAACAGGGAGTTCTGATGCATGCTCATGTGGTACGTAAGATGGACAACCAAACCAATTCTCCGTGCTATTTATATGATGGGGTTGGGAAGGAAGCTGAGTAGTCTACTTTCTACCCTCCTCACCCCTCACTGTGGAAGACAACACCAGTTCTGAATAATGGAGGTTGCTGCAGGGAAATGGGGTGATTTGAACTGTATGGGAATGGTGATCTGTGAGGCACGGTGAGGACCTCTTTGTATTAGGTGAAACGGAATAAGCATCTGACCTTTGGAACGCTTCTCTGAGCTGAACTCCAAACTTCTGGGGACTTCCTCATCACTAGAATTTTATAACTGAATTATGAGGATTTAACTGAAGCAGAAACACATCCTATCTCTTCTTACTTATAAGTAGAACTCCATAGTAGGCAATTAGGATACTTCAGTCCTTATGAAGCCATATTTCTACCACAACTAATTGATTTTACATCAGGCATGTTAACTGAATTTATGAGACTTGAATAATGTCTTTATCTGCACCTTAACAACTTATGGTGCATGTGGGGGGAAATGATTTCTTTAGATCCTATACTAAATGTACAGAAATAAAATGGTAACAGCTTACGATATATTTAAAAAATAGTGCAATTTAGCAAATACTGGCCACAAAAATCTCCCTAAAAGATTAAAAGGAAAATAATTAGTGGAGACAGAGGCAGAGACAGACAAAGAGACAGATAATATGTATGAGTAAAGAAAAAAATACCTAATTTTTGTCAGGAATGTTTATAGGATTGTGATAGAGGATTAGAAATGGAGTTGCTGCTAGTTTATGTCTTAATTCTATTTTAGCCATTTTTCTGTTTTGTCCAGGAAAGCTCTATAATGATGGACTGAAGAACAGAAGTAACCTCCATTGACTTCATTCACTGTAATCTCATTGACTGAATTCTTATGTAGATCTCATCTGCTCTCCCTATCCTTGAGGTCAGTTCTGCTGCTTTAGGATAGAAGTAACTAACTTCCATTGAAGTTGCAATGGGCAATAGCTGATCAGTGCTGAATACAAAAACCTTAATGGCATTGTGCAGGTGGAAGATACTCTACATTGTTTCAGAACAATTCTTTATATTTATCCAAATCCGTCTTACTGGATCACTTTAGCACTGCGGCTTTCAGCATCACATCTATCGGTTGTTATAAACATTATCTAGGGTTGGTGGTAACAGAGCTGGTCTTTCAATGGTTTTTTATTGGAAAATGCCCATTTGTTGAAACCAAACCTTTTTGCAGGATGTAAAAAAACATTTCCCACCCAACTCTAGTTGATAATTTTGCAATAAATATGTCCTGTAAACTGAAATAGAGAATAGACAATGAAAATAAGAATGAAAATCTTTTTAAACTTTAAATGAGTTGTTTGAAGGCATCTAAATTCCATTCCTAAACTTTAGTAAAAATACATACATTTATTGTAGGCATTGCTGTTCAAGTGGGTCTTCAGGACGTATTAGAATGAGGAGAGTGTCCTGGTAGATCAGATCAGATAAGGCACTTCACACATAAGAGGGAGTGTGGGGAAAAAATGTGGTAGCTGTGAGAAAACCGGGAAATTGGAGAATTGAGGTTGGCATTGCTGGTGGAGCAGAAGATGTGGGGAGTGACATGGAAAGAGGTAAGGTAAATAGGCACAACATTATTTAAGTTATGCCTTGAATGCAAGGATAAAAATCTTGAAATTGATGTTTCAGAAAAGAGAGAACTGGAATGTGGTCAGATCAATGTCTCATAAATATGAACCTACTGGCTGTGTTTTGTATGGACTATGGGAGAGTAGAGAAGAGGGAAGTGAGCATTGGGATGGTCAGAAAGGAGAATGCTGTACTTATCAAGGTGGGAGCCGGTGAGGGCCCAGAAAGGACTCTTGCTTGCATGGACAGAAAAATAAAGTAAGATTTTTAGAAACATGAAGAAAGAAGTGGCATGATTCCAGCACATCCTGGATGTGGATGGTGAGGAAGAGGAAGGAGTTGAAGATAACGCTCAGGTTTTGGACCAGCATGACAGAGAAAGTAGTAGTGTGCTCAACAGTGACAAAAGATGAGGAGAGTTGGGAAGTTTTGGGAAGAAAGATAATGAAATCAGTTTTGGCCATGTTCAGTATAAACGGGTCATGTGAGACATCCCGAAGAGAAGTAAGAACAACAGACTAAAATGAGGATTTGGAAGGGGGAGACAAGTCAGGAGGAGAAAGATTTATGGTTCATACGCATAGAGCTGTCAGTTGTAGCTCTGTAAGGGTATGCGTACACTGCATCTGGGAACATGCTTCCCCATGCAAGTACGCAGAGATGAGCTAGCTTTGCATGAGCGAGCACACTAAAGGTAGCAGTGTAGCCGGGGTGGCCTGGGCGGCAGCTCAGGCTAACCACCTGAGTACATACACAAGGAGTCCTGAGTGGGTTTGTACTCAGGCAGCTAGCTCAAACTGCTGCCTGTGCTACTCCTGGCCACACTACTATTTTTAGCTAGCTCCAGCACAGCTAACACAAGTCTGTCTACTCATGCTGGGAAGCATGCTCCTAGCTGCCGTGTAAACACCCTACATTATGAGCTAGGCCCGGGGGTGATTCCCAGCTTGCGTACACAGACTTGTACTAGTGCTTTTTGGTGAAAGGATAAATAACAGTCTGGCCACTGTAGCACAGGCAGTTGCAGTGGGTGCACAACTTAGCCATGCTGAATATGTACCCACTGCTCCAGGTGGGTTTGTACTCGGCACAGCTAAGCTCAGCCCCCACTGATGCTCCCTGTGCTGCTGCAGTGACACTACTGTTTATACACATGCTAGCTTGATAAGAGCTAGTGCATGTGTACATGAGCTGGGAATCACATCCCTAGCTTGTATTGCACATATAGCCTATGTGGATGAGATCCCTCAAAGACAAGGAGAAGAGGAGGGGGCCAAGAACACAGCTCTTTGAGACTCCTCCCCTCCAAACTGGAAAAGGGGAAAAGGAAGACCCATCCAAAAAGAGTCTGAAAGAATGGCCAGAAGCATGAGGAAAGCCAAATGACAGTGTCACAAAAAGCAAGGGAGGACTTGAATAGGTGGGTTATGATCAAAGAGTCAAAAACAGTGGAGAGGTCAAGGAGGGTGAGTGAGGATGGACACTAGGCCCCAAGACTGAGACCGGGCCAAGGAGAGATTGTTCACAACCTTTCTAAATACAGATTTAGTGGGTGGAAGGTATATTGGAGAGGTCCAGGATGGAATCAGAGGAGAGGAACTCAAGGCAGACACTGTAAATGGCTCATTTAATGCGTTTAAAGGTTAAAGGTGGCAGAAGAGGCAGGTGTGAGTGAAGGTTGATTTTTTGAAAATGGTGAGACCACAGCCTGGAAATACTTGTATTTTGAAGGGAATGAACCAGAAGAATGGTTGGTTAAGGAGGAAGGAGCAGGAAAGGGTGAGAATGGCTATAAGGTAGTTCTTCAAGAAGGAGATTATGGGATCAAGAAAGTACTGTACTGCCTGCCCCAAGCATTCAAAAATTATGAAGCAGGCCTCAAGAGTTGGTAACACTGATAGTGGATGTAGGGTTACAAAGGAGCAGATGAGAGACTTTTATGTTAATGACAAGGGAGAAGAAGGAAAGGGAGTCAGAGGGCTTTATCATATATTCTTCATGTACCACATTTGTATGCACTATTTTAGAAATGTCCAAGAGATTATAACTATTGTACTCTTTCTTATATGCCTCCATCTGTAAAACCCAGCTGCCTTAACAGAGCGCTTAGAGGGAGAAGATGATTATAACTTACCACATTTTGGAATATCTAAAAATTCCCTAAAATAGCATTTCCATATGTAGTATTACAAATTAAAATCTGGGACTGCACTGCATAGAAACAATTGCTGTGTTCAGCTGGGAAGCTAGGAGTTTCCCATTTCCTGTGAAATAAAGCTCTCATGGGCAATAAGTCTTTATGCCAGTTAGAGGTCCTGGGCTAAACATTTGCCAGTTTGAGCTTTGGCATGGTGAAACCGCTGGGGGAAATTCTGCACATTTGGGTGGGAGAAAGAAGAACGTATTTCTCTTACTTTTTTTAAAAAAAAATTCTGAGCTGATTGGAACTGCTTAGAGGTTTGCAATGTGGATTAGAGGGCAGTGGGCAGGTGAAGTGCTCATTACATGTGTGGAATATTTCATTTCCACCATGCATCTCCAGTTCAGATCAATACACCTATTATTCAAATATTGTTGCTTCTTACATTCTCCTGAAATCCAAGGGTGGTTTTTAATAGCCCTCAAATGCCTTCAATTTGAGTATCTTTGTAACCCCAGACATAAAGAAAAAGAGATGGCACCAACACAAAACAGCAAGAGTGAGGGTGAAGATCAAGCCTCCCTCAGAAGAAAGCTTAGAAAGCTCAGGAAGATGTGCAATTGTGTAAAGGATATCAGTTGTTCATATCACAATGGATGTTTTTATTTAGTGTTTAAAAGATACAGATTTTAGCATCAAGCTTTTGGCACGGCACTCATACCAACCTGTGTTTTATAAATTCCACAGAATAAGATCAAATCTGGTCCCCACTTTTGAGAAGTCTGGGTATAATTTTGCATTATCAAAGAGGTGCTCCCTATGTATGAGATACCTGGATGTGTCAATGTCTGAAGGACACCTTTTTGGTATAGTCAGCAGAAGGGGATCTATTGATACAAGCAAGGACATCTAGAGGTTAGAGTCAATGGAATAATTATGTGCAGCGGTGAGTCAAAGATGGGAAAAGGAGCCAATTTTTTTTTTTTTTACTTTATGAAAAAAAAATCAAAGCATTTTCAGTCACAATTACAAATGGTATATATGATGAAAACTGTGCAAGAGACCATCCTCTTTAGGAAACCTCCTGTTTCAAGAAACTGCTTCTTAAGTGCTTACAAATGTACTGAGTACACTTTTGCTCCACCTTTATTGGAAGGCTATGTACTGAATTAAGCAAAAGATTGCTATAGGTCTCTTAAATAGCAGCTTAAGACAGGGTTCACTATATTTCTCTTTGTCTCTCTTGAGTTTGTTTGGATGTGTATATTGTTTACAGTGGATTCTTGTTTGGAAGAAAGCATGTACTAGGAATAAGCTTTGGGGAAAAAAAGGAAAAAAATGGGCCTTTACAAAGATTTTGGAGTTGACATGTTGCCACAATTTGAGCTAAAATATAGAATTCCACATGAGACACTTTTTGAAATCATAAACACTGGCAGTATTTTTCCTACCTTTTAACCATTAGTGGTAGACATTTTTAGGTAGAAATAGAGCTAAGAGAATGTAAGCTAAAGCAGCTCTACCACCTACCTTCAGGTAGATTCATATGTTTCTGTTTAATATAGTTCAATTGCCAGTCTCATTTATTACCCACCAAGATGTGAAACTACAAGGTGAGGTTAAAGTATCACCAAGGGTATCTTCATCACTTCAATATCATTGCCTTAAAAAGCACTGACCAGAAGAAGTAGATGACCTCATTTCAAAATTATTACAGTACAGAGAACTCAGTTTCAACATTATAATTCATTTTCTTACAAAATATTTCAAATTTATTATCACTTTCCTGACATATAATGGCTAATCGTTAAGGATAGCCACTTTAACATAATATGAATACACATTTCTCCATAGGTAATACAACAGTTCCTGCATTAGCATTATTGACTAAGGTACATTTAACTTCTTCACTAATACTTAATGGAAGGTTAATGTATAAGTCAGAAGATTAAATGGCTTTTACTTAAAACAAGTATATTGATTAAAATAACTTAGTGAGGTTTTAAAAGATGATGATATAAAAGTAGTCACACTTTTAAATATTTTATTTAATATTATGAGCAAAATGTGGGCTAGAGAAGATCAAGATTACTGGAAGTTATTGTACTAATTGTATTTTGAGCTAATTATTGCTCCTAGTTAACAAATGGATATTTTATATTGAAAGGTAACAAATCATGCCTGCTAAATTTAGTGCTTACAAAGTTAACTCTATTCCATCAACCTAAGAATTACCCGAGCTTTACAAGTAATGTCCTTCATGTACAACCTTCTACTATCATATACCTGGCATCATTAAGGGATAGAGTAACCTTCCAAGTACAGAACAACTATTCAGTGCCAATGAAGTATAGTTCTATTTTCTTTTCATGTTTTGTTATTACTATTTAAATATGTTTGTGTTAAACTTAATACTCTTTCTCAAAACTATTTAACTACAGTTATGTTTGTACTGTAACTATTTTCTTTCTTTGTTTAAACTCTATATTCCATCAATATACAATACTTAAGAATTAACCTTTTTATCATGTGAAATAGGATGCCTGGGGTCATTCACCTGTTTACTTCAGTTTCAGCCCAATCAAAAGCTCATCCTGAGAATTTTTGCTCTAAGGCGGCACACAGTGACACCTGGGGGCTTTGCTCAATTCTCAGCTGAGCCTTTTCACTGGCATGGAATTCTTTGTATCAAAAGAAAATGATACAAAGTTGGCGTGTGCAGGTAAAATACCATAACAACTATAAACCACATTTGTAGAAAAATCTTTAGGTGTTAAGGGAAGTATATTAAGTCCCCTGATGTAGTTGGTGAATACTATGTGCTGGTGAAATACAGGGCTTTATTCACCAAGAGGCTCAGGAGGCTTGGTACAGAGTGATTTTGAAGGTGCAGTTTTTGGAGAACCGGAAGAGCTAAAAAGGCAGGGGAACACTGAGAATGGGCGGGACACATGCTTAACAGATATAGTTGTTTCACTCATCCTCAGTGAGTAGCTACAGGCCACCTGTATATTATGTCCTCCAAAAAAACCCAATCAACCAATTATGCATTTGATTTAACTACAGTGACTTAAATTGGATGAGGATAAAAACAGTAAATATATATAGTATCACAACATTGAAAAAACCCCAAAAAGCTAGTGTCTCAAAACTTTCCCCTGCCTCCCAGGGGCAGGAAGATTGTAGAACATTATCTGTGGTATATTGTGTTGGTGCTAGTGTTGAGATATACAGGATATGTACTGTTAAGTGTCTTCCATTGTAAAAATTTCATGCTTTTGAAATGCTTGTGATATATGGTAGTTTAAGATCTGTGTGTAGTTACTGCACCTTGCAGAACTTTCAGTGTGGTGGAGTTAAAAAGATCACATTCTGGGAACGTTTCCAGACCTGAAGATTTCTGTGTAAGGTCAAAAGCTTGTCTCTCTCACCAACAGAACTTGGTCCAATAAAAGATATTACTGTGAGAGATCCCCTTGGGACTGTCACTGATGTGCTGAAATTACAGCTGAGCCCATTTTCCCTGACAGCTTGGGACTCCAGAACCCTGCCTTGTTGAGCTAGACATGCTAGCCTGCTGCAACACAGACCCAGGGTCTGGACCACGCCTCCAAAGCTGCAGATTTTAACTAAAAACAGCTGAGCAGGTTACCTGTCTCCAGTACCCAGAGACCCAGCTCCCAATCGGATCCAAACTCCAAATAAATCCGTTTTACTCTGTATAAAGCTTATACAGGGTAAATTCATAAATTGTTCACCCTCTATATCACTGATAGAGAGAGATGCCCAGCTGTTTGCTCCCCCAGGTATTAACCACTTACTCTGGGTTTATTAATAAACAAAAGTTATTTTATTAAGTATAAAAAGTAGGATTTAAGTGGTTTCAAGTAATAAGAGATAGAACAAAGTAAGTCACCGAGCAAAATAAAACAAAACATGCAAGTCTAAGCCTAATACATTAAGAAACTGATTGCAGGTAATATCTCACCCTCAGAGATGTTCCAATAAGCTTCTTTCACAGACTAGACTCCTTCCTAGTCTGGGCCCAATCCTTTCTTCTGATACACTCTTTGTTAGATCTAGCAGACATCTCAGGTGGTAGGCAGGGGTTTTCTCATCACTGGCCGCCCCTTTTGTTCTGCTCCCCCCCTTTTATAGCTTTGGCACAAGGCAGGAATCCTTTGTCTCTCTGGGTCCCCACCCCTCCTTCTAAATGGAAAAGTAACAGATTTAAGATGGATTTCATTATCAGGTGATATGGTCACATGTCACTGTAAGACCCCCTAGTCTCCATTCCCTATAGGCTGGCCCACATGTACACAGGAAGGCTTTCAAGTAAGTAAGGCCATTTACAACTAATTGTTTCTGGAGCACCCTTAATGGCCTCCACTTTATATGTTTACATCAGTGATACATGTTTATATTTTATCCTCCTAACTCCACATATAGAAATAATACATGCAAACAAATAGGATGAACACACTTAGTAGATTACAAACTTTCTAATGACACCATACAAGGGCTATTTAGCGTAAAGTATATTTCAATTATGTCATATTCATAAGCATACTTCCATAAAGCATATGGAGTGCAATGTCACAATTACTTCCACCCTCCCTCCCTTCTCTCTCTCTCTCTAATATCCTGGAGCCAACATGGCTACCACACCACTGCAATTTTCAGTAGCAGATGCAGCTGGCGCCATGATGTAGACTGAACTTAAAAGTGAAGTAGGAATGAATGTAACATGTAAACAAGGGCATTATGCTGTCTCAGCTGGCTGTCCCCAGCATAGGGACCATCCATCCTGGATTTAATATAGAACAGTGTTCTTTTTATGTTGATGTCCCAACGTCCCAAGAGCTTTTTCCCCCCTGTGTTCCAGTTTTTCATGTAATCAACCAAACCTTCTCTGTATTGTTCAAGGCATATTTCTGGAATGATATCAAGTGTATTTAGCACCACTTTTTCACCCACATTATGCAGAGTACATGTTTTGTATGAGACATTGTGCAAGGCCAAAGCTTGCTAAATGACAGTATTATACTCTAAGTCCACTGAATCAATGACCTGGTCCATAGGCATCCACTCCGTGGGTGTTCCGGGGCTCAAGCACTCACCAAAAAAAAAGGGGGGGGGATGCTCAACACCTGCAGGGCTATATTAATCTTTTGTGGGCCCCAGTGCTGGGACTGTGGCCCCACCTCACACTCCACCCACGCTCCGACTCTTCCCCCCGAGACCCTGCTCACTGCTCCATCCTGAAGCTTCGTCCCCACTGGCTTCCTCTCCCCAAGGCCCCAACCATGCTCTGCCCTGAGGCCCTTCCCCCACTTAGCATCTTCCCCCTGAGGCCCCACCTGCGCTCTGCCCCGAGACCCCAGCCTCGCTCTTTCCCCTGAGGCTTTGCCCACCGCTTGAACGGAGGGGAGGGTGTGGAGAGGAATACCCACCAGCAAAAACAAAAGTCAGCACCTGTGATCTGGTCAAAATCCCTGTTCTGGCCCTGGGATCCCTTGCTTTGTTCCACTGCATGGTCACCAGCACCAGAAAGAAGGAAACAAGACACAGAGGAGTCCAAAGCTCTGCTGAACTCAGCATTTCTTTTAGCTTCTCCGCTGCTCCAGGTAGAGCTTTCCTACCACTATGGAGCAGATAAAGGAAATGAGCCAGAATGGGGAGCACTTAATTATTTTACATTTTGAAAAAATGTCACCAAAAAGTGACACAGTTTTTGATTTTGAAAATACATCCACTTTAGACAGTAAAGCCTGATACCAACCTTGGGCGGCGGGTATCATAGGCAGGGGTAGGCTGTGCCTTCCCAAACAACCGAGAGTGGCCCCGCCCACACTCTGTCCCCAGCCCAGGCCCCCTCCTGTGGTTTCCAGAGCGTTTAGCCCAGGCTGCCTGGAGCTGGCTGGCCTGCATCCTGCAGGGAGTCAGGGCAACTGGTGCTGGGGCTGCACCGCCTGGAGCCCTGGGGCTGGCCGCATCACCCGGCCTTCCGGAGCACTGGGGCTGGCCGCCTTGCTGCCCGGAGCACTGGGGCAGGCGCACCGGGGCTGGCTGCACCACCCAGAGCACCGGGACTGGGGCCTCGCCCCCTGGCTGCCCGTCCCTGGGGCCGTGGTGCCGCGGTGGGGGTGCTCTGGGATCCTGCAGGGGGAAGGAGGGAGACAAAGGGGGGAAGAGGGGGATCTTGGGTGCAAGGGGAGGGGCCGGCGGCTAGCCTCCCCCAATGGCTGGGTCACCGGCCGCCCATGATTCCAACCACTACATGCCCCCTCTGTGTAAAGGAATGAACACTACCCCTGAAGAAGTAAAGCCACCTGTATTCTGCTGCCTCTGAGGGAATCTTACTGAGACATGTCTGTGCTGGGAGGAGAGTCGGTCCTGTTGCTTCAGGTCCAGGAGCATAGAACACATCTTGTAGTATTTCTGTTTTTGTGCAGATGATCAAGTCACCTACCAATTAGAACTGTTAACACGTTCCAATTCCCTCATGCCACTGGCTCATTTAAACCAATAGAATTATAACATGCAACCTAATTTCATCAAATGTGCCTAGGTTGTTACAAGGAGGAGGAAGAAAATTTGTTCTCATTAAATAGGACAAGAAGCAATGGGCTTAAATTGCAGCAAGGGCAGTTTAGGTTGGACATTAGGAAAAACTTCCTAACTGTCAGGGTGGTTAAGCACTGGAATAAATAGCCTAGGTAGGTTGTGGAATCCCCATCATTGGAGATTTTTAAGAGCAGGTTGGACAAACATCTGTCGGGGGTGGTCTAGATAACACTTAGCCCTGCCATGAGTGCAGAGGACTGGACTAGATGACCTTTTGAGGTCCCTTCCAGTCTTACAATTCTATGAGTCTATTCCTAGAGTTTACAATGAGTTATAACTATATGATAAATTTTAAAACATTAGTAAGCTAACACCTGCCTGGGGTTGGTTTAATAACAGAAACAGTTAAAAACTATCCTCAAGTTCCCCAAATAAAGTCCATAATTACAACACAAAAGTTCATACTCAGCTCTGGCATCCTCTGCCCCACCCAGTGCTCTTTTTCTGTCTCACTCTGCTCTTCACAAAACCTCCCTTCTGAACTGAGCTCAGCCTTCCGACTCTGCTTCCAGGCTTGTTGAATTGATCTCAAGGGCCAAAAGAGTTAAAGGCTTATAAACTCTTCCACTGTCCAACCTTGAACAGTATCACCAAGGTTATGGGGGGAGGAGGGGTGTACCGGAGGGTGGGGGGATGGGTTCTACAAAGGCCCTGGTCTAAAGTTTATTGATCAAACCTTCCTTCTCCTCTGATCCCTACTTTCTTATTCATTCATCTTCCCCTAAACGTTTTAACATGATTCATGTTTTTATTGCTGTTTCTAATTATGATGCTCAATCCCTTTTAGACCCACCTATATGGAACTTTCTATCCTTCTTTCTTTGTTTTTCTGACATTCTTCATCTTTTTAAATCCTCTCTCACAACCTATTTGTTTTCCTCTTTTTAATTCTAAATCTATTGATTTGATGTCTTCTCTTCCTGTAAGGCCTTTATTTTGTTCTCACTCAAGACATCTAAATGTTAATTTGGTTCCTTTTATCGTGGATTGCTGATATTTTTTCTTTTATTGCTATATTCTTGCCATTCTTAACACTTTGTATCAAAGGAGCTACATACATTTTAAAAGTGGTTAAAATTATGTGCCATAGGTAATCTAGCTCTTTGCATTACTGAACTTTAAAAATGTCCTATATAGCTGCAGATTAATTTGGGCTAATTAGATATGTATAATTCGGGCAACATTAATACACTGCAATGCAGTCTCCCTTTGGACCTCCATTTGGACCAAGGTTGCCTATGGCTTGGATGTGATCACACGGTCCTTGTATTCCTGGACAGTATGGAGGTTTCTCTGTGAGTCTTTGGTCCACATAATGGTAGAGCAAGGAATAGGTAGACTGGGGGACACACATCATCCCCTTTCCAGTCCTGTGGAGAATCCCTGAGAAAAGTAATACAGCCCTAGATTGTGTTAATTTTGTTATGGAGTCTCCCCATGGGGCATCCAGGGGGTAGTTGTGGCCAGTATGAGTCATTGGTAGTGAAGCTACATTGTAATGTTGTTACCAAGGAATGAGGGTGGATGAAGGGGGTAGCTACCAGGGATCAGAGCCAATGAGATGTTGAGGACCACAGCAGCCTAAAGGCTGCCCTAAATTTTTGTTGATTTAATAATCACAAGGTACTGAAAATGTAGCTCAGGATCTGTGTGGCCCATGGGCAGCTCATATGACTCCCATAATACCTTTCTTCTACTACATTGACAGCAGGGAGAGAGATACAACATCCTAAATTGTCTGTATCGCTGCAGGATCATTCTTGCTCTGGAACAATTCACCTTGAGTTTCGTAGACAGGTTATATAGACAAATTATGCTGAGACTGAGTAGTTGCATTACATTCAGTGATCTAGATCATAGCGTCTCCTGCAGCCCTTTCATCCAATTTTATAATTGTATCATAAAAAACCCCACACCCCTTTTAGTATTTGTTGCAGGGATTGAAGTTAGACTTACTGAATGTAATTGTGAGAAACACTACCCTTTCCTTTTGGGATGATGATACCACATTTACTTTCTTCCAGAGCCTCTCCATTTGTCGACTATCTTTCAGAAATAATTGCCAGTGGTTGGTAGGTTCTTAGCTAAATTCCATTTCCTTAACACTTCACTGTGCATGTGATCTAGATAGGAATATTTGGTGCTCTGTCTAAGTGCTCCTTGAACTTCTTATTGAGCTATTTTAAAGAGAGATTCATTGCTTCTTAGTTGTTTACTTCTATTTTCTCTGTTTTTTTAAAATCAAAGAAAGATTTAAAAGAAAGCTAAAAATCCCAGACATTTTAGAGTCATCTACTTCAGTCCCTTCCTCTTGTATTGATGAGTCTGCTTCTGTATTTATTTTTCCTCAAAAATATCTGCAAAAGCCCCCCTCATCCTCCTTGTCTGGGTCTCTGCCTTTTCCAGCCTTATCTCTTCCCTGCAAGTCTTAACTGAGTCAATCTATTCTTTACTGGTTTTCTCTCACCTTCTTCATTTTCAGTATAGTTTTTTTTAAACTTTTTCTAATCGCAGATCTTTCTAGTCCTTCCCAAAGCCACCATGGCTATTTCTTGCATTCCTATATTTCAGAGGAATTGTAGTCTGTGTCACTTAAATTATAGTATGTTTTAAAATTCTCCAGCCTTTTTGCACCCCAAGGATTTTAATACTTCCATCCTATTCCACTGAATTTACTAGAATTCTTAAGTCATCCAAATTTGCTTTCCTCGGATCTCATTTCATTGTGTTCTCTTTACTCTTTCCTTACTATGCTGAATTTAAGTAGCTCTTGATTGTTAGCGCTTGGTTCCTATTATTCTCACATTCTCAATCACTTCCTCCTTATCAGTATGAAGAAGATCCAAAATAGTTTCTCCTCTGGTTGGATTATCTACTTGCTGGATGATAAACTTGTCCTCTCTGCTTCCTAGGAATTTCTTTGAGGATGCATGTTTAGATATTTGTGTCACCCAAACATTGTAACATAGTTACCCCCTTAGTCTAGTATTCTGTGGTTTTGAACACCTTAAGAAATGGTGCGGGATTTCTCATTATCATGCCCTTCTGCTCGCTGTAATTTCAGCTTTCTTTTTCATTCCTTGTAGTCTTGCCCAAAGTGTCATACCCACCATTCTCTTCATTGTTAAATTTTATCTCACAGGCATAGCAAATACCTGACATTTAAAATCAGCCTTCCATGTCCTCTTCCCTTTCTGTCTCTCCTGTCCATCTCTGTACCAGTTATTCCATTTATGAGAATTACCCCACAGTGATTCAGTTATGTCCATTAAGTCATTTTAACATCACTGCTTGTTCTTGCTTTTTTTTGTCATTCCCCTTGTCCTTTTGCCCTTTTCTCATTCTTCATCTTATGTTGCAAAACAACTCTATCCTTTGCCCTATTTTAATTCAATTATTTGATTTAAGAGCTCTCTTCTCCCCTGTTCTACTTGTTTAAAATTGATCGAGCATGCTCTGCTAGTTTTGAACCCAGGAGTTTGGACCCCATCTACTTAAATGGAATTTTGTACTCCAAACTGACACCACAAGGTGTTCTGATGCTCCATAAGTTCCAAACCCTCCTTCATATTACATGGGTACACCAGCTGGTTATTCTAAAGAAGAATTCTAAAGGTTATTCTTTTCTTTATTCAGTCATGGCATGAGGAAGGTCACTACACTTCCTGCTCCCCACTTTGATTTTATTGAAATAATGCTGGCTGTTTCAATGTGAGTGACACTTAGTGGGAATTCTACAGTATGCCTCAAGGATCTTCTTCAGCCTTCTTGTCACATTCTTTCTTATGTTCCTGGGAAGACAGCACATCATCCTTTCCTTTATTTATGTTACAGGTAGTTTTTCCCTGTGTGTTTTATCTCTTTCACCCACAGATCGCCAGCTGATCTGCCTTTCTAGATTTGTAAGCACTTTTGGGTGGGGTTGTACATTCCTGTGTATTTGTATGGGGCCTAGCATATTTTGTGTGCTAGCGTAATATAAGTCAATTAATCACCATAGAGTCACCAGTCAAAACAGCTTTCTTGTGTTCTTTCTGATAACTCCCATTTTCTGGAGTTATAGTCTATTCTCAGTCACTGGTCAGTGTGCTGTTTAAGTCTGTCTCTCCTTTGTGTCAACAGCAAAATACCTATTACCCTTGTCTAAATTAAATGTCTCCCTGTACATTTCCCTTCTGTTTGTCATACTTCTCTTCTTAATTTCCACATTCTTCCATCTTCTTTTATCTTTGTCCACATTTATCCCATCTCTTATCTGGACCTGCCATGTCTCTAAAGGCAACACAGACTGAGACAGTACATTCACCAGGGACTGTTTTGGCTTTACTACTTTCCATAAGCAATTTCGATAGGTGTAGTTTGATTTCTATATTGGGGGGGGAGGGGCTCCAGTAAGGCCAATGGGGCTGCGCGTGGGGGGGCAAATTCCACACCCATCTAAGGCTTTCAGTTGGGGGGGGCAACATTCCCCCTACCCCCTAAACTACACCCATGATTTCAAATCCTGTTCCAGCCCCTCCACCTTCTTCAGCAAGGAAATCTGCATGTTCATAAATCTGAACAGCACACTTCTTCCATACCAGATTTTTCAGTTCCATATTATCTATGCTAATCTCAGTTGATGCTCCTTGTCTTGTTGGAACCTGTTAGTGTCAAACCACTCTGCTACCCCTCCCTCTGTGAAACTCCTCTGGAGCTCCCTGTTTGTTGCTCTGTGCCTCTTCACTGCTCAAATGTTTGCCTAGTTCATTCATACATTTATGTTTAATCGGTCCTGCTCCTTTTGAGAAGGAGGTTCTTGCACCTTTGGTGATTCTGTCACTTCTATACTAGCTAGACATAAAAATGTTTAAACAAAAAGCAGTTACATTTATATAAAAATAAAATATTCAAATCTCATCAAGAGTCACATTGAACTGACCGAAAAAGCAAGGAAATCCCAAGCTACAACATCCTCACCTCAACCAACTCCATTAAGTGAGAACTTTGATGTTATTCCAAGATAGTTTATTTTCAGTTCATCCAGATCTTTACTGTCCACTTCCCACCCCATTCTATTGTGGCTGGGCAACAGGACTAAAAGGCTGAACAATATGATATAACCAATAATAGCATTATGATGCCAGCAAGTTGAGGGCTCAGTTAATTTTTATCCTTACATTCTAATGTTAGTAGACAAAAAGAGTTCAGGAAATAAAGCATTTTTATCAACTTAACTAGCATAAGCGCTACACAAATAATTGAAAACATACATTTAATATATTTCAAAGTGGTAGCAAATACAGTTTTTAAACATGAAATTTATGTTATGCATGAATAATTGCTGTTTAACAAAATTATAGGTGCTAGGATAAATGGAAATTAATACTTCATTCTTTGAAGCAGAAGAGACCTAAGAGATAACACAAAAGGATACCATATGAGTATACATACACTGAATATCCACTTAATTTGCAAGAGTTCAAAGGACATTCAATCCCAACAGAATGACATCAAAAATGATTGTAAAAATATCTTGTCAAGCAGCATTGTTGTGCTGTCTAGCTTTTTAATCGTAGCATAATGTTAATGCTATTAGAGTTTCTACAAAGACACACAGAGGTCAAGGATGCAAGAGGGGGAAAAAAGAAAAGAGAAAGATTATATGTGCTAATTACATTTTCTGGAGCTTAGCATGATGGTGTGACTATCCCCGGTAACATATATTTTCAGGCTTTGTTCAGATGATGTTATTTTAAAACAATTCCTTTAACATTCACTAATTCTAGAGTATGGTCCGAAGAGTCCTGCGCAAACGCCGGGAAAATCAGGTTTGGTGTTTAATGGCAAGCCTGGAAAAACTTTCAGTTTCAACTTATCTAGAATTAGATTTCTGTCCTCAGACAAAGATCCAAATACAAAGTACACAGAAAAAGAAACTGAATATTTACAGTGAGCCTCACTCAGCTATATTGATAAAACACTGATGTATGGCCATTGATTGCAATGGTGTAACTCCTGATTTACACCCATGTGTGACAATTGAGTCCAGTATTTCTTTTCTGATAGGTCCTATCACTTCCTATAATCAGGGCTGGCTCCAGGGTTTTGGCCGCCCCAAGCAGCCA
>NW_020664420.1:25025077-25073101 GCF_002925995.2 Terrapene triunguis
CGCGATCGCGATCTGCGGCGGCAATTCGGCGGGAGGTCCTTCGCTCCGAGCAGGAGTGAGGGACCGTCCGCCGAATTGCCACCAAACAGCTGGACGTGCCACCCCTCTCCGAAGTGGCCGCCCCAAGCACCTCCTTGGTAAGCTGGTGCCTGGAGCCGGCCCTGCCTATAATACAGCAATCACAGATACAAAATTCATTGTTTTGCTACAGTGGTAGATTGCCATTTAGTTAGTTTCACAAACCTTTTTGTATCTTTGTTTTAACTGTGCAGTATCAACTTTTCTACACTTTCTACACTTTCAGAATGTGTGCAGCTTCTGTGCTAGCACAGTCGAAGTAGGGGAGGGAAAAAAAGAAATCTCAGTATTGGCTAGGTTTTATATTGCTATTCATATTTGTACAGGCTACTAAAACATTACAACTTTTCAATTAAATATTTTCTGCAACCTATAGTTAGCATAGTCTATTTAAATTACCGAGCTTTAAAATTTTGATCACAGAAGACAAAAGTAATTTTCTTGCTGCTTAGAGAAACAAAGCATCCAGGCTCACAGAGAAAGCCCATTCTGCAAGATACAAACATTTGCTATTCGGAAAACCTCAATAAGGATTTCAATATTAAAACTAAAGGAAGAAAATTACTAATAATGATTGGTTTCAACTAATGAAATGTTTTTATGCAAATACGTGAACCCTAAATATGACCTGGAAACAAAAGACTGCTTAACAGTTACTATTAAGCAATACATTAGGAGATCAATTAAACAGAACTTCTTTCTAATTATCAAGCTGTACAAAAGTTGCTATGGAAACCTGGAAAGAGGGAGAGCCAGAATGCAAATAGCAAAAGAAACAAAAAAATATTTGTAAACATGCACCTTGGAATGTGTATAATCAGCTAAGTATTAAAAGGCTGATTCAATACTCTCCTCCCCCCCCCCCCGTATTAGGAGGAAGGGCACTTTACAGTATGAAGGTGCCACTTTAGTCAATATTTGGATGGCATGAAACAATGAAATGCCAAGATAATCTTTCTGGAGTCAATGACAATTCTGAAAATTACACTACTGGATAGAAAGGAAGACACTTACTTTAAAGGTTTGAAGGAATTATAGTGGTGGGCATTAACGGTGTTTGGCAATGAGGTAATATGGATCTCTTCACAGTGAAACAAGAGCAAAGACAGGGTTAAAAACCATATTAAATCCTTTCCTCCCACATCTTAACAAAAAGATCTGCTGGAAACAGGGCTCAGTTTAAACTCCACTTGTTTTTAAAAACATTTGCCCTTTTAAAGGCTCTTGTCTGAAGGCCATTTTCTTCTTTATTTTGGTGTTACCATTAAAAACAACCTAATCTTCAAACTTACTGAAATGCCTAGTGCTCTGCAAACAAAACACAATTACTAATCTGACTTTACTGCTGAATAAGTGATTGAATTTAAATCTCTTTAGATTTCTGAATTTTAGTGATAACTAAGTCCAGTTTTTGCTAGGTTTATAAATGAAACTATGCTAAACAGCAATTTTAGCTGTTTGAGTACTAATTTATTTACTAGTCATCATTGTGTAAGGGTTTTTGTTTTTTTTAATGTTGTAGAATATTTCATTCACAAGTATTTCAGTAGGAATCTGGACAGAAACAACATTTGTGAAAAGAAAAGAAAAGAAAAGAAAAGAAAAGACTGTTCAAGGACATTAGATTTGTAAAACATACCCAAGAACTTATTATAAATATTGTTGAGAGATTTTCGTTTTCAGTCATATATAGATAGTGAAGACAGCAAAACAGGAGACAAACAAACAAACGGAAAACCTTCCAATACCATAAATTATTTTCACTGCACAAAGAAAGGCCCCTGCAATGTATATAGTCTTGAGGACTTTGAATTATTTGACCTTGACAACGCCACATGAAGGACAGTGAAGAAAAACTGCAGAATTCAGTTTATTTGATTTTTTTTAAAGCAAGGCACAACTTTTATAAGGCAGATTAACTAATGGAGGAGAAATTATTTGACCTTCTTGAGAGCTGTATTCATGCAGAATATATGTCATCATTATGAACTACTAAGTAGTAAATGTATTGATATCACACATTTGAAAATCCTGTATATTGTGTGCAGACTTACACACATACACACTATATGTATAGCCTGCATGCGGTCTATTTTTAACTAATTACATTGTACTCATGCCTTTTGCCATTAGAATTGTATTTAATAATTTATTATAAATTTATATGTATGTTCCTAGTAAACCTGACTGGGGAAAATAGGTATAAATATTATTTTAATGGCTGTGCATACATTAGAGAGGAAATGCTAGAATGGTACAATCAAGTCTTACTCATGTTATAGATAGTGCATGTTATTAGTAGTTACACATAGACTGAGGGCCCTACCAAATTCATGGCCATGAAAAACACGTCACGGACCATGAAATCTGGTCTCCCCCTGTGAAATCTGGTCTTTTACCCTATACTATACAGATTTCATGGGGGAAACCAGCATTTCTCAAATTGGGGGTCCTGACCCAAAAGGGAGTTGCGGGGGGTCCCAAGGTTACTTTAGGGTGATTACGGTATTGCCACCCTTACTTCTGCACTGCCTTCAGAGGTGGGTGGCCGAAGAGCAGAGGCTGTTGGCCGGGCGCCAGCTGCAGTGCAGAAGTAAGGGTGGCAATACTATACCATGCCACCCTTACCTCTGTGCTGCTGCCTTCAGAGTTGCTCTCCAGATTCTCATCTCTGAAAGTAGTGCTGCCACCAGCAGCAGCACAGAAGTAAGGGTAGCAGTACCACACCCTCCCCCCACCATAATAACCTTGTGACACCCCCCCCCCCCCTACACACACAACTCCTTTTTGGTTCAGGATTCCTACAAGTACAACATTAAAATTTCAGATTTAAATAGCTGAAATCATGAAATTTATTATTTTTTAAATCCTATGACCATGAATTTGGTAGGTCCCCACATATACTCACATACAAAACAGGAAAAATGTATGGTTGCATGTCTGAGCACAGGAGTAGGAGTAAGGAATTCCTTAATAGAACTGGATGATGTACTTGTATTGAGTAATTAATTTATTGAATTGAGCCCTTATTTTCTGTTTGCAAATTATCTAGGGCTGGATGTTCTGGAGTAATCTGGCCTCTTTCACAACATTTCTTTTGTGTGACATCTTGAAAAGCAACATTAAAGATTGACATCCATGTTTGTTATCTACTCTGTGTCTTTCAGTTACATAGAATGATTCAAAGCTGTCCCTCTGGAAAAGGATCTTAGAGGGCAGTGGTTCACTAGATGTTCCATGGTTTGGATGTCTTCTCCACATTCATATAGTGTGCTGTGTTTCATTTTCCATTGGTGTAGTAGGCATGTGAGGTTCTGATGAGGTTCACTATGATCCTTATCTTATGTGGTACGGTGAAGCCAGGTGGTTGTTCTGTTGGTTCCACCATTAGGTCTTGATTCTTGATCCTGCTCTTTTCCAAAAGCTTTCAACACTTGTCTTTTGGTGGCAGTGCTGAGGTTTCAAGAGCCTTGGCCGCTAACCAGAAGGGCTTCCTGGACTTAAGATGGCATCTCAGGGAGGGAGGAAAGAGCAGTGGGTGGATATCTTCAGAAATGGGAAAGTTGATGTTCCTTACTCCATGGCTGTATTCTTGTATTATTGCTGTTGCTCTTCGGAGGGAGGATGGTAAAATATGTGTGAGGATGGGAAGCCAGATTGTTGGTGCTGATTTCAGCATTCCTGTGACAAATCTCCTAGCAGTGTTCAATTACACATCAACAAGTTTAATAGGTACGCCATCTGCCCTTGCTAGTGCACAATATTCAGCTGCTGTAAAGATGAGTGCCACGGTGGCTATATGTAAGGTGTGAGTGTCTGCTTCCCAACTGGTCCTAGCAAGTTTGTGGATTATATTGTTTCTAGCCTTTATCTTGTGAGTGATCTGCATCAGCTCTTGGTGGTATGTGAGGCTATGATCCAGAACCACCCCAAGGTGGAGTTTAGTGTCACAAAAGGAGATATTCACATAATTCTTTAAATGTTGGTCACTCAGACAGAATGCAGAGACAGCTGTTTTAGGGTAGTTTGGTTGGAGTCACCATAATCAGTAGTACTCATCCATTTTTTTCTTCAGATCTTCTGTGAGGATGCATTCCTCTTGGAAGAAAGTGCTTGCTTGGATGGTGAGCATGAGATCATGAACATATCCAAATTTCTATGACTGAATCAGTGGCATGTCGCTGATATAAATATTAAAGAGCGATGGTGCCAGGATGAATCCCGGTGTGACCCTGTTGTTTTAGTAGACAAGGTTTGCTGATCTATTCCATTAGATGTCTGCATAACTGTGAGCGGGATCCTTGTTCTGCAACATACCATTTTTGATACTTTCTGAAGCAGGACATCCCAACAAATTGTGTTGTATACCATGGAGAGGTCCACAAAGGCCACTCTGTTTTGAGCCCATGTTGATAGTCAGTTTCGATGCAGGTTGTCAGCATGATTATCTGATTGCAGGTACTTCATCCCAGCCTAAACCAGATTGCTCTTTAGGGATGTAGTCATCAAAGATGGGTGTAAGTCTGCAAAAGCATCCTTTCCAAGAGCTTGTACATTACACATAGTAATGATACCGGCTAGTAGTTTTTCCATTGTCTGCTTTCGCTGGTTTCAGGATGGAACTGACCTTTGTTTGATATGATACCTTGGGCATTTAGCCAGAAGCATGCACATTGATAAAACTGCTGTCATGCTAACCTAGGTTTTTCAGAAACTCTTGTCAGATGTTGTCTGGGCCTGCAGCCTTGCCAAGTTTAGTGTGAGGTCCATTTTTTCTCTAGTGAATGACTTTGATAGATTTTATGTTGCTGGGCAGACTCATAGAGAGTGATAAAACTCTCTTCACTTTCCTTTTGTGATGTAAATATGTTTGAGTCTTGGAATTCAGAAGCATTTGGGGGATGACGGTATCAGCTATAACATGTGTCACTCTGCTTTGGGGAGGGTTAGCACTGCCTGGATTATGGAGAAGCCTCCAGTCTTTCCTGATTGAGTGGGTGAAATCTAGGCTGTGTGTAGCTTTCATGCAGAGCTCTCATCTAGTGGAGTTCAATGTTTCCATGAGTGCAGTTGCAGCAGCAGGGTTACCTGTTGTTTGTACTCCTATAGGAGTGCCCCGTTATCTACCCACCGTCAGAGGGTGTAGGTTTCCTGTAGTCTCAGGGGTTTTAAGGAGGTTGATGAACCTGTCATTGTTGGCTCTGCTTCAGGTAGTTGGTGAACCACTTTTTTCTATAGTTTCCGTGTAGCTGTTCCAAACGTCCTTCCTAAAGTTCCAGTGTGGCTTTGGTAGTGATGGAATTAGAAGGACTTTGCACCACTCAGACACTAGAAAGGTGCCAGAAATAGTCAGATCTTCCCAGCTGGAGACTCTTCTAGTGTAGGAGAGTCTGCAGTGGGCATAGAGCCAGTAGAGCAGCTTCTGTGCAGCCTCTTGTGTGAGAGGTATGCCTGGGGAATGGAGGGAGAGTGCTCAGAGCATGCTGTGCTCTTGTAATCCCCAGATGACAAATGGCCTCCTGTGGAGGATCCAAGATCAGCTTCTCTAATCTATGCCAAGGCTGAGATGAAGCTGGGCCAGAAAAGAACTGGCCCCAGAAACAGGAAGCAACTTTTCCATATTCTTCCCACCAGCGGTGTCCAGCAGAAGCTAAGTACAGATGATAAATAGGGCCTTATTCCTATAGTTATGTTCAATATTATTCAACCAAAACTTAGACTGACCATATTTCAACTAATAACTGGTGAATGAAGGCCTGAATCAAGCAGATTTGTCAGATGGGGCTTGTGTGTTCCTGTTGCTTTTGACAAATAATTGTGATGATTGATCACCGAAGTCATGTAGTGTTATTTCTGTACTCTGACTTCACAACTGAAATATTTATAAAGAACAAGAGGAAAATGAACTGTGTTCAGCACAGTCATTTGAACATTTCTGGAGGGAACTTTCAAGTGAACGCATTTGCACAGGAATTCACAATATTTTCCCTTTCTATACACAGTCTTGCCAGAAAACAAAACAAAACAACAACAAAAGAAAACACCAAACAATACATCACTTAAAATATGGGAATGAATAATAATAATAATAATAATAATAATACAGAAAATGAAAAAAAGGTAGTAATTATCACTGAAGTATTTTCACAGTTCTAATCAAAATGAATGTGTGAATATTTTTAACTGGACTCACCCATCTCTGTTTTCTTGCTCAAGTCACTTAGGGAAGGATTTTCTAAAGTGCTCAGCATTACCCTAACTCTGCTCTCACTGAAGTCAAGGATTAACTTCAATGGGAACAGAGTTAGACCAATACTAAACACTTCTGAAAATCCCACCCTTAACCTCTCTTTGTTTTTCCCCATCTGTACCATGTAGATTAAGAATACTTACCTACCTCGGAGGGTTGTATGAAGCGTATCTGGTTAATGTTTAGATGAAAAACAGTATTGTATGCAGCATTGTACATCTCAACTGAAATCTTTTATATAAAAGATATTCTTTTCACATGTTTCTGAAAGTGTGAGCCCTGAGATGCTGAGATGCAGCTCAGAAGAGGCAACAATCAGCATAATTCCATGCTTTCTGGTAGCCTTCACCACCAGCTGCACTGGAGAAAAACACACACAAAAAGAAAAAGACTATTTAACCACCTAAGGGCAACTCACACATATCAAGAAGAAATGAGTACTATTTCCAAAAGAAAATAACTTAGGCTTCCACTGGTGGGAGAAGGTCACTCTGGCTAGCTCCAGTGAAATATTCAAGAAATCCAATTAGCTCTACATCAAATCTACAAATCTATTCTCATTGAAGGACATTAGCCTAAAACACCACTAAACAAAATACTATTATATTCCCCCTGTGGTGGAGAAAACAGTTGTGCAGCACTAATGAGAACAGATTTAACAGAGTTTAGCAACAAAGAAACAAAATAAAAATATAACAGTTTGTCAGATGAAAGGTAGGTCCTTGAAACAAATAACAACCATCTCAGGACCCACATGTAAATCCATGGTAGAGATCATCCTCGAATTGAGGGATCGCCAATCAATCAATAACCAAAAAAGTCCATTAGGAAAAAAAGTTAATCTGGATCCTGATTGATCAATTAATTGATACATAAAATGTGCTTATTACATTAGCTATATACTGTTATATATATATATACATTAGCTATATATTACATTAGCTCATATACTGCAAGTTAAAGCATAACAAAACTGATTCAGTGTCAGCTACTGTGAACTCAACAACACCCCACAGTAACAGAAACTCTGCCTTCTCCTCACCCCTAAAGCATCTTTTCAGGCACAGGACAGGAGCAATAAATCAGCCTTGCAATGTGACCCGAGGTCCTCGTTGGACCACTGGAGGAATTGAGTTCCAGAGTCAAGGGCCTTGCACCAAGAATGCCCCATCTCTAGCCCCTGAGGGTAGGTCTACATTTGTGGCAGTGTATAGAATACAGATACTACATGCCCAGCTAGAATAGGTATAAATAGCAATGTAGCTGGTGAGACACTGCTTAGGGTACGTCTACACTTACCGGAGGGTCCGGCGGCAGGCAATCGATGTTCTGGGATCGATTTATCGCGTCTGATTTAGACGCGATAAATCGATCCCGGATTGATCCCGGAAGTGCTCGCCGTCGACGCCGGTACTCCAGCTCGCCGAGAGGAGTACGCAGCATCGACGGGGGAGCCTTCCTGCCGCGTCTGGACCCGCGGTAAGTTCGGACTAAGGTACTTCGAATTCAGCTACGTTAATTAACGTAGCTGAATTTGCGTACCTTAGTCCGAAGTGGGGGGGTAGTGTGGACCAGGCCTTAGGAGAGTAGAGTAGAAACAGGCCCGAATCCTAGGATATATACCCTAAACAGCTCTCTATATGCCCAAGCAGTGCCTCCCACATCTACACTGCTATTTTTATCAGTGTAGTGTTCTTCTGCCAGAGGCTTTCACCACCAGGAAAGACCGGAGGCAAGAAAAGGCTCTGGCAGGGGGAAGACAGCAGGGAAAGGCTCCTGCAGCTCCTTCCTGTCTGAGCCTTTCCCTGCTACCTCCCCCCATGCTAATCTTTCCTTGCAGCAGTGAAAGACTCTGGCAGCAGGGAACTGCTGGAGTCTTTTCCTGCTGCCTCTTCCCTGCTGGAGCCTTTCACAGCCACAGGTAGCTACATACCACAGTGAGCATGAATGCAACTGTGTAGCTGCACATACGCTACATGCCACCATAAGCGTAGACAGGGTTTGAGAAATGTTTTTGTTATTTTTCAACTGACTGCAAAATACTCATTATTTTAAAATTTTGATTTGAATTGGTTTGAAAAACGTAACCAGTATTTCATAGCTTATGAATACTGCACAGCAAGTATTCCATATTGAGACTTCCAAAATGGCACCATGTCAAACCCCAATCCTGCAATTGAAATCATGTGTGCGGAATCTTGTCCATGCAGAGTTCCAGTGGATTCCATAGGGTTCAACCTGGGTACAAGTGCAGAGCATATTGCAGGATTTGGACCTTTGTTACCTTGATCACATGTTATTGTTTCTGTCCCATGACTGACTGACTGACTTATTTAATTAACCAACCCTAAGCACATTTTGAATTTCACTGTCACTGAATATTCAGGCATCACACTTCAATTTTAGCAAATAATGCTAGGCTGCTTGGCTGTTCACAGAAGCAAACACAGAAGATCACAGACATTGTTGAAATAAAATTAATTTTTGAATCCAAACCAATATTAATGGAAAGATTTGTTCATCTCTAATTGCAACATAATGATGAAACAAAGGAATCTTTTAACATAAAATTTTCTTCTCTTTCACTTCCTTTAAGTCATTTGACCACCACAATACGGAAATAAGCATTTCTGCTAATTACCTTGGTGAGAAAAAGTCACAGAGAAAATCAAGATGAATGAAGCACTGTGTTTTGCACATATCAAACAGACAAGCTGTCAATGCTGCCTAACCCATCCTTATAACAATTCCCTTTCCCCAAGGAAGTTGTCAGGAAAATGGAGGTCCTTGTCACTTCTCTGCTTGCAATTTGGGACTTTCCTTTCACACCTAGTTTATTTCCAGAATCTTTTGGCACCATTCTTGCAATTAAGTGACAAAATAACTTTTAAAAAATTGCCAAACTTAAGCCTGCAATTCCATCATTCTGGTGTCCTTTCAGACCTTTTCAGGTAAGACACAGAGTGAGCCTGCTCTTCATTATGTTGTGCAGTCTTTGGAATTTTCTGCTCCTGCAGGCAGACCAAGCAACCAGTTCTGCATCAGGGCTGCAAGTGGCTGGGCAAATTCATCAGCGCTTGGAGAACCTTAGGAGACTCATCAGTGCTGGAGTGCCTGTGAGAGTGAACGAGTGTGTGAAATGGCTTAGGAAACTCAGCACCTTCAGTCCCTTTGAGCAGGGCCGGCTCTAGGATTTTTGCCGCCCAAAGCAAAAACAATTTTGGCCGCCTCCCCCCCTGTTTTTTAATTACCCCCACCCCCGGCCCCTTCCCCAAATCCCCAGCCCTGCCTCCTCCCCCCAGGCTCTCAAACCTGGGAGGGAGGGAGGGAGAGCAGCGGCGCGCGAAACAAGTGTTTCGCGCGCCGCGGCCGCTCGGGATCTCCCCCTCCCTCCCAGGTTTGAGAGCCTGGGAGGGAGGGGGAGACTCCGAGTGGCCGCGGCGCGCGAAACAGCTGTTTCGCGCGCCAGCAGCAGCGGAGGTGAGCTAGGGCGGCCGGGGCACATTTTTAGGGGCGGCATTCTGGCGCCGGCCATGCCGCCCCTAAAAATGTGCCTCCCCAAGCACCAGCTTGTTTTGCTGGTGCCTAGAGCCGGCCCTGCCTTTGAGGTCTGCAAGAGGAGAGACCCATCCCCGTATGCCTTACTGTGTGTGGGCATGTGTGCTGTTGCGTGCCCTGAGACTCTGCAATTAGAATTCTTTTCAAAGCTCATCAATACCGTAACAAACTTCATAAGGATCTTCAAAGCCCACACCAATCCTTAATGAGTTCAATGGATTCTTAGATGCCATTCTTTCTGACATTCCTAATTCAGCACTGAATAACTTTTTAATAATTTAATATGCTTTTCAACATCCCAGATTTGATCATGTGCACTAGACCTCACCAAGAGTTTACACATAAACCTATTTGACGTTTCGCAGACAAGTAGTTTTGTAGCTAGGATACAGCAGAAAGGAGAAGATATTTCTTTATTATGGTTAAGACCAATACATTTTTGCCCATTCTCTTAAAAACCTCATGTCCAAATAACCTCTAATTTGGTCAAGCAGGTGCCCACTGGTCACAGCATACTTAGGCCAAATTTGAAGCTGAGAAGAATGTGTTTGGATATTTTCGAGGGGGACCAAATCAATCTTATAATGGAAAGTAAGATTCAACTTTACCCAATACATATGTCTGTGTGAGAGAGAAAAAGAGAATTTTAATACATTCTACAATGCATGTTAAGGTATGATAGTAATTAAATAAGTTGATAATAATGGTGTAAGTTTCTAGGAAATATGACATATATTTAAGTATGTCAGCTATGTGCACACATGTCTGTGTGTGGGTGTGCATGAATGCACAAATCAGTAAAGCCATACATATCCAAATCACCAAGCATTTTTATGATCCTGTAAGGGAGAGGTGAGGCTAGAAATGGAAAGATTTCATCCAGCCAGCCATGGCTAAACAGGATAATGCGTACGTCAGCATAGATTGTGCAAAGTGACGACCTGGCAAAGTAATAGCAATCAGAAAGTGTCCTTATCAGGCACATTTACAAGAACATTCTGGATTAACAAAGCAACATTTGTTTTTACACTAATTCAACACCAGACGAGACTGTATGCAATGGTTGTTGAGATAAAAGAGAAATATGGATACCTAGAAAATTCATGTAAGGAGCATTGCCTACAGAATGACAGAGTGTGTGTATCTGTGTTGTAGAAGAAATACAAAGGGAGAAAATGGTTTCATAACTGTGAAAGGAGAGAGAGGAAACGCTGAAGAAAGTGTTAATGCAAGATTCCATCTATTGTTTAGTAGCAGCACTAGCCAGGGGGATAGATAGCATAGGCTGGCGTGGCCCTGCCCATGCTCCGCCCCAAGCCCTCCCCCCGCTTCCTGCTCAGTGGTTCCCCCTGTGCAGTGGTCCCCACAGCCAATGTTTCACGCGCTGCCCATGAGCATTAGCCACAGTAGGAACCCTCCTATACCCATTCCAGCTCTTCCATGGAAATATTAATAATAAGAAATGGATTGAAACAGAAAACAAAATCATAAAGTCTGGTGTTAGAGAAAGTCACAAAACACACACCCGATGCTACATGAAGTTTGGAAATGAAACCAAAATACTTCAAATCATCCACAGTTGCACAGTTGTTGGAATATATTAAACCAGTGGTTCTGAACCAGGGGTACCTGTACCCCTGGGAGTACTCAGAGGTCTTCCAGTGGGTACTCAATTCATCTAGATCAGTGTTTCTTGATCTAGCGCTCACAGCCTCAAGGGTGGTCAAGGGTTGGGTTTAGGGGGCTCGCAACTGCAGGGCAGGCATTAGGAGGTGGCAAGCAGGGCAACTGGCCAGGGCCCCATGCCAAAGGGGCCCCTCACAAAGCTAAGTTACATGCTTCAGCCCCGGGCGGCAGGGCTTGTGCTTCAGACAAGGCTCAAAAGTGAAAAACAGGCTCAATATCACACTGAAATGTAAGTACAGTATTTACAGTCCAATGGATTTATTTTATAATTATATGGTAAAAATGAGAAAGTAAGCACTTTTTCAGTAATAGTGTGCTGTGACACTTTTGAATTTTTACGTCTGATTTTGTAAATAAGTAGTTTTTAAATGAGGTGAAACTGGGGGGTGCTCAAGACAAATCAGACACCTGAAAAGGGTACAGTCATCTGGAAAGGTTGAAAACCACTGTATTCATTGATGGCATTATATCCTTTTGTTCTACCTAGACTTAGATAAAAATAATGGTATCATAACCTTCCTAGTAATGACTTATTTCCAGACCTTTCCCATTTATTAAGTTACACATAAAAATAAGGAAGACTTCACTAAACAAATATACTCTTGTTTCTCTATGTATTTATCCTAAATATGTCTTCTCATTTTCAATTGTAAATAATACACATTTTCTAACCTTCTATGAGACACTTTAAATAAAGGAAAACAAAGAAGGAAATTCAGTGCAAGATGCCAAGCTATATTAAGTATTTTAAGTTATCAAAAATTATTAAAGTCTGAGTGATCCTATAATGACATTGCCGGGGATGATTGTTAAAAGCACCTAAAGAATTTAGGAGCAAAATTCTGTTGCAAGTCAGTGGGGCTTTTGCTCCTTTTGAAAATCTCTCTTGTAAAATATAGAATACCTAATACTATCAGTATTATTTTCCAATTTTAGGATGCAATGCTGCATGCTCAGCCAGGCAAAGCTCCCACTAGAATCATGAATTAAATTATTGAAATCTGAGAGTGAAGAAGGCATGAGCAGATCCTTAATTTGGGACATAGCACACCAAAGCACACTGATCCAAAGCATACTAAAGTAGATGGGAGACTTTCCATCAAATTCAGTGTGCTTGGGAGTAGACCCCTACCTCTTAATGGAATGAATAAATGCATAAATAATGGACTAATTTCTGAAGTCATTCGGACAATATTCTTACTGACTGCAGGATTTGGTATAATAATAATTACATTTTTATACATGTAACACTATATATGGTGCCAATGATGATTTGGGGAATCTGTCTTTACACCACTTATGAATTCTGGTTGATATTATGAAATTGCTGTACCATTGAGTGCCGCATTATATGTGAAGTCAGCCACATCCTAACAGTGCTGTGTCATGTATCTCCGAATCCAGGAACAAGAGACGGTTATTAAACCCTGATGATGGCTCCCATTCAAATGAGAGAACTTCAGGATGATAGGATGGCTGAAGGTTGGGGAAACCAGTCCAACCAAGTTCATTTGCAGAGAAGGATTTGGAGGAGTGGAATTTCCCCAGAAGCAGACAAAGAACCAAGGACTTGATGCTCCCCTTTAAAAACAGAGGGTTTGTCTACATAGCAGCTGGGAGGTGTGATTCCCAGCATGGGCAGACATACACATGCTAGCTGTGCTTGAGCCAGCACGCTAAAAATAGTGTGGCCACAGTGGCATGGGCAGCAGCTCAGGCTAGCCACCTGAGCACATACCCAGGGGGTTGGGTGGGATTGTACTCAGGTAGCTATCCCAAGCCATCACCTGGGCCACTGCTATTTTTAACGTACTAGCTTGAGCAGAGCTAGCACGTGTATGTCTACCTGCACTAGGAATCACACCTACAGCTGCTGTATAGACTTACCCCAAGATGGTGGATCAGGAGAGACAAAGGAAGCTTGGGCAGGAGAGAAGAACAGAGGACCATGTTTTGTAGCAAAGGCATCTATTTGTAACTTCAGAACTAGCTGAGGAAGAAAGAAATGGCTTCACAGGAGTGAGAGAGATTCCATGATTTGGAGGAGCAGCCATGTGCAGGAGGGGGAATCCTGGACTCCTTAGAGGACTCTGACCTGAGTCCCAAAGTGTGCTGAAGAGTGATGAGGAAAGTGAGACAGGGAAATAAATGTAGGTGTTTGTTATTTTGTTTAGATCAGTGTACTTTTTGTGCCAGCTAAAGTAATGAATGGGTGGCTTCTGGAACCCTTACAAGCCCTGCACATCTATTTGCTTTCATTGTCATGTATCACTGAAGAGGTGAACTGTAAACCCAGAGAGTGCAAAAGGGTGGAGCTCTGGGATAGGGTGTGCTTAAGATACAGGGGAGTCTGTGGTCCGCACTGGTCCTGAGGGGCTAGGGCAGCTGGATTGAGAGGTCCCATTTCCATGAAGGAGTGACAGAGAACCTGTGCTCAGAAAAAAGCGACAAAGAGACCTGTGGCACCTTATAGACTAACATATGCTCCAATACATCTGTTAGTCTATAAGGTGCCACAGGACTCTTTGTCGTTTTTTACAGATCCAGACTAACACGGCTACACCTCTGATACTTGTGCTCAGGAAGTGTGCCAGACAGGCTAAGGACACAGACAGGGTTTCAGCCTGTTTGGATCAAGGGAAACTTAAGAGCACATGGGACTAGTGAATGAGGACCAAACACAGCAGCCTGGTGAGTGCCCATCAGGGGAAGCTCTGTCAGGGCTGTGTGGTAGTGCCTTTCAGCAGCAGATCTCCAAGAACTTGCCAGACATTGTGAGTTAAATCATGGTATTTACTCAGAGCCCTGCATTGAGGGTACAAAGCTTCCTATGTGAGCTGGGGGTGGGAACAATGATCTCTGATGTCCCTACAAAGGTTTCAGCATACTCCTTTTGTGGAGCTGGTCTGAGGATAATTCTGTCCATCCCTCATCAAGGCTGTGTGGTAGGGGCAAGAGGACTCCTTACTCCAGGCATGTCTTCACTAGCTGTGTAGTCATGGCACCAGCACTGGAAGAGCTCTCCCAGCGCTATAAAAAAACCACCTCCATGAGGAAAATAGCTACCAGCACTGGGAGGTATGCTCCCAGCACTGGTGCACTGTCTACACTGCCACTTTACAGCGGTGAAACATGCAGCGCTCGGGGGGGTGTTTTTTCACACCTCTGAGCGAGAAAGTTGCAGCGCTGTAAAGTGGCAGTGTAGAATCCTTCTCTCAAACTACGTGGCTACATAAGAGAAGGCCAAAATATTCCCCTAATTAATTCAGACTCACACTATTTTGTGAAGAAGGTAAATACTCTCCTCACTGAACAATAGTGAAATTGGGACACAGAGGGAGTAAGCCCTACTGCACACTTCAAATCAGTGACCGAGATTTAGTCAAGTATATTGTATTTTAAACAGGATGGTTTCATATTTAGTGCTGAATGGTAATAAAAATTATAAATAAATAATCATTAATAACGTATCCCTTATTCCACTAAGACAAAGGGCTATCTCCAGCCTCAGTCTGAATCCAGATATTTTTGCCTAACGGTGGGAAAATTTCGAGACCAAGAATTTCATCTTCGATGCTTGACTGTATATTCATTCATACTGAACTATTGCACTTGATCTTGTTTTATATATAAAATTTGGAATGACTGGACAGCTTTAGTAATGACAGCGTTCTATCCTTTACCAATCATTGCTTTTTCTTACAATATCCAGTGATAGACACGTTTACAGCACCACCTGCAGCACTGTTTAATGAAAGAATCTTTCACAACTCAGAGAAGTGTGCATGCCCAGCCTGTTTTTTCACACATACAAACAGCTTTTAAATGCACAAAAATGTTTCACACACACAGTCAGGACTGTAATTGTCCCCAAGTCAGACAAGATCTCAAAGTGTGAAAACCACATAGTAGGTGTTTAAACATAATGGGCTTAATTCTGCTATCATGGAAATCAACAGGAGTTTTGCCATTGACTTCAAAGACAGCAGGACTGGGCCCTACATTAAGATTTTTTTTTTAATTTAAAAATTAGAAATGTATACATTTAAAAATCTATAGCTTGTTATACTGTTGTATGTGTTATAATCAGTGAACTCATATATCTCCGGTTGTTGTGAGATTAATACTGTATATAAAGTGACATCAGAAAAATTAATTTAATACATGTTCAGACTGAAGAGGATTAATATAAACTGTCAGTCACAATTTAAAACTGAAGCTTACATTTGATTTTGACTATCATGATTATTTCAGATGAGGAAATATTGTGTTTGCTTCAAATATTATTTCAAAACTTTAAATAAATGGGCTTTGACTGTAGCCATCCTGTATTAATTTCCTAATATCTCTTTATTATATATATCTTTGTGCAATGCCTTGCATAATGAGTCTGGGGCCTCCAGGAGTTATTGCAATATAGATAAATAATAATGATAATAATTTTCTAAGAAGAGAGTTTATTGGCAGGAATGTTAGCCAAAACATTGAATTTTAAGTATATATAACAATATTTACAGGGAGTATATTTAGAATTTGTAATCAAGAATCCATGCCAGCAGCCTGATTTGAAAGGTTATATTCATCCAATTAGGCAACAAAATCACACTGATCTCAGTACACAGCCAAAACAGCTCAAATTTCAAATTTTGAATACTGAATGCTACACAACCTTATTTTAAAAGATGCAGATCAAGAATTATATAGAAAAGTTTGGGGAATATACTTGAATAATGCATATTTCTGAGAAAGTCACAACCTGTTGCTGGATAATTCAGACACTAAAAAAATAAAAAAAAAGACGGCTTCATCTAATCAATTATTTATTACATATTATTTACTCGCTTCTATTTTATATGACTTTTTAAAATGTTAATTTATAACACTTCATATATGCTCAGTATGCTGTAGTGATTATCTATTTCAAAGAAAACTTGTAATCTAGAACAAAATAATGAAAACTGCTTTTTGGACTGGGGAGGGTCCAGTGGTATTGACACAACGTTGAACTTGTTCATTCCTTGATGGAGAGGACATTTGATATATATGTTCATTGCATACACGCAGAGTTAGAAAGAAAATACTCTTCCTGAAAGGTTGCAATGTACTACTGCTTTATTTCTCATAATCTAGATCCCTAAACCCCAAGCACCCAAGTACAGAGAGAGTGAGAGAGAGAGAGAGTTAGCAGATCACTACTTAAGGCAAGGAAGCACAATTCAACATACCTTACTCCAGACTGCTTTTTTGCAAACTGACTGCTGAAAACCCTGATCACACTCTTCCCTGAGAGCCCACTAGTGTATAAGCAGGATCAGGAAACCTCTTAGAATTTAAAGTGATAGCTTGTAATTTCAGCAATTTTCAAAACTCCACACACTGCAGTTCTAACATTGTTGTACCAATCACATAGTGGCTAAATTGGGTTGGAGAGGGAAAATATTTAAGTGCCATGGAACTTCCCAGTGCACAGTCTGGTTTCTTGATTTCACCAGGGACATTATTTCACCTGTAGCAAAATAGAATGGAAGTGCCAAAGTGTCTGAATGTACTGCATAGGACAGATTCCAGCTCATAGGGCCAATTCCTGTTCACTTTCAATGTAAAGAATATAAGAATGGTCATACTGAGTCAGACCAATGGTCCATCTAGTCCAGTATCCTGTCTTCTGACAGTGGTCAATGCCAGGTGCTTTTTGGCAATCAGAGGCTAGGGATACTCAGAGCATGAGGTTGCAGCCCTGATCATCTTGGCTAATAGCTATTGATGGACCTACCCTCCATGAACTTATCTAGTTCTTTTTTGAACCCATTTTAGTTTTGGCCTTAACAACATTCTGTAGCAATGAGTTACACGGGTTGATTATGCGTTGTGTGAAGAAGTACTTCCTTTTGTTTGTTTTAAACTTTCTTCCTATTAATTTCATTGGGTGACCCCTGGTTCTTGTTTTATGTGAACAGGGCCGGCTCTGGCTTTTTTGCCGCCCCAGGCAAAAAAGCCTCCGGCCGCCCTCCTCTGGGGCGGCCAGAGCGCCGGGGGCAGGGCGGCGAGCCCCGGCTGGGGCTTGGCTCTCCCCCCGGCGGCCAGAGCGCAGGGCGGCGAGCCCCAGCAGGGGCTCGCCGCTCTCCCCCCGGCGGCCGGGGGGAGGGCGCGGGGGGGCGGGGAGGGCGGCCAGAGCGCCGGGGGGAGGGCGGCGAGCCCGGCTGTGGCCCCGCTCTCCCCGGCGGCCGGAGCGCTGCGCCGCCCCCCTCCAGGTGCCGCCCCAAGCACCAGCTTGGGTGCCTGGTGCCTGGAGCCGGCCCTGTATGTGAAGGAGTAAGTAACACTCCCCTCTTCACTTTCTCCACACCAGGCATGATTTTGTAGAGATCTATCATATCTCCCTTAGTCATTTCTTTTGCAAGCTGAACAGTCCCAGTCTTTTTACTCTCTCCTCATATGGAATCTGTTCCAAAACCCTAATCATTTTTTTTGCCCTTCTTTGTACTTTCCCCAATTTTAATATATCTTTTTTGACATGGGTACCAGAACTGTGCGCAACATTCAAGCTGTGGACTTATCAAGGATTTATATAGTGGCATTATGATGTTTTCTTTCTTATTATCTATCCCTTTGCTAATGGTTCCTAAATTCTGTTAGCTTTTTTTGACTGCCACTGCACATTGAGCGGATGTTTTCAGAGAACTATGAACAATGACTCCAAGATCTCTTTCTTGAGTGATAACAGCTAATTTAGACTTAATCATTTTGTATGTTGAAGTCAACGGCAAAGCTCACTTTGACTTTAATGGTACAGAATCAAGATGATAATGAATTGTTTTGAGGAAAAATAATAAAACAAAACCACACCAACAGGATTCCTGTGTAGGGAGCCATATCCTGCCATTGTTCCATGCTTGGGACTCCCACTGGAGTCCACTGAAATTTTTCATGTTAATTGATAGGAGGATATTGTTAGTAAATTGGTTTGCAAAGCAATTTGGGAAGGAAAAGTACTGTAAAAGTTGTTGTAAGGCATCCTTACCATTCTAGTTGAGCTGACATGGATTAGTTCTACCTTAATATTATTGATTATCATTATTAAGGGATTGCAAATCTAACTAATTGTTATGGCACCTAAAGCTTTTGTTTAGGCATTTTTATTGTTTAAATCTAAAAAAAATAGATATTTTTAAAGACGGACCTTAATCACAATATTTGGATTTCGCTCCAGATTTTGACTTTCCCTCTCCCCTCCAAAAAATGTGCTAGTGTTTGGATCACTGGTTTTGGTTGAAGCCATTATTTAATTACAGGACATTTCAGAACAGGTACCATGTTTCTGTATGCATTTGAATCATGCCTAACACAAAGCGGCCTGAATTTTGATTGGTGTCTCTGGTCATTATTTTAATATTTTAAATATTAAACCATCATAATAATAAATATTATATTATGTATTTATTTATATACACTCGTTATAAATACTAGGGCACTGTTAAAAACAAGAACAAGAACTACAACAAAATAAGTCATAAAATACATTTCTCAAACAATAAAATCATGAAAGAAATAAACAGAAAAAAAGAAGGTGTAAGTTTAGATGTAAATGAGCTCACAGATTCAGCTGCCCAACTCTCTAAAGGGAAGGACTTTCAACCCAGTGGTGCTAAGTAAGCAGAGGCCTGATATTTTATAACAGTGAATGGTGGGGGATGGGGGTGGAGAAAAAGTTAGGTCAGAAGCCAAACATAAATTATAAGAGGGGCCATAAACATGAACCAGATTTCACAAATAGAAAGGGGGAAAGGTTTGAAGAGCCTTTAATGTTAACAATAAAATTTTGAAGTTGATTCTCAGCTTTAGAGGTAACCAATGCAATTACCTGAATAAAGGGGTTACATGAGAATAGTAGGACAGTAATAAATTAACCAAGCATCAGAATTTTGAATAAATTTCAAGCAGAAAGCTAGAGAAACAGGATTACTAGCAAGAAGACCATTACAGTAATCGTGAGCAATAAGTGTCGCCTGAGGCAGAACCTTGGCTGTCAAGTCCTAAATGATGCTTTCTTCACTATACAAATGTAATTTAAAGAAAAGTTTAATATTACTATACATATAATATCATAATTAGGGATGGGCAAACCCATTCAGATAAAACAAGAGATTTGAGTAGGTTTGACAACTTAAAAAAAAATGTATACTGTGAAATTCCTAATAAGAGATGATCATTGATCAGCTGGATGGACTATTCTTGTGCTTATTGACAGACTGTATGTTGCTCAGTATCCTGTCACACACTGGGATCAGCAACTGAGAAAACATCAGCAACTGAGAAAACAGACTTAGATTCTGTGGTGAGACAGCCTGCCTTTTGAGAGTGCATTAGCTCAGGATATATAAGTGATGATGGACAGAGAAAGATACTTCTTCTCACTAAGGGCTAAATGATGGCATTTAGCCACATCCCTGCACTGGGCACAATGCACAGACACACTGCCTTAGAGACAGCACCAAATGGCATGCACTCCCAGGCTCCTTGGCTGTACTGGTAGGAGAGCAATTTGAGACACCATTATAAGTGATGTATTATAATGTGGCAAAGGGAAGGGAGTGAAATCATGGCCCTACCTACTCCCTGCCTTATTTTCAGTTAGATAAAATGCTATCAGTTGAAAACATTCCCAAACTCAGTTTTTTTACTGAATCATATATTAACAAGAACAAACAATACTGCACTGGTTGCATTGTTTATTTTGATGTTTAATTCAGTCAATATCTGTGCATTGCAATGTTTTTCCATCCCTTCTACCCTCATAGAAATGTGCCACTGAATTGAGGGCCAACATGCTGCCAAAATAGGATAGGTTTACTTTACAGTTTAGGCCCAGTGTGTTTCAGACCACATGAGAATCCTAACCATAATAGATGTAGTACAGTATACTCTATGTTATCTCTGACATACTACGATCATGATCTTTTAAGTACAATTTGATCCTATCTCCTGATAGAGTCCTCTGTTTTCATTATATGTCAGAACACACAGTTTAGACTAGTATTTTATAAGCAATAGCATCAGTATAAAATATGCAGTGGTTGTTCCACTGTTCACATTTAATTTCTCCTGAGATGAGTGTATAGTACCACAGAACTTTCTGTCCATCCCAACATAGACAGGGCATGGACAGCTAATGCTGAAGAAATAACTTCTCCCTTCTCATCTTCTACCTTTTGTTAACACTTGGGCAGGTATTAAAACTAGGACACCTTGCGTGCTGAATTTCAGCTCAAAGGGAAGTATTTGGCTTCACTTGCAAATACCTGAAAAATGGGATCTATCATGGCACTGCTAACTCAACTAGCAGTGGCACTAGCAGATGTGGCTCTATTATAGTATTGCCTGCTTATAACACTGCCATGGTAATTAAGGCATGTCAAAACTACAAAACAAGTATAGTAAAGGCATGTTTTATGACAGAAACATTAATGCAATTTTTAAAACATAATTTGTTATGGTATTAAAAATGGAAAATTGTGTTCCAAGTCATAATGATTTAGTGCTAAATTACAGAAATAGTTGAAATGCCTAAACAGGATGGCAGTTGCTGCTATTCTCATGCATTACATATGCACAAGAGTGCTATGACAAATACATTTAAATATTCTTAATGCTGCAAAACCTGGAAAGGCAATTAGTGGCAATAAAATTTGTATTGAATTTGGATAAATTTTAGACAATTAGCCTTCTTCTAAATGTAATTTCTGGCCAAGTAATCCATAGGGACACATGACTTATCCACATTTATTACTCATTAGAGCAGAGTAATTCCTGTCATGGCTGAACATCAAGAGATTTATCATCATAAATTCAGATCAGTTAATGGACTGAGTAGCCCTTTTCTCCCAAGCGCAATTCCCTAGGTAAAAGATATGAAATATAAATTGACCACAGCAAAAGGAGTACATGACTAAGGTATGCACTGTGGATGAATACAGTTACTATGTGCAACAGGTAGATACACATTTATATTTTGTATTTACAAGAGATTGGGAAATGATATATGCTAGGTTTAGTTTTGATAGTTCACATATCTTTCAGAGATCAGAGATAATAGCAGCAGTGTAGTCCTGACTGTATTTTGATAAGTTCCTCCCACATGATTTAAGACAAATACCACAGTAAGAACACAAGGTTTCATATTCCCTGCTCTGATTCAGCCAAATCACTGTTCTCTTTCTGTGCCACTATTCTTCTAAACAGTAGCAGCCTGGGTATCTGCTCTGGTCTTCTTTTCTTCCTTCTTTTCTCAGATCTTGCTACCCTCGTGAATCAATCCGAAGTTCCTAAAAATAACATATGCAAAAAAACTGAGGCTCCTTTTTCTGATTTGTGAGGCTTCTTTCATCAGGCCAGGAAGGTGCTGATGGTTTGGTGACAGCCACCCTTTGCTCCATTTCTCAGCACTAACAATTCCCAATAAGAATGAGTGACTAAATACAAATAAAGAGAATATGCTGTGACCTGAATCTTTACCCTAACTCAAAAAGTGTTTCATCCAACCCGGGAATTCTTTATTAGAGGTTGACTTAAAAGATAAAGAAGAACTGACCACAGAACTAAAAATTGTACTTAGGTACAAGTGATCATGACTTGATCACATTTGTAATGGGCAAGCAGAATAAAGTCCAGGCCAGCAATATTTATACTTGGTGCTTGAATAGGGCCAGTTTCACAAAGCTGAAAACAATTATGAGCCAAATCAGCTGGGAGGAAGAATTTAATCAGAAAAATGCGACTGATAATTGGGAATCATTTAAGAACACCCACAATTGAAGAACAAGGCTGTATTGGTTAAAAAAAATAATAGCCTGGTTTAGAGAGGAACTGAAGGCAGCTATAAAAATAGTATATATATTGGAAGAAAGGGGTAGTTGATAGTGATGAAAATAAATCAGAAGTTAAGAATTGTAGAAAACAGGTATGAGAATACAAGGAGAAATCTGTGGCCATCAGAATAAAGGACAATAAGAAGGATTTTTAAAAAAACATATTAGGACCAAATAGAATCCTGACATTGGTACTGGTCCATTACTAGATAGAAATGGTAGAATTATCAATAATAAGGCAGAAAAGGCAGAAGTGTTCACTAAATATTTCCGTTCTGTATTGGGGGGGGGGGGGACACAGATGATATAGGCTCATCATATGGTGATGATAACACTCTTTCCATTCCACTAGTATCTCTGGAGGATGTTAAACGGAAGCTACTGAAATCAGAGATTTTTAAGTCAGCAGGTCTGGATAATTTGCATCAAAGAGTTTTGAAAGAGATGGCTGAACACCTCACTGGACAATTATTGTTGTTTTTCAATAAGTCTTGGAGCACTGAAAAAGTTCCAGAAAGCTGGAAGAAAGATAATGTGCCAGTTTTTAAAAAGGGTAAATGGGATGACCTAGGTAAGTATAGGCCTCTCAGCCTGACGTCAATCCTGGGCAAGATAATGGCGCAGCTGATACTGGACTCAATTAATAAAGGATTAAAAGAGGGTAATGTAACTAATTCAAATCAACATGGGTTTATGGAAAATAGACCCTCTCAAACTAACCTGGATTTTATTTTTTTGTGATGAAATTACAAGTTTGGTTGGTAAAGGTAACAGCGTTGATGTAATCTACTGAAACTTTTGTAAAGGTACCTCATGACATTTTGGTTAAAAACATAGAAAGTTATAAAATTAACATGACACTCAGTAAATGGATTAAAAACTTACTAACTGATAGGTCTCAAAATGTAACTGCAAATGGCGAATTATCATCAAGCAGGTCTGTTTCCTATGGGGTCCTGCTTAGATTGGTTCTTGGCCCTATGCTATTTAACATTTTTATCAATGATCTGGAAGGAAACGAAATCATCACAGATACAGTTTGCAGATGACACAAAAATTGAGGGAGTGGTAAGTAATGAAAATGACAGGTCACTCATTCTGAGCGATCTGGATCTCTTGCCAAACTGGGTGCAAGCAAACAGTATGTTTTTTAATAACGGTTAAATGTAAATTTAGGAACAAAGAATATAGGTCATACTTACAGGATGGGAGACTCTCTTCTTGAAAGCAGTGACTCTGAAACTGGGGGTTGTGGTGCATAATCAGCTGAACATGAGCTACCAATGTGACACCGGGCCCAAAAAAGCCAATGCAATGCTGGGATGCATAAACAGGGGAACCTTGAGTAGGAGAAGAGAGGTTATTTTACCTTTGTATTGGCACTGGTGCGACCACTGCTGGAATACCGTGTCCAGTTCTGGTGTCCACAATTCAAGAAGGACATTGATAAATTGGAGAGGGTTCACAGAAGAGCTATGGAAATGAATAAAGAATTAGAAAACCTGCCTTATAGTGATAGACTCAAAGAGTTCCATCTATTTAGCTTAACAAAGAGAAGGTTAAGGGGTGACTTAATTACTGTCTATAAGTATCTACCTGGGGAACAAATATTTGGTCTTTTCAATCTAGCAGAGAAAGATATAATACGAGCCAATGGCTGGAAGTTGAAGCTAGACAAATTCAGATTGGAAATAAGGTTTTATTTTTTAATGCTAAGAGTATTTAACCACTGGAACAATTTACCAAGGGTTGTGCTGGATTCTCCACCACTGACAATTTTAAAATCAAGTTTAGATGTTTAGAATTATTGTGGGGAAATTCTGTAACCTGTGTTGTACAGGAGGTCAGTCTAGATGTTGCAATGGTCCCTTCTGGGCTTGGAATCTATGCATCTCTGATCCCTGTATTCAAACTGACTTGAAACCCAGACATTTCTGAGGATTGAATGTTAACATATGCATAACTATTTTTTCCTTCTTTTTCCTCCCATGTACCTGCATTTCTGTACTTCCTGGGTTCATCTAGATCCAGAAATACTGCTTTTCAGTGTATTTCCAGCCAAATAGAATAAATGGAAATCTCATATTTCCAGGCCACTTTTGCAGACCCACGAGGTTTTAATTGATGAACTTCATAGATTTGTAGGGAAAGACTCTGCGCTGCATTTCTAACAGGTGTAGCACAGAACTCAACCCCAGGGGGATCAGGGGAGCTTAGGTGACTTAAGGGAGTTTGTGCCCTTCTGATCTTTGGCTGATCCAAGGGCTGCAGAGTCTCCTGTTGTAACTTAAACAGCCCTTGGGCCTGTCTAAGTTTTGGGAGCTTTCCAGACCACCCGATGGCAGGGGTGCTGGAAGTAGGGGTGTTGGGAGAGCGGCAGCTTGAAGTGATTTCCATCATATTCAGGGTTTACAGTTTTGTTCAATGGCTCTCAGGACCCCCACTATAAAAATTGTTCCAATGCTCTGCCCTATGGGACACAGTGCTGCCCCAAATCTCCACATCCCTCTGTGCTGTGGCCCCACCACAACACACCCTCTGCCACTTCTTGCAATGCCTCAACACCAGGGCTTGTCGGATCATCAAAATGCAGCCTGAATGGCTGTCCTTTGAATAATAGAAGATTAGGGTTGGAAGAGACCTCAGGAAGTCATCTAGTCCAACCCCCTGCTCAAAGCAGGACCAATCCCAACTAAATCATCCCAGCCAGGGCTTTGTCAAGCCAGGCCTTAAAAACCTCTAAGGATGGAGATTCCATCACCTCCCTCCATTACTTTGCAATGCCTCTGCTGAGGGAATCCTCCTCTGGCAGGAATTGGGCTTTTATGACCCCTATATGTAACTCTTGCACTTATAGGCAGCATAAGGGGGCTACAGTGGGGCTGAGGATCTCACCCATAGATTTTTAAGGCCCAAAGGGACCATTAGGATCATCTTTTGCGAAACACAGACCATAGAATTTCACCCAGTAATTCCTGTACTGAGCCCAGTAGAGTGGCTGAAATAGCTCATGTGTTTTAGAAAAAATATTCAGTAGTGACTTAAAGATTTTGGGTGATTAAGAATCTACCACAACCTTTGGTAAGATGTTCCAGTGGTTAATTATCCTCACCATTAAAAATGTATGCCTTATTTGCAGGCTGAATTTTTGTAGCTTCCACTTCCAGCTATTGAATCTTTTTATGCTTTTGTCTGCTACCTTGTCATTGTTTATGCAAACTGAGCCAAACCTTCATACCTGTTGATGGTACCTGTTACTAAATATTAGTAACTGAGAGCTAAGAAGTGTTAAATGTTTAAATAAAGAATTTATGACAAAGACATTTTGGAAATAACACATTACTTTTACATTTTGGGATATCATGTGTAATCTTCTTAATGCACATCATAGCTCCTGTAAGTATTTATAGGTGTTACACATAATTGCTTCTTGGGAAAAATACATTAATTACAAAATAATGCAGTGTAACATGTTTTAGTAACCATATATACTGCTATTGACACTGGCATCAGTGGAAACTGTAGAGTAGGAAATATATGGACAAGAGAAGTTTCCCATACTGTCCTGACTTGGAGAGTCCACTTTGATGGGTTAGAAGACTTCTATATCTCTACCATCAATTCTTTGTTGAGACTACCAATCTGCTTGTCAAAGGACTACCAACCAGGGTGTAGACAAATATCCATTAAGAATGGAGACCAACAACTAATTTAATCAGAACTATTAAATGTCCACCAGATAATAGAGTTTCAGTTGACACATTTGAGTCACTTACCTAGAAGTGAAGTCCTCTGTAGCCCATTCCCAGTCTTCTGAGACACCCAGTCCCACTCATCTTGAAAAATAAATAAATGAAGTAATATGCATGTACTACATTTTATAATACAATAAAGTGGTTCCTGAGTGGGAATCCTGCAAATCTAAAGACCAAATAGTTTATCTGCACAGAGGAACAGGATGATTATTATTTCGGAAAATGACTCCTATTACTAATATAGAATATACCACAAGTGATGTTCCAACTTTGAACAATATGAAATAGACTAAATCTTACCCCTGCTTGGGTCTTCCAATGTACCCACTATCAGGTTTGGTTGAACTTCAGGCTCCAATGTAGCCTGATATCCACTGCAATGTTCATGGAGCACTGAATTTCTCTCATGTTGGTTAGAAATTTACATGAAGGGTCACAGGGAGAAGGATTTATTGTATTGCACACTTTTCTGAATCAGGACGGAAAGCCATAGGGATATGTTACTGAATGAGGTGGAATGAACAAAACACAGCTTATTCTTATTAAAGGATAACTAGAGTTTAAAATATGAATAGGAGCACTGTGTTGAAAAGGGGGCTAAGGACAGCTTGATATTTATTAATTAAAAAAGAAAGCTGGGCTTAGAATGGAGATCAGATGCACTTGGGGAATAAGCTATGCAGAAATCACCAGAGTGAGTTATATCAGCAACTTTGCTTTAGACTTCAGAGCAGTCATTTTGCTGCAGAATGAAGTTATAGCTTTTTTTTGTGCTGTGATTGGCTAATAACCTCCATCTGGAGAACAGTTTAAAATAAAACCTGTTTGCTCTTTTAAATCATTTTCTCAGGTCATATGTGAGTGCAAATGGATGTTTAGCAGACGGGATTTACTTTAAGTGTTTGTCTGCACACATCACATAAGCATTAATTAATGTTGTAGTTATTAATAACCAATTAAAATTTAATAGATGTGTTAAGATTTAAGCAAACATTCAAATATATACTTATTGTATGAATTTAATTGAACCACTAATGTCTGAATAATGAATAAATAATAAATTATTAGCAAACACAAGAACTATTATGAAACAAGAGGCCAATGCACAGACTCTGACCAAATCTGGCCCCCTTTGTGAGGGAGCTACCCCTCACTAAGACCCAAATCAAAAACAACAAATGTGTATGGTTAGGCTGCTGATGTACTGAGGCCACTGTCGATCATTCAGACCAATTTTGTCTCATTATTTTCTTGTACTCCCCTATCTGTATTCATCTCTTGTCTCTTGTCTTATACTTAGACAGTCTTTTGTTCTGTGGGTAGGCACCCACTACTAGAGGAGCTGAACTTGATAGGGAGTGTTCCATTTGGGAAGATTCTGAGCACAGCAATCCCGCCATGGAGACTACAAGTCCCATGATGCCTTGAGGAAGAGAAAGCCTTCTGCTTCCAAGAGAGGCAGAGAGAGCATGTGGTGGGGAGCTGAGATCTTTGTCAGGCTTTGACATTGCTTTGAGGAGCTCTGTCTAAGCTACTGATGGAAAGCCAGAAGCTGCTGCTGAGAGCCTGCTGTGACTAAGCAGGGAACATCAGAAGCTGTTGCTGGGCTTCATTGGAGCCAGGGCAGAGACAGTGACAGTGCCCAGAACTGACTGAGGTTGGCAAGCAGTGAAGACAGTGCAAGTAATCACCACTTTTATTATTCCGGAAAGTGCTTTCAAGGGAAGGGGATAGTAGAGAGACTTTACCGGCTTGCCTGAGTCTGAGAAGAGAGGAAGTAGTCTTATTGTCTAACCAGGATCCAGGGTTACTGACCCCTGGTTAAAAAACCTCCCATCCTCATATGGGTTGTGCAGCTTGGAATGATCCCAAATTGGGATTGGTCAGCCCCTTATTGCCTTGGCTGGACTGTTTTACTGAACCAACAAAGTGCTGTCCCCAGCTTCAAGATCCTCAAGCACCCACCCAAGTAAGTGTTTAGAACTGTGAAATTCAAAGGAGCGCACACTCAGGAGTGGGGTAAATGGTGCCACTGTCAATGTAAGTTGGTTAAGTTTAATTTACTGTTGTAAATTGCATTTATTAATTGATTTATAGAAGTCCCCCCTACTGACTTTAAATGTTTGTGACATTTTAATTAATCTCAAACTGTGAAATATCATGTATTTTGTTAAGTAAAGGTCTGTTAGATTAGAGTTAAGTATATACTGTTTATAATTGGTACTTTTGAGTTAGACCCATTGCATAGATTAGCTCAGGTTTATTCCTGGAGGCTCCCAAGGCACACCAGTGAGTGTGTACAGGGCCCAGCCAGGTGGAGGCACCACCAAGATTAGTTTCCTTTATAAGAAAAAGGATTCAGCAAAGGGGTGGATGGAGGATTCCCACTTATCCAATGTTACCACTAGGATACTCAGGATCTCCTTTACTGTCAACAACATCAGGCACTCGGGCATGTAGGTGAGTGTTGCTTGCTCCCAAGTAACTCAGGGAGGAAAGGGAGAGGCACATGTGTTTATACAGTGCCTTGCACAATGAGGTGCTGGTCCATGACTGGGGCTCCTAAGTGCTCCAATAACACAAATAAATAAATAAACTAGCTATTACATAGCTTTTTATATCCACGGATCTCAAAGTACATTATCCACATTTTAAACAGTGCAACTGAGGCACAAAGGGGCGAAATGACTTGCTCAAGGTAACCCGGCAGGCAGAATGGCAGAGTCTACAGATATCTTAACAGATTATCAATTCCTTGGAGCAGGAAATAGGTCTGTGACTTATCAGTGCTTCCAGGGAGAGGAGGAATTCTACTGCAGAGGCAGCTGATTCCCTGTACAGGTAGGGAGGGAGAGATCCATACATGGATGGTTCCTTCCATGTGTGCAGATCAATTGGGGTATGATTAGACCTTAAAACAGGGGGATTTCTTGACGTAGACAGAAGAGAATATTGAAAATCAGCCTGTTAAGTATAAATTTGATACTGCATGCTTAATTTTACCTGCAGCTACTTGGGTACAACTGCTATTGATTTCAGTGGGCGCTTAAGGCAAAATTTAACCCAAAGTTGTTAAGTGGAAAGAATAAAATTGGCTCAGTTGTTTGAAGTGTATTCAAATATTTGCTACTGCAAAAGAAGGAATAAGGTTTCATCCTGAGTGCATTTATAGAATAAGATTGTTTCATGTCATATATTGACGACATTCAGCTTCCTTGTATCTATCCAAAATTTATATGCTTTGGGTTAACATGCTTTGTAAATAGGTGCTATTGACATGTGAATCTTGGAGTTAGGACCATAACAATTTGTTGATGCAATTTGTATATGCAGGAGATGATGCTCTACATCAATTCAAGCTCCACAGATGATATTAGAGAGACTAGGTGGATGAGGTAATATCTTTTACTGGACCAACTTCTGTTGGTGAGAGAGACCAGCTTCCAAGAGTCTTTTCCTACAGAGGGGAAAGGCTCCAGCTTCTGAGAGGCAGCAGGACACTACAGTGCTAAAAACTGCAGTATAGATGGGGAGGCATGGCTTGTAAAAGAGTGCAAGCCGCGCCTCACTAGCTACACTGCCATTTGTACTCGTGCTAGGGCAGCTGTGCTACTGAAAGAAGCATGCAGCATAGATGTACCCTTTATGTTCTGTCCCCTTGGTCTCAGACAGACTCTTAGATATGTTTACACTGCACACTAAGCCTGGTCAGGCTTGTGGACTCAGTTATTTCAAGCCTGTGGCCACATTTATACTGCATTGTAAACCTGTGTTTCCACTTGCTGGACCTGGGTCTCAGAGCTGTGCTGATGTATTCATACTGCACTACGCAAACCTTCTGACTCAGGTCTGCAGCTTGACCTGCAAACACACTGCAAAATGACAAGGCTTGGACCCGAGTCACAGACCTATCCCGCATACAGGGCCGGCTCCAGGGTTTTGGCCGCCCCAAGCAGCCAAAAAAAATAAATTAAAAAAAGCCGCGATCGCGATCTGCGGCGGCAATTCGGCGGGAGGTCCTTCGCTCCCAGCGGGAGTGAGGGACCGTCTGCCCAATTGCCTCCGAATAGCTGGACCTGCCGCTCCTCTCCGGAGCGGCCGCCCCAAGCACCTGCTTGCCATGCTGGTGCCTGGAGCCAGCCCTGCCCCCATAGCAGGGTTCAAGGACCCAGGTCCTGAGTGCTTACTGACCCAAGTCAGACTGACTTGTGTGTGAATGGAAGTGGGGATGTGGGTTCAAATCTGAGTCAGAGCACAGGCTTAATGTGCAGTGTAGACATATTCTTAGATCTTATCTTAATACTGTTACCTATCACCACAGTATCTGAGTGCCTTTCACATAAAATAAATAGCAATTGCTAAGTCCCTAGTGGTCTCCCTGGAGTCTCTGGCACTTCTTCCTGTGCAGGGTATACTCTGCTTAAGATAAATTATTATTATTACTATTAATAATAACAATATTTTGGTAGGGATTTAGGTAAAAGGGGTGTCAGTATTGTGAGTGTCTAAGCTGGCCTGATTTACACACTGAGGAGCCAGAAGAAAGTATAAGAAGAGGTAATTTAAAGTAATGTGGTGTCTTATCCCCACAAGAAATAGTTAGAATATTCCCCTCCTTCTGTTCCATTCCTATGTATGGAAGCCCCCTGACATTCACTGAAGAACAGCATTCACCACCAGCCCTTTCTGGGCATGTCTACATGCTGCATTTGAGGGATGTGACTGCCACATATGTAGACATACCCGAGCTAACTTTAATCTAGCTAGCTCAGGTACCAATAGCAATGAAGCCACACTTCAGCCTAGGCTATACAAGCTATACAACCCTGCCCAGGCCCTAGTTATATACTCAAGTAACTAGGCTAGGCTGAAGTCCATGCTGCCATGACTTGACCGCTGTTAGCTCTAGAGCAAGCTAGACTAAAGCTAGCTTGGGTATGTGTCGCAATCATACCTCCAACTGCAAGTGTAGATGTACCCTCTGTGCACAGAGGTGTGTCCCTCCTATCTCTCAAGTGTGTAGTTTAAGCTCCTGAATAGGTTTGCATACCATGGAGCCAGCATCAGTATCCCATACCTTTCTGTGGTACAAGATAATCACATGGTGGCTGGGGTTTGCTGAGTGACTAATATGGGCCTTAAAAAAATTATAGACTATATTAGCTAGTCATGAAAATAACTATGCAAATCATGAGAATAACTATGCCTTTTAGACATGCATCTAAACACAGCATGTATTTATACAATAGATCATACTGGTCAGAAAGAACATGTACTGTAAAAGGAAACCCCAATGTTAAGACTGCCATTAAAGTATATATATTATTTAAACGTGCACATGTTATATTTCATATGCAAAAATGTTGTGGCATATGCCAAATATGTATCAATGTGTAATAAACCACAGTATATCTACTATCTACATGGGATAGTATAGAATATTATAAGTAATGAGCACTAAATGGCAATTGTCAAAATAAATAAGTAGAGTACATTTTGTGATGCATTATGATTTTTTTCATTCTTGGGCTAATTCACAATAGGAGGTCTTCTCCAAATTAGTGTGTATTAACAAAGTTGTATTGTATTTAACTCAGTATGCCATTTGTGAAACTCTCCATGCCAACTAATGGTACAGAGCAGTTCCTGTCAGGTGCTGAGTACTCTCAACTCCTGTTAAGGTCAATGGAAGTTGAGGTTATTCAGGAGACATTCAGCACTCTGCAGGATAAGGCCCTTAGTGTCAAAACTTAATGTTTCCTTAAGCCTTGTTTTTTTTATGGTTACTTTTCTTGTTTTAGTTCAGTGTTAATTGATGCAGACAACATACTATGTACAAAGACAGATTTAGACCTGAAGGAATAGGAGATCATCAAGTGAAATATTTCTGTCTATCAAGGCCATCCCTCAAGAACATTGAAATTGATCATAGAGATATATATTTGGTGTCTGTGAGAGGGACAGAAAATCACAATGCAGCTGATTCAGTATTTATCATCTTAACACTTTTCAACTTGAAATAACACAAAAGCTTTTTTACTTCAAAAGACCAATATTTAAAGGGTGTTGATTTATGTAAATCAATAATTTATCAACTTGCTTTCATTCTGTGCTGCTAGCCAGATGCTTCTGGCTTTGCACTGCCAGACGATGTCAGCTGCAAAGCATAATGGCCTTGTGCTTCATGTAGAAATAAGAACATAAATATTTTAAAAATCCTGCTACAGGAAGTAAGGGGTCTTGGGGTGGGGGTGAGAGATTTTACCGGTTTACTGTTAGAGTAGTGCTGATCTACATATTTTATGGGTTAGTTTTATCAGAAGTGGAGGCAGGGACATCTCAGTCTGATTTTTATCTCCTAACAAGGCTGACAGACCAAAGTCTTTTCAAGGCAATTTGTTGAAGACATCTGGTGAAGCTTTCTAGGGGATAAACACACAGCAGAGTGTTCCTCTGGTATCAGTTGGCATGGCAACCAGTAAAAGATTATTCAACATCAGTTTCAAAAAGGTTGAGGCCTAGTTGAAAATCCATTTGGGCTTCTACCTGCAAAATTGTCCTTTTAAAAATGCACTAAATCTTTTCTCAGGGAACTAGAATGAAGCGGTATCTACAACTGTGGTACCTTCAGCCGCAACTAATTCTCAAAGCATGGTATTAATGATTCCAGGAAACCGAGGCCCAGTATGACAGAGTATTACTGGCACTCTACTAAAAAGCACATTACCAGAAGGACAGTCACAGACTGGAGGAGGAGGTGAAGAGGGGAAAATATGCTATTATCAAAGTTTAATGCATTAATTATCATGAAGTGCCATAGGGCAAATGACTATTTATACCACATCATTATATATTATTTAGTAATCTAAGGTTTATACTTTAAGGGGAAAATCCCACCTTCCCATTCAACCCCCCTCCTTTTTCTAACACTCCTTTGCAAGGTCATCCCACCCTCACCCCCACCACACCCCCAGTAGCTACACAATAAATGTTGTTTGAGCTTTGTGACAAGAAGATTTGCCCCTAAAAGTGAAATTCATACCTTCTCCACAAAGACCACATCATAAACTGTCTTTGTGAGGGATAACTGTGTGAGTGTTGAGGGAGGGAGAAATCTACCACCAAACCCAGGGGCGTGGAGCATCTCTGACATCCTTCCACAGCTAGTAGTCTAGTCCCTGGGCTGTAATCAGAGTGAGACCATTGTGTAATCCTTACATAGGGTATGTGTTGGAGGATGGCTTCTGCCCACTAGCTCCATTATTTGCAGACCCACGGGCTATGTTCCTGCCTCTCCATATCCTGCCCCTTGATGTGTATGGAGTTGTAAAGTGTGGTTACTTTACCTTACCAGGTCTAGAATGTTCTGTCTGGTAGAGTTCAAACAGCTGGTCAATTGGTAGCAGCTGAAGCTGGAGATGCGCTGAGGAAATATCCAGCTCCTTTCATTCTTTGGTTAAATAAGGCTCATTTCAATGTGCTAGTTTGATTCTGGGGACATCTACCATCCATGCTGGTGTATGCAGAATTGGCACAGAGTGCAGTTTAGCCATAAACGGGTATGACTATAGCTGTCCACCCATTTTGAAGCTGCTTTCCCTAGCTCAGCAGAACTATGAGCAAGGCTGCTAATAGGGACAGGACTTTCTGCAGCCCTCAGTTTATGCAGGGGGTCAGCATAAGGTCTAATCCCCACTTAAATACAGCTTAAGCCCTACATTAAGGGCTCATGAGCCCTATATTAAGCCCTATTCATTGCAGCATAGGCCTTCTGCTGGCCCTTTTCAATTAAATTAATTTCACCCTATGTGCCAGATAAAAAGCCTATTAAGTCAATGGAAGGACTCCCATTGACTTCAGTGTTCTTTAGATGGGGACCTAAATGAATATGAAAGTAGAAAATTATTTTAGAAAACTAAAAACCACAAGCATAGTGTACATATATGTATGTTTGTGTGTTTTTTAAACACACACAGAGACTTTCCATCATTAAATTATTATTTAGCATGTTTGCAAAGTTACCAAAGAATTGTAAATTTTCTCTTTGACATTGGGTTAAAAGTCTTGAAGATAATATGAGAAAATTGTTACGAACTCTGACTGTACAAAATATCAAACTTGGCTATATAGTTACGCCTTTACCTGGACTTCCTGAAGAAACCAGATTTAAACCTTAACTAGGGTTATCCAGGTTAAATACAACTGCAATAAACCGTTTAGCAATGGATAACCTGCCTCTAACTAAAGTTAAAACTTTTTTCTCTTCCCACCCCCAAATATACGCCCTGGGATGATTTCAACTTAATAGTAGGCAGTAAAAGAAAACAAATTTTGTTAAAAACAAAAACTAAAAATATAAAAAAGCAATTAATATGTGCAGACCTCTAGGGCATTGTTGTACCTACAAGTATGTATTATTGAAAGGTTGGCACTCTTGGGTGGCAAAAGGACGAAGTCAAATTATTAAGTCTTCAGTTAGAAAATTGCATTCACATTCATATCATCATCCAATGAATTAATTGGAATTGTTTGAACTGAAGGTGTCGTCAAACAGACCATAAAGAAGACTCAGGACTAGATTCTCATTTACGATCCAGCTCCTTTGCCCCATTCAGGCAGTTCAAAAGAGCCAGATTCTGCCTGTTACAGGCTAATTTAGGAGTCCACCAACATTGGGAAGCTCTCAGTTGGCATAAAGTTTGGCAGTGCGGAGTCTTGTGCCAGTCCTGACACAGGGGGCATGTTGGAGGAGTAAGGGGATGAGTTATGGGTGAGAGAGGCAGAGAATTGCTCTGCTCTGTTCCACTGACCCTCTGCTGCTTCCTTTGGAACAAGATGCAACTGCTGGAAGTTAGAGCAGCCTTTAACTCTTCAGGGCAGGGGCAAGGCAGCCCATAGAATCAAGAAGCCAGAACAATCTCTTTGATGGCTCTCTGCTTCTCCTATACCAAGCTGAGTTCAGGACCCAATCTGCCCCTACATTTTTTTAAAAGATCAAATGTTTAGGAAAGACGCTGTTTGCAGTATAATGATCAGTGTGGATGGAGATATCTCTACCATAGATCCAGAACAAGAAGTTGCCTAGAATAACAAAATATTTAGTGGCTGCTTATTGTGTGTATGAGACTGCAAAGCTATGAGAAAAGATATTTTCTAGGGGTTTTTTTAGGGCAACAAAAGTCTTCCAGGCAACACTGGACCCTGATCCCTTACTGGGTCATTTAGATGCTACCTCAATACCATTCCAGAATAGATTATAACAATGATAATCTAGAGTGAATCCAAGTTAAAGTAGTTTATACTTTTTTACAGTCCCCTCAATATGTATGTTACACCAACTTGCATATCAGTGTAATTTGCATATGCAGAAGATGGAAGAAGGTGTAAATAGAAGTTGCCTCTTTCTCCCTTAATTTATAACTTCTTACACCTTTCCTCCTCTCCTTGTCATATAATTTACACCTGATTGGCGTGGCAGGTGTAAGTAGCTCCAAGGACTCTGAGTCAGAATAAGGGGATCTGATTTTACACGTCATCTCTGAAGCTGTTCCATTGGCTTTGAATTCCACTGATATACAGACATAATTCCTATAGTAATAATTTCTTTTAAATTCTCAGATGTTTATCATCTGTATACACAGTGTTGTTGTAGCCGTGTCAGTCCCAGAATATTCGAGAGACAACCAGCAGCTGTGCGGACTATTTTGGAATAGGTTGGACCCAAATGTATTTTTGTATATTTTTTAGAATCTAAAGACAAATAACAAAATCCCTATGTAGTATACATGTAGCATCTATGCATGGGTGCTAACCTAACCCATTTTCTGTGCTGAATAAATAACATGGCCTTATTATTATGTGTATATTAGCCTGCTGTCCAATATTTTTCAAGTGGAAGGCATAAGACAGGTCTAAGATTTAAGACATCTAAGTTTTAACATTCATATACATGATAATTAGGCCGATTAATGTATTTGATAATAACAAGTTTCAATTGCAAGTTTTGGGGAAAGTAACATAAATCCCTGAAACTTCTATATGGGCGGATGCTACAAGCCTTCTCGGTGGCAATATTTTAAGTATTTAAAAGTGCATTATTTATTATTGTATCCAAATTCCCCATTTAGGATTGGGTCCCACTGTGCTGGGTGCTGTACAAACACAGAAAGAGACAATCCCTGCTTTGAATGACTTATGTGCTAAAAATAGTATTAGAATGAGTCCATAGGGTGGAGTGACTGGCATCTGTCCATTTTTGATTACAGGCAAAAATGGAAACAACGTATAAGTTTAAAAAAATGTTCAAATCTTTAACAATGGTTTCAGAATGAGGATTCAGGACGTTAAATACACTGAAGGGTAGAGGGAGAAATTGAAAAAAATGACCGTGTGTCCCAATTTGAAAATATGGTTACCCTCAAATTGACTATCTTAAAAGTTCACATAGGAAGTCTAAACCCATGTCTCCTGGATCTCTATATTCTGCATTAACCACAAGATTGTCTTTGATCTCTGTATATGCTAGTGTTACTGTACAAACTTACCATATCTATTTCTCTTGGGTAAAATTGGCAACTTCATTGTCTGCATTATGCCCCTGACCTTCCCTCTATTTCCTATGGGAAATAGCTTGTATACTGCAAATAGTGAGGTTAACTAACTGCAAATATTATTTAATTACCTAAGGTAATTTATAAGTTTTTAATACTGCCACTGTGTGATGCAGTGGATTTTATATAAGTGATGCTATTTTCAGTAGTATTGCTACTGATAAATATATATCAACCTTTCTATACAAATCAAAATCATATTTTAAGTAATTCTTCTTCATAGTAACCAGAATAGAGTTTTGGACAATGCACAATTATCCTGTGGAACTCAGTGCCACCAGATGTTTACTGCACACTGTTTGTACAAGCAATGCTTGTTGGAAATCAAACCCTCACAAAAAATGTGAACTCCAGCAAGTCAGATAAGGAAAATAGACTGTCCCCAAAGATATGCACAGTAGAATAGTTCAGAAAATAATATCCGCCCCAAAAAAACCAACTGATTTTTCATCTAAATTTTCAGCAAAAACTACTTTTGACTTTTCATAACCCCGCCCCCCCCAAAAACCTGAAAACTGAAATTTTCTAGCTCCAAATTGCACCAAACTGAAAAAAAGTTTGTTTTCGTTATGTGCATGAATTATGTGTTTCTTTCTATTTCTATTGGTGTTGTTTACCTAGGAAGCAGCTGTTGAATGGCATTTGAGTGGATATTTCATTAGAGTACCCCAAAAAATGCTTTGTGTAAGATGTGCATATTAAAAACTGTAGTATGCAAAATAGTTGGCAAAGTATTCTATCCTCACTGGTTCATTCACAAAAGGAAGGACACACATAAAAGTTTCATCTCTTGTGAGTTAAAACTCCTTTGATCATTCATGAATTGTAGCTACATAAGCTAGGATGACCACTGCTGGCCCAATTTCAAACTGTGGGTTGGTTTTTACAGTTTTTAATTTCAGTAGGTTTCAGTTATTGGCGAAGTATTATTACATACAAATGCTCAATATTAAATATAGTTGCCAGTGAAGACATGCCTCAAAAATTTCTGCTTGCTGACAAATACACAATGAAACCATAGTACACTTGGTATGGTCACACAGAAGGCTGTGCACGTGCTGCTACTGTAGACGTGCGGTATGATCTGTTTGCCATTTACTTTACCACAGGTGGGTTGTGGGGAATAGGAGGGGTTATGCTGTAGTAGGAAAGCCATGTCTAGATAGGAAATGTGCAATATTAACAGAATAATATGACTAGGAATAGCTGCATATGTCTGCCAATGCAGTTAAAGATTTGGAAGCATATTCTCCTCAGAAAAGAGCACAAAATGGAATAGATGTAAATCAAGGTAGCTCCATTGATTTCAACAAGCTATACTGATTTATACCAGTGCAGAACCTAGCCCAACATAATTTTTGTCTTTTTCCTTTCAACATTTGAGTTTTGTTTATTTCAATTTTTAAAACTCTACCATATAACAAAGCAGCTGAGTCTATAATGGATGTATAAGAATAGCAACTATTTAGGAAAAACAAAAATGCCCACGAAACAAACCACAGGAAGGGTAAAAAAAGATTTGCATGGTATAAAATTACTGTAATAAATATTATTAGGTACCAGACCAATGGATTTGACATTCATTTTATTTAATGGGTATTTAAACAGATACTTGTGTTAGCTTTAATGCCCAAAAGCTATAGATACAATAGCCTCAGTCTCACATCACATAAATAAGTCTTATGTGTAAACAAAGGGGAGAATGGACAGGGGAGTGAAAGAAAGAAGATGATTCCAGAAGTGTGAGAGATTTAGACCTTGTCTACACACACAGTTGAATTTAGTGAAGGCTGAGCTTTTTCAAACCCTCTATGAGTTCACAAAACTAACTTGTATTCTAAAACATTCTTTTTCATAAATGGTCAGGAAATTAGTTTTTTTCCTGGAAAAAACTCTATTCGTCTTTCATTTTAGAAATGTTTATTAGAAATGATGTGAGTTTTCATTAAAAAAAGAAGGGCTTTCAGTTTTTCTCTGAAAATGGATTTTATTTATTTATTACAAAAAAATCTGTTTAATTGAAAAGCCATTTTGCATTGAAAAAAGTGTTAATAGAAATGTTTTAACCAGAGCTACTTTTGTCCCCTTTTAATTGAAACTCTCAGGTTCCCAGCACCTCCTCACAAATAAAATGCAGTTATGTAAGAAAACATGTTCTTCTAGTAAAAAGGTGATATAAATATTAGGGATAGCAGGGCCGGCGTTAGGGGGTAGCAAGCAGGGAAGTTGCCTGGGCCTCTGGATTTCAGCCTCATGTGGCGGAACTCCGGCTTTGGCTTCAGAAACATTACAGAAATCCAATGTGTGAGTAGGTAAGGGAGGCAGGGTGGGGGCCCACTCCTTAGTTTCTGCCATGGGCCCCAGCAAGTTTAACGCTGGCCCTGAGGGACAGAAGCAACCTCTAACTCACATCAGTGGTATGCTGTCATGATTGGGTACACTGCACAGGTATATTTGACAAAGAGTAATAATTTCAAAAGCAGCAAAGTGACTTAGGAGCCAGAGTCCTATTTTCAAAAATAACTTAGACACCTAGGAACATAAGTCTAATTGAAAGTTAATGGATCTTAGATTCCTAAGTGCCCAAGTCACTTTTGAAACTGGGATTTAAGCTCCTAAATTGCTTATATGCTTTTGAAAATTGTACCATTCATCCATTTTTTTAAAAAGTATTTTTCTCCATTCCTTTTATCTCAGTTGCTCTGTATTAGTTTTTCATTCTGCCTACTCACCAATTATTAGAATTTTCTCTCCCAGTTCTCTTTCCCACAGTTGCTCCTAAACATTTCCTGAACTGCAATATTCAAGTGGGTTGAAAATTAGGCAAATTAGTCAGTCCTCAGAAACATCCCCTCCCACCCCAGGAAAATCTGAGCTACTATAATTCTCCATGTTGTATCCATTTGCCAGGATTTTTCTTTTAATCACACCTAGAAAGGGCTGATGTTTTGACTCCTTCATGAAATCCTTTTGAGAAACTGTTAAGTTGATAACTACTCTCTTGTTATGTCTTCAGTGGCAAAAAGGTGATTTTTTTACAGTGAGATAACTAGCTCATCATAGTTACCTTGCTGTAAAATCCTAGGGGCGACAAGAAGCACTTGCAGGTTTTAGTGCAAGATAGCTAGGAAAGGTAAATACTCTATACCCCTGCTTGTGGTTGACCTGTTCATGAGCAATCATGGTCCTGGTATATGTTTGTGTAAAAACACTCATATAAGTTCAAACAACTAAACATTCTTTCAAATAGTGGTCTGTTCACAGACAATTCAAACAGAAAACGGAATTAAATAGATAAATTATCTGCTGCAAATATTATTATTATTATTAGTAGTATTGTCGTAGAGCTCCAGTTATGGACCGATACCTCAATATGCCAGGTGCAGTACAAACACAGGACTAAAAAGATGGTGCCTCCTAAAAATTTCCAATCTCTGGCTCTAATTAATGCAGATAAACCATATTGAAGATGCCAGACCAAATCCTGGTCCCACTGAAGCCAATGGCAAAACACTTATTGATTCTCTGTAAATGGTGGATTCTCTGTAACTTGAAGTCTTTAAATCATGATTTGAGGACTTCAGTAACTTAGCCAAAGTTTAGGAGTCTTTTATAGGAGTGGGTGGGTGAGGTTCTGTGTCCTGCAAGGGGCAGGAGGTCAGACTAGATGATCATGATGCTCCTTTTTGACCTTAAAGTCTATGAGTGTCAATGAGTCTGTGAGACTTCATTGTGGCAAAGATTTGCGTCATAAAGCATTATGCAAGAGCCAAGCATTGACATATTCTTAGCTTTTACCCCTCATATTCTTTGTCATTTTGGGATTCCCTTTAAATTTCACTTTTTCCTAATATTTCAAATTTACCACAAGATGTGAAAAATGAAAGATATGCCAATCCCCTAAACTGTAGGCGCTAAACCAGTGGTTCTCAAACTTTTGTACCGGTGACCCCTTTCACATAGCAAGCCTCTGAATGAGACTCCCTTATAAATTAAAAACACATTTTTATATATTTAACACCATTATAAATGCTGGAGGCAAAGCAGGGTTTGGGGTGGAGACTGACAGCTTGCTACCCCCCCATGTAATAACCTCACAATCCCCTGAGGGGTCCCGACCCCCCGGTTTGAGAACCCCTGCGCTAGACAAATGGCATCACTCAAGGTGGCTATATTATGAACTAGGTACCTTCACATTTGCAGGTTTCCAAATTAGGGGCCCAATCGTTCTCCCACTGAACACAATGGGAGTTTTGCCATTTACTTTACTAGCAGTACAATCAGCTTCCAGTTTGGCTCATCTCTAAATACTTTCAAAAGTTCAACATCAAAAACATTTAATTTGATGGCAACTTGAGTCTGTTTTCCTTCTGCTTCTGTTCCCAGTGATTTACATATAGCTATTTTTTCTCCCCCTCCCGTCCTGTGCATTCTCAAACAGTGAACCAATAGATTTGTCTACACAAAGCATACTTGGCACATAGAGTATTTATTTATTTTAAAAATTGGTCACTGGGATAGGTTTATGAGATACACATCTCACTTTCAAGAGGGTCTCCAGGGATAGCAATCTATACAATCATCTCCAGCATACTTCACAGTAACACAAATAATATAACACAGGGCACTCAAGAGTCCAAAACTGCAGACAATTTGGAACTTGCAGTTCAGTTTACACTGAAAAGGCTTCTTTAAATAAGGTATTAAGCATTTTATTACATCTTTATATGTTCTTGAATATATTTGTTAAGCAACAGCATATGTTGTAATCTATACAGTTGTGGGGTTTGCTTTGTTTTCTTTTGGAGAGGAATAGCAGGGTTGGGAATGGGCAGCGATCGGGTTCTGGTTCTTATGCCCTATTGCAGGCTAGTTTTGTTATTCATAATGCTTTCTTATATGTCTGGGAATAAGGTTTTGTAAATATCTTGGAAAATCTGTGATCAAAGTTCTTTCATAGTCTAAAAAAATATTCTGTTCTCATGGCAATATTCACATTTGCAAATCCATACTTTGTCCTTAAAGACTAATCATATACCACAACCGAAAAGACTAGTTGTGCTGTGTTTTTGCGTTTGACATTTGGAGTAATCCTTGTAGCAATTCTTCACACTACTTTTCATTCTACTAATTTCATAGGGATTTTCTTTGACCACAGAAATTTTGTAAGATAAATTTCCAAAATATTCTTACATAGATAGTTCTGTGCCCTCCATATATTGTGAAGTTCTCTGTTTTCATAATGTGATTACAATAAACTCTTGCTTCTTTGAAATAAACAGGTTTAATGAGACTGTCTGGTCTTTGTGGTAGTTATATTTTTGAAATTTTATTTCAGCTTTATTTAAAAGTAGAATGTTTTAAATTGCTCGTTCATTCTTATCCTTGTTAATATTAATTTAAAATGGTAAATGATATATCACTAAGTACATACAGACTAGACATGCATTTTCTGTTTTTATGGGCTAACCGAAAAAATATTTGCCATTGGAAAATTTTACTTATTGTGGTTAGCTGCTAGAAATGAGGTTAGAAAAACCCGAGGGAGATTGTTCCCTGGAAGGAAGAGTGTCTTAACAAAAGTATTAAATTGAGGTTTTTAAAATATAATTTTCTTAACTTTGGTGAAATAAAATACATTTGTTTTTCAAATGTCTCATTCAAAAGAAATACTATACACGATCACACTATCCTATGAGGACTATTTAGTTTCCCTGATGACATTCACTGTGAATTTCATATTGGGGAGAACAAGTATAAATTTTATATGAAAATTATAAATGAAAACATTTTTGTTTCAGTGAAAACTGTGGATTTTGTAAAGAATTACTTTAAAAAAAGAATTTGCCTTATGCCATGTGAAAAGTATTTTTATGGCATGTGTAACTATGTTTTTTTTGTCATGTAGTGACTCAGTGATGAGCCAATGACCGTTTTAAATTTCTGCAAAATAATTCAACAAATTTAATTCTTCCTATTGTAAAAGTATTAAAAATGAAATGTTTCTGATATGCAAAACTTGTTTGCTGAGTAACAGCAGACCACTAAAACACACTGACATGCTTAATTATTGTGAGCTCTTTGCAGACAAAGTGTTTCATTTCTCTGACTTTGACTGAAGACAAAGAAATATGTACCCGGCCAACTTATTCATCAGAAAGTTAGCATGTCTGTAGAAACTTGTTTCTGCCTGTTTAGCAGGGCTAAAGGTCAACCCAGTGATGGTGAGTCCATAGAAATGATACTTTATACCCCTTGATCAATTTTTGCCTTTTTAAATGGGACCAATTCTCATCTATGCAAATACATGAGAGTTATTTTCCCCTTTGGAAAACTAATTCATTTTAGAGCTGGATTAGCACTGACAGCCACTTCACTTAGTTGTAGTATGGGATACTTATCTGAATTCAGCTGGATGGCAATACTATTTCTATTTAATGTATACATATATTTTGGTTGCATACAATACTGCCTCTTTGCTAGGGTGACTTATATTTACTAATCAGGAGGTTGACCCCTTTCCATAAAATACTAAAATGAAGAACTTTTTAAATGGGAAGCCTACAGTACACTGCAAGTAGCATGCTTTCTGTAGACAGTCCATACTCTTTGGAGTCATTGAGGGACAAATTCTGCTCCCATACACCTATTAAATCTGGAATAACTCCAGATTTTTATTCCAGATTTACACTAGTATTAGTGAGAGCAGAATTTGGCTTTGAAGTATTGGCACCACATGTTTCTTTACCCAGAGCCTGATCATGCTTACTAATAAATTACGTGCTACATACAGAAGAGAGTACCTGAAGAACAGAGGAAGGAAAGAAACAAAGTTCATGAGCACATCCAGCTGCCAGCAGTTAGTTTAACAGATCACTTGGGATATAAAAATGCATGCAACAGGAAAATATTTCCCGCAGGCACTCTGTATGAAGGCAAGCCCATGGCATACACTGAGACTAAGCGAAAAACAAAACCACAAGAGTGTTAAATTAGATAAGCTTAAACACATCGACACATGTCGTCCACAAAGTAGGCAAGAACAATAAGATGCATAACATGGATTGATCAAGAACGTGGTGTGTGATGTCTTTTTATGAAGGGTGAAATTCACACCTCTGCAAATGGTCAGCAAGCAACTTTACCATGCACACTGAAGTCCCACTTAAGCCTTGTTTTGAGAGTTTAGGTGCACAGGCTTGATTCTGGCCCACTGAAAAGGGGCAGATTTCCCCCACAGAGCATAGGCAAAGCCAAACATTTTTTGTTTCATTTAAGTCTGTCTCAGAAATAGAAACACACTTAACTGTGCCAGTGCCAAGAAGACATCACAGAAGATAGATAACCTGTCTACAGTCACAGTCAGATCCTGGATAGAAGCAGATCAAGTCAACATAGAGAATTTCTACCACTATGAACACAGCTGGGAAATACCAGTGAGCTATGTCCAAGTAGGTATAAGAAAGAAACTTGTATGTTTCCAGCTGAAAAAAGATTGGCTGATGTTGTTATCTTCCACATATTGATGTCAGTGGGTGATATGTTACTATATCCTAATTTTTAATGTCTCTTGAAGTGTGAGCAGCGAAGTAGGGATAGTGGCCATCATTGTAGGAGCCACCTTTCCAATTTGAGCATGAGAGAGATATGGCTTTTTACTTTCTGTTAGTAGCTTTTGGAATGTGGAATTGCCATGTTCCCAACTACAATTGCAGTGGAATAGGGCAGAAAGCCTTTTGTTTCAGATCATGATTCAGATGTATGCAACAGAATGATCATGCTATGGAAGTCCCTGTGTCCAATATATAAGGCTAAGATTTTTCAAAATGGGGACCTATATTTAAGTTCCTAAAACTTCATTTAGCTGCATACATAGGTGACCTGATTTTCAAAAGTGCTGAGTAGTTCTCATTGAAGTTATCTATATCTTTTGTCCAAAACCCCTCAAATAGCAGTGTAAAATGATCTAAACTACAGGTTCCAGAAAAAGGATGAAGCAATTAATGGTCCACATACCCGCTGTTATTTTAGTATAAATACAGAATAAAGATGGCAGTTTGCGAACATTGCAGCTGGTAACATTGCTTATGCTACCCAGCTATTATTCAGAAAACTGTTTTGTAATAAAAAGATTGAAGCCAATTAAGCGACACCAATTTACGTGAGTTGAGGAGCTAGCCCATTGGGTGAAATATGTTTATAAGATTTATGTATTATTGTTGCCGGATACTAACATCTTCAATATACACAGAGCAGCTAAAGTGCAGCCAGTTGCAATTTGAACTTCCTGTTTGTGCCTGACCAGTTCCCTCAAACCTGACCTAGATTTTAATACTCATGCTAAATCCTGGTTCATTCCAGAGCAGTGATTGCCATTGCAACAAACTGTGCCGCCAAGTTATGTTGGATAGGACTACTTAGTAGAAGAAATACATGTGTCTTAGAAATGGATTTTATTATCCACCAATCCATTGCCCAATCAGAAAAAAGGAGCGTGGGGATGGAGCGAAGCAGACAAAACCAAGCACTTATGTTCTTATGCACTATTCTATCAATTAGGCTTCCATAGAATTATTACGAGTATGGGTGTGCTGTTTTATGATGCTGTCTTTGAAAACTTTTATCCAACTTCTTTCATCTATGTGTAAACTTAATTAAAAATGCAACTTCAGAAGTTTCTTTTGTGTTGCTGGTGCAAAAATTAATTTAGTATACCGATACTGTGTAATACATTTCTGAATTGTTTTGCATATTATGTTAATAGTCAGTAAATGTGCACATGTATATAAAGCGACCCTTTAAGAAAGAACAATTGTTAGCTTTAGCGCCATTATTTCTCAAAAGCTAAATTATTAAACTTTTACTTAGGTTAAAGTGATCCTTAATGTATTGATCTAATTGATATATTAAGCCAAACATTACATTAAGACCACTTTCATGGCTATTATACAAATTCAACCTGTGTTATTTTTGCTATTAACGATTCTTGTTTACACAAAAGTTATTGTCTAATGCAAATTATTTCTTTGTACAAGTAGTAATGATAAGGTCACTTTTCTAAAGTTAGCATAATTAAAACATGAGATTGTCCACTTCTTGTCCATTTTATATTAAAATAATGTTATCAGCAAATAAAGTATGGCTTACTCTTCCTGTCTGTAGATGTTCTCACTTAGTTTTGTACATTACAAGGAAGCTCGCAGAGTGAGTCCTGCATGATTAATGACACAATTAAAAATTAGTAATGGCTAATTATTTCATCCTCGGCTCAGTGCCTTTTTGTTAGCAACATTAAGTTGTAACATTTTATGAAAAATAGTTATTTCATAGACGTCATGTTATTTTCAGTTAAATCTTGATGCTTCCTTGCAAGAGAGCTGAAGCAAACAGATAAGGCAAACCAGACAATTACAAAGTAAGATTTTCACTGGTGAAGAGTTCTGGATCAGCATAAAAAGAATTTTAAAAGTACACGTAACCACAAATATTCTTAGGAAGATGAATACTATAGAAGAAAAGAAATCCTTATATAGCCAACATATAAATGCTCGCTATTTCCATTGTTTTAGTTGAACAGAGTATTTCTTCAAGTTATTTAAGATGAAACCTCAGATTAGACTATTCTAACAACAAAGTCAAAGTTAATTAGTCTTAACTAACAGCCAAGTTGTAAACTACTTGAGGTCAGCTCCACCCTCAGGAAAATGAACATTAGTGAGATGTTTTAAAGCAGTGTCTGTTTTTATAGGCAGTGCAGGGAAAGGCTAAGCCAATAAAATGTGATCGTTCCATTCTATATTTTAATAGTAGCCTCTAAAGGACAAAACACTTCCCTGTGCTTTGATGACAAAACCTTGCACCAAGTTAATAATGTTATGTGAGTAAAGAAAATTACTGTCATTTTACTTTGATCCTGACCACTGAATGTAGCAAGCAAACAGCAATCAAACCTATATCAATCACAGAATTCATTTGGAGGTCACCTCATCGTAGGGGCAACAAAGAAGACCCCAGAGACCAATTTGAGGCTTCCTCAGTTTACCTAGCTGATAAATCATAAGGGTCTCAAATGATTCTGGATTTGGGAAAATAAATAAATTTATGAATCTTGGGATGTTGTTTGGAAATGTTAGGCGTGAGCAGCTGTTGTTAATTATGACTTCATTTTTCCCTCCAGTCTTCTTTGGTTGCATGCCATAACTGCATGGGGCATTGGGGTTTATGGCTTGAAAATAGCCTTGTCATTTGGTGAAGTCTAACAGAGCAAAGGGGCTTGATAAATGATAAGAATGTTCCTTGGAAAGCTGCTTAGATCAGATTAGTCCTCGGTTGTTTGTTTTCAGAATCCCAGTAGTCTCTAACAACGAGTAGGTAAATATACTAGGCCACCGAATTCATGAACCATATAGACAATTTCCAGAAGATATTGAATTACTCTTAAAAGTTAACTCTCTCACCCTTTATTTAGACAAACTGTTTACATGATTGTTTATAATGTTAAATAAGTCCAATTAATTGTATAATTAAACTCCCCTTTGGTTTGGGACTACTTGCACACTTAAGCATGTGCCTAACTTCCAGTATTATGCTGAGCAGGGGTCTTAATGCTCAATCCTACAAGGTACTGAGCACTCTGGCCCTGACCCAGCAAAGCACTTTAGAACTTGTGTAACTTTAAGCACATGAATGATCTCATTGAAATCAATGGGACTTCTAACATGCTTAAAATTAAGTATGTTCTTAAGCAGTTTTCTGGACTGTGACAAGAGTGCTCAGTATCTTACAGGACTGAGCCCTTAATATACTAAATGAAAGCTCTCATATAGCACGTTCTATACAAGGATCAGCAAATGGGCCAACAGGAGAGGAACTGATCTAGCTGATCTCACAGGCTTGGTCTATATTACAAACTTAGGTCGACGTAAGCCGCATTAAGTCGATCTAATAATGTATGTGACTACGTTACCAAGTCCCTTCCACCGACCTAAGTGGCCTGTAAAGTCGACTTCTGTACTCGAGAGGCGTAGCACTTAATTCTACATCCACAAGTCGACATGGGGATAGTGCAGACACTGCATTGTGTAATTCAAATGAATTGGCCTCCAGGTGGTGTCCCACAGTGCTTCGCTGTAGAGCACTTTCCACTGCACGTCAGCCAGCTACACAGGAAACAGACGCTCCCCTGTTAAAGCCCCATGAACTTTTGAATTTTAATTTCCTGT
>NW_020664420.1:25073111-25113943 GCF_002925995.2 Terrapene triunguis
GGAGACTGAAGGCTGCAAACACTCTCCAGCATGGAGTACACAGGAGGGATAGCCCAGGAATCCCCCATGGAGATCTCTAGGAAGCTTTCATGGAGGTACTCTGCAATCCTTTGCAGAAGGTTTCTGGTAAGGGCTGCCTTATTTCGTCCACCACGGTAGGACACTTTCCTGCGCCACTCCAGTATTAAGTCTGCCGGCATCATTGCAGCACACAGCACTTCAGCATAAGGACCAGGTCTGTACCCAGATGCTTGCAGCATCTGCACCCTTGCCGCCTCTGTTACCCTCAAGAGAGTGATCTCACATAGGGTCACGTAGGGGAAACAGGGGAAGTTTTCAATACTAGCCCTTAAACTGCAAATAATTCAACAAGTAATCTGCCCCCCCCGCCACCTGTTTGGGGAAATCTGAGTCACACAACCACGCTTTCCCAAACATGCTGTGGTTGTGGTTGGAAGGGATCACTGTGTATAGCGAGCAGCATTGAAAAAAAGGGAAGGGGGGTGGCGGCTTCCTCTTTGTCTCCCTTCCCCCAGCCCCAACCCAGTGCCGCTTTCGTAAAAAACCAAACTATTTGGGGGGTTTTACACTGGTGCCTGTCCTCAAGCACCATCCAGGTTGCTAGGGGAAAGGGTTTTTTTCTCAAGGATGTCTTCACAAAAGCATCAGCACAAGACCTCTCGCCCATGCCTCGTGGCCTTACTCGCCATGGCTGGAACAGCAAACTGACTCTTGCAATAGTCAGCAGTTGTGATTACGTTGTGGCTTGCAGTGAAGTGTATTGAGAGGTGTTTTTTTCATTAAAAAAATTAACCTTGCACCAGAAACAATGTAGGCACTATCAATGCTACCCTTGTGCTTTGTATTCCTTGCAGCTGAAACCTTGTCCATCGGCGCATCCTCCACACTGGGACAGAGACTTTCCCAGATTAAAGGCGGAAAAAGAAGAGTCGGGAGGACATGTTCAGTGAGTTACTGTGCGTCTTCAAGAGAGACCAGACAGAGCTTAGAGCATGGAGAATTACACTGTTCAAGGACATGGACATGGACAGGGAGGACAGGAGAGCATGCAAGGAAAAAGAGCGTGCCAAGAAGGAAGAGATGCTGTGGATTATGAAGGAACAGTCAGACATGTTGAGGCATCTGGTTGAGGTTCAAGAAAGGCAGCTGGATGCTAGAGTCTCTCTGCAGCCTATGCTGAACCTGCTGCCATCATTGCCCAGTTCTACATCCTCTTCCCCGAAACGTCCTATGAGGTGGGGTGGAGAGTTCAGTATCCCTTGCACTCAACACCAGGGGAGGGTACAAGGACCAGAAGATGCCCATTCCCACACCTTTGATTGTTATTACAGTGCATCTGTAAGTAAGCTTTCCTTGTTTCTCCCTGCTTTCCCCCCCTCTCCCCCGCAGTGTTATCAGACCTTTTACCCCAGGTTATCTTACTTTTCTTTGTTGTCACTGTGTGTTTGTGTGCATAATAAAACTTAAGGATTGAGGAGAAAAGGCTCTTTATTCATTCAACACATGGTGGTTGGTGGGGGTGGAGTTTACAGGGGATAAAATGCAATGGAGGGGACAGTTTGGTAAGGAACAACACAGATAAGTGTCACATTACTGTGGCTCATTGCTGAAACTGGTTTTCAAAGCCTCACGAAGATGCAGAGCTCCTCAGTTTGCTCTTCTTATTGCCCTGGTGTCTGCTCAAAATTGGCTGCCAGGCAATCTGCCTCAACTCCTCACCCCAGCAGAAACTTTTCTCCCTTTGTTTCACAAATATTATGGAGCACACAGCAGGCAGCAATAACAATGGGGATATTGCTTTCACAGAGGTCTAATCTAGTAAGCAAACAACACCAGCGCCCTTTTAAACATCCAAAGGCACATTCCACCACCATTTTGCACTTGCTCAGCCTATGGTTGAATCGGACCTTACTGCTGTCCAGGCTGCTGGCGTACAGATTCATGAGCCATGGGAGCAAGGGATAGGCTGGGTCTCCCAGGATCACAATTTTTGCAGTCTGGAAAGAAAGTCCCTGCCTGCAGCTTTCTGAACAGACCTGTGTTCCTAAAGATGCGCGGGTCATGCACCTTTCCCAACCATCCTATGCTGAGTCAGTGAAATGGCCCCTGTGATCCACCAGCACTTGCAACATCATTGCGAAGTACCCCTTTTGGTTTATGTACTCTTTGGCAAGGGTTCTGGTGCCAAGATTCTGATATGCATTCCGTCTATCATCCCATCATGGCAAAACCATCCACTATGTCTTGCACATTGCCCAGAGTCACTACCCTTCTTAGCAGAAGTCTGTTAATGGCCCTGCAAACTTGGATCACAACAGATCCCATGGTAGATTTGCCCACTCCAAATTGATGCCCCACTGACCGGTAGCAATCTGGCATTGCAAGCTTCCACAGAGCTATAGCCACTCGCTTCTCCACTGTCACAGCAGCTCTCATTTTAGTATTGCTGTGCTTCAGGGCTGGGGAAAGCACTTCACACAGTTCCTGGAAAGTGGCCTTATGCATTTGAAAGTTGTGCAGCCACTGCTCATCATCCCATAGCTGCATAACGATGCGGTCCCACCAGTCAGTGCTTGTTTCCCGGGCCCAGAAATAGCGCTCAACCGTGTCAAACTGATGCATGACTCTCGCCAGCAACTGCGAATTGCTCCGCTCTATGTCTTCCAGCAGGGCTGCTTGCGTAGCATCACATTGTTCTGCCCGGCTGTGTAAATACTGCAGGATAAGGCATGAGATGTTTGTAATGCTCACAACAACAGTGTACAGCTGAGCGGGGTCCTACTAAAAAGGCTTGTTTTGTTTGCCATTGATTTCAGGGAGGGAGGGAGGTAAGTGCATCATGAGAGGCTAATGCCATGTTCCCATAACCACCTGCGCCAATGGTTTGGTCCCATAAGGCATTGCAAGCCCAAGCCAAAATTCCACTTGGCTACATGCACTGTGGGATAGCTACCCACAGTGCAGTGGTCCCTGTGTCGATGCAAGCCCTGCTAGTGAGGATGCATTCCGCCGACACAATGAGCATCATGTGGACACGCAAGATCGACTTGCTTAAATCGGAGGCTCAATGTCGGCTTACATAAAGTCAATTTAACTTTGTAGTGTAGACATGGCCACAGTGTTGTTGTTTTTTCTGGTTTAAGGGACTAAGATAGGGATGAAGATTTGTTTTACAGGTACTTTTGCTACATACCGTGTCCCATTGACTATCAGAATAAAACAATATTTTGTGTAAAAAAAATCTTAATATCCTTATTGCTTATGCTTATTTGGATTTTGTTTATACCTCTTATTCTCCTTTTTCCCTTTTAAGAAAAAGTGACTGTCCTTTAAATGGAATTATTGAAATTAAGAACAGCAAGCCATTTAGACCCATATTCCCATTTTATGAAGAATGGTGCAGTACAGTCTACAGCAAGTAAATACATTAAGAAAATCCCACTAATTTGCTGCTGTAAAGTGCAGCAGCAACAGGGCACATTTAGCTGGTGTGCCATATAATTGTAAGAATGATGGAACTCAAACTGTCCTCCATGTGAAATTTATCTTTCATCCAATCAGCTGAAAGAACTAATGCACTGAAAGGTGCATTATATCCCATCTACTTCTCAATAAAGTCAGTGGTGTCCAATCAGACACCTATTGTTAGTAGAGAATCTGAAATTGATACAATCATCACATTGATCCCCAGTTGTGTCTGTCATGCCAGGGCTTTTCTTTTCTCCTCCTCCTCCTCCTCTTCCAAAGTGCAACCATCTCAAATAATGATCCTCTCACTTATTACATTGAGTTTCAGAACATTCTAATTATTGGATTTGTTTGCTAGATTAGGCCATTTAGCCACTGGATAACTTTCAGGGTGGCACAGAGACACACTGCCCTACAGGGAACTTTGGGAGGCACAACATTAGATATGCAGGGGAACACACTTATTGCTGCATGACCTACTAGCACACTGGCTGATCCATGGCTTCACATCCTCCCTTATCCTTTCCCAACCCCTTTGGAGCTCGCGCTAGATGGCTGGCTAGATTTGTGGCTGACCCTGCACAAGGGAAAGGTGATGATAGACTCCTTGCAGCCTCCTCCTTGTGAGGGCCTCGGTCTTGAATCCAGGCCGGGGAGTCCCCAGACAGCTGCCACATCCTGGTCTCCACCCCATGGCTACAGAGACTGGGTGGGCTGAGAAGCTACTGGGGCTATAGCCCCAGCCAAGGCACCACCCATGGGAGTTCTGATTGGAGGATTGCCTGGCTCCACCGATGGGTCCAACTACACTATTTAAGCCAGGAGAAGGAACAGGAAATTTGTTTGAGTAACAAGGTGGTTTCCTGCTGTGGCTGCATTGGACTGGGTCCAAAAAAGAATTAGGTAAGTTAATGGAGGATATGTCCACCAATGGCTATTAGCTAAGATGGTCAGGGATGCAACCCCATGCTCTGAGTGTCCCAAAGTTTCTGACTGCCAGATGCTGGGACTGGATGACAGGGGACGGCTCACTTGATAATTGCCCTGTTCTGTTCATTCCTTCTGAAGCATCTAGGACTGGTCACTGTTAAAGACAGGATACTGGGCTGGATGGACTATTGGTGTGATCCAGTGTGGCCATTCTAGTGTTATGTTCATGTGACTATGATCTCATTATACTTCATGAGCTGTGTCTAACCTAGCTGGTAGTTGTATGAGAATGCACCAAGAAAACTCCAGGTGTTGCAGTATTGATGATTCAACAGGGAGCATTCCTCTCCTTTAGGGCCTGTTTCAAATTGATACAGAAGCCAAAGTCAGATGGTTTGCAACCATTCTATCCTGGGAGTGTTTTGGGACAGTTCAGCTCCTGGCTGAAGTTATAACAGCACTCAGCTTAACATGGGTCTTGTTAGCCATGGACCTTGAGGGAAGCAAAGAATACTTGTGGCATAGGAATACCCCTGCCATATTTCCTCCTGCTTTCAACATATCCTCTGTAGCTCCAACAGTGTACAAAGTCCACTGGAAAAAAGAGGGTGATCAATAGAACAGAGAGACAAGCAAATACATTATGAAAAGGTTCATGGACTTTCAATGAAACTCTCTTGAGAAGAACATAAATTTTAATGGCAAGGGGAAATAGATATTACGAGAAAATACATATGCGCACACACACAAAGAAATAGTTCTTCCAGGTTTGCCATCCCTAGCCTAGTGTGAGTTCAAATGCCGGTGATTCTGAGATGCAACGCTACTAATTTTTGCTTGGGTAACATTTAAAAAGAAAATAGAAAAAAAAAGCTACCTTTTTCTGGAACATTTGATTCAGGTATGGAATTTTGCAAGAACTGGAAAGAAGCAAGTTAATGAATGGGATGATTCCTGCAAAACACACTAAAAAGAGGTTTTGTGTTAGGCTAACATTTTGCCTGGATATGTAGGCAGGGTGTAGAATCAGTCCCTTACTAAGAAGGATGATTATTGTGTAAAGGAGGGGGAGAGCAGGGAGGAATATTAACCTAGAGATTTGAAAAGCATCATCTCTTTTTCCACACACAATCTGATTGTTAAGGCAGCAGTTAGATTTGCAAAGATGGGAAAGTGACTCTAAATCTGATAGGAAAATCAGTGTAACTTTTTTTTCCCATCTGGAGTATGGCATTGACTATTAATGTTTCAGAAATATATTATTTGCCTTTTCATGATTTTGTCCCTGCATAATTTATATCAAAAAGGGGAAAGAGTGTAGCTATTTTGCTAAAATTGTGTTGTCCAAGTGAGTACCACAGGTACAAAATGTTTCCTTTTTTTCCTCCTGTTGTTTCAACGCTACTTAATGACTGAAAACTGAATACCAAGGACAATCATGAGCACTTAGGGCCCAATTCATAAAAAATGCTGCAAGCCATTTATGCACAAATGTTGCTACTTTCATATGGAAACAAGCTACATATTCTGCTTTGTGATTCACCAAACTTCTTTATGTTAACATATTTTTCCTCAGTGGTATATGTGAATGGTGCACAATTTCACAGAGAGTATAAAGGCAAAAGCCTTGTTAGCATGTTTTGCAGAAAAACCTGAAGTAGCTTTATGATTCTTCGCTATTAATTTATTTTATGAAACCATATATTAGAACAAAGTCTGGCTCATATAGTAATTAATTGCCATTTCTGGAAGATGACACACAAAACAAAATTCCCAGCTGGTGAAACTCCACTGATGTCAATTATTGCCAGGACAGAATATGGTCCAATGTTCTTAAAGACACAAACTCTCACCAAGAAAGCATGTGACCTTCTGTCACTTCACAGTGTTTTTTTTCAACTGTTATTTTAAAATAATCATTAAGTACATTCTGTGCTGATGAAAGGAATTCACAGAAGTCCCCTGTCTCTACACAGCACTGGTATTAGCCAGGTGGCAGCAAGGCAAGCTTTTCCACATTATATCAACAATATAATTCTTTCCTGATCAGGAGGGATAGCTAGAGATGGGGAAGGTAGTTCATTTCTCATATTTAGGCTCTGTTTGCTGAGATTACTGTCAGTGGCCCAATGGGTAGGACGGATTCTCTTCTATGAATATGTTGTAAAATGCTACCTAAAGTTTGGAAATATTTTTAACAGTTTGTATGTACCCCTTTATAATGCTTTGCAATGGAAGATTATATTAGCCACTAAATCTCTCAATTACACAGAAGTGATTTTTTAAAAAGAAAATAAGTATACACATATTGGACCAAATTCGTCCTTGCTGTATTCTCATTTAAGTCAGTGGAGTTACTCCAGAGAAGAATTTGGTCAGTTTTATATAAAAGCAACTTCAGACTAAAACCCCTATGCCACAATGATCTTGATATCCCTGCAGTTTCATAGAAACCAATTGATATAAATGAGGATGGGATGGGCCTAGGACTCTCCCCACATACAAGAACTTTCTAAACGTGGACTTAGGAGCCTAATTTTCAACCTCCATTTTTAAAAATGTTGATCTTTTTTCATATTATATATTTTTAATCATGTTATTTAATCACTTTAAAATTAATTTGTAGTACCTTCCCTTTCACCTTCAATCTGGACCTCGTGGCCCATGGCACTGAAGAGGCTCTCAACACAAAATGGATGGGTCACTACAAAAACTAATTTTTCCCCTGCGGATACTCACACCTTCTTGTCAACTGTTTGAAATGGGCCACCTTGATTACATTGGCCTCATTAGCACTACAAAAATGATTTCCACCCTTTCTTGTCAACTGTTGAGAATAGCCCACTTCCACCTTAATTGAATTGGCTCGTTAGCACTGACCTCCCACTTTGTAAGGCAACTCCCATCTTTTCATATGCTGTGTATTTTTACCTCCCTACTGTATTTTCCACTCCATGCATCTGATGAAGTGGGTTTTAGCCCATGAAAGCTTATGCCCAAATAAATTTGTTAGTCTCTAAGGTGCCACAAGGACTCCTCGTTGTTTTTACAAAAGACTAAGTAACCAGCAGTTTTAAAGAAACCTTTTTCTATTGAAATCATGGTTGAAGTTAGCAGTGAGAAGAACTGAAAATTTGGGAGGTTGTTTTTTTAAAAATAAATAAATAAAATTCTGTTGAGCTGGGAGTAGCTTAGTCTCAAAATGAATCTAATTCTAAAGTCCCATATAGTGAATGCAACAGCTCAGACTGAAACTGCAGCTACCTGTACATCATCATAGTTCCTGATGGCAGTGGTACCTGAAAGTAAAATTTCTTGTATCAGAAGGCAAGAGTGGTTTTGGAATAAAAGGGACTGCCAGGGTGCAACCTTGGCTTCATTTAATGTTTGTTTATACACATTTAAGTTCCTACTAATTACAATCCTAGGGAAAAGATTATCAATTATATTTTAATGAGAACATATGTTTCCATCATAAAGATTCTAAAAGTATGGATTTATTTTCTGTTGGTGAGATTTTCAAAGGAGACTAGCTAAGTTAGTTACCTAATTCCCATTGAAGTTCAATGGGAGTTGGGCACCTACTTCTTTTTCAGCTCTTTTGAAAAACCAATCCTAAGTATATTAGCATAGTTTATGTTTCAGTAAGGACTTGATCCTGCTCCCATTCATGTCAATGGAAAAATCATGCCTTTAAGCTGTATTGATTTTTGCTAATAGTATTTACTCACATGAAGAGAGATAATTGAACATACATGTGCATGTGTGTGTGTAATACAAAGTTTATATATTTTCACTTACTTCATATTTGTCATTGCTTTAAATTGGTATTTTTTTGCATAATGGGTAAGCTGGAAAATGATCACATATCTTGCTTTGCAGATAAACTGGGAAAAATGTGGAAATGCCTGCTTTGATTCTACATTAAACTGATCTTCCTTAAAATCATATATATAAAATGTGTTCCTTCTCTAGTTAGTATGATAGTTAGTAAGCAACACAGTCATTTATATCATTTAAATTTGATTGGGGCTGAACACAAATCTTTGAAGTTTAAAATTAGATTATCTTAATATATATCTTTGTAAAAGGTTGCTTATAGTAAATCTCTGCAGTAGCACTGATTAATATACTCAGCCCAAACGTATACAGTTTTTTTTTTCATATAAAACTTCAATTTAAGGGCCTGCCAGGAGATAAGGAGGATCAGCACCTCTCAGGAGACTTGCAAGGCCAGATTCAAAGGCCACTGAAGTCAATAGAAACACTCCCATTGACTTTGGTGGGCTTTGGATAAGGCCTTCAGTGCCTAGGGCAAAACTGCAACAAAGAGTCCTGTGGCACCTTATAGACTAACAGATGTATTGGAGCATAAAGATCATGATCCAACTCTTTAAAGTCAGTGGCAAGATTCCCATTGACCTCGGGTTTCAGAGTAGCAGCCGTATTAGTCTGTATCAGCAAAAACAACGACGAATACTTATGGCACCTTAGAGACTAACACATTAATTTGGGCATAAGCTTTCGCGGGCTAAAGCCCGCTTCATCAGATGCATGGAGTGGAAAATACAGTAAAATACAATCGACCTCAGTGGCAGTTGGATCAGGCCTTAGATGCGGGTTTGATTTTGTACAGCCTGACTCACATGAGTATTCTTGACTCCCCAATTCATCATGGACTTTGATAACACTACTCATATGAGTAAGGATTATTCATATGAATATAAGAGAGACAAGGTGGGGGAGGTAATATATTTTATTGGACCAACTTCTGTAGGCGACAGAGATATATACATATGAATAGAGATATACAGGACTGAACCATGATTTAGTATTCAGGACCTGAGATTGTGCCTTCTTCCATTGAAGTCAATAGCAATATTGGCTTCCTCTCTAGCCTAAATAAGACCAAAGAATTTTATTGTTGTCATCCAGTATTTGATTTTATTTCCTAAGCCATTACTAAGCAATGACATTTCTTTTACTCTAGTGTTTTTGGTTTGTTTGTTTTGATTAGTTTTGTTTTTTTAATATAGTGGCTTTATCTCAGTTTGCACTGTACAATGAATTTTTTTTACAAATATTATTACAATAGATGCTTTTTTTGTGGGGCTAGTGATGTTGGTGAATAACAATACCATTTCCTTGTTTTTCCTCAAGATTTCCTGCTTATTTTTTGTTCAGTCAAAGGAAAAAAATCACATTTGCCTTTAGCATTTGTATTTTGAAATCCCTTATCAAAGATGTTTGTCAACAGATCATTAGGTGCACGAGGAAAACAATTAGCTGTCTTTATCATTTGTAGATTAGCTGTCTTTATCATTTGTAGATTGCATTGTCATTTAAAATATGATTGAAGCAGACACATTCAACTTTCATGTATGACTATGAGTCTTATTTCCTCTTCATTATGTCTATTTAATATAAACAAAGGATGCTAATTGTCTTTCTGATGCAAGAATAGGATAAGATCCATGGAAAACACATCTGTCTCCAAATCTCACCTTGTCACAGAGATAAACAAGTTCTCACTGCCTAAAAGCCAACACAAGCTACTAAAAAAAGAGGAATATTCTTCAGAGAATTTGCTTGGTGACTGGGCCAAAACGCTGCTTGACTCATGCAAAACGAAAGGCAGTGGTTTATCTTCACAAGGAAACAGCATGACTGCTGTTTTTCATTGTGTAGTAGAGTAATAGCACTATTAATTCATGATTCACCCCCCCCCCCCAAAAAGTCTTCATACATCAATTATCATTGCACCAGGAGCTGGGATTAAGGCCAGAGAGCGGACAAAATACAGCAGGCATGCTATATTAGAAAACTATATTCTGACAAATTAAATTAAGATCTTGACTCAAAGTCTCAAACTTATACAGCCAAGAGTTAAATCTCTTTGATCTTATCTTTTTGTGCCTGATATAGGGCAAGATTTGCTTTTTTCTATGAAACCCATGCAGACCGGTGCAAGGTGTCAGGCACCAAAACCATTCTTCAGTTGTAGGATTGGATAGTTCAGAGCAAACTAAGCAGACACATTGCCAGACCACTTTGTTGCTGCTTATTTCCTCTCCAGCTGGGGGCTGAAATGCCCACTAACTGGCATATGCTGACTTGGTTGTGTTGCACTGGCAATTGCAGTAGCAGCCAGTAGAATTCATCACGGTGCCATGAAGAGATTTCCTAACATTTACATAGGAGAAGATAAAGAAGATAAAGAATCCCTATGCAATCTCCCATACACGTGTGGCCAAGCAGGATCTTACCAGGGTAGAATTACAGTGTCGCAAGGTCTCAGTTGGTCTGCCGAGCCGCTGGGGGCGGTGGGGAGCTACTGCCTCGCCGAAAGGCCTTGGTCACACCTCTCAGTCGACGAGGAATTAGCAGAGGGAGGTGTGCTGTCGCAGTTGGCACGACACAAGAGTACCGGCCAGGGTCCATGGCACACCACTCAGGCAGGGGAGCGCCGGCAAGAGTCCTTAGCTCTTTATCAGGGTTCTGCCACCCCAAGGCAGGGTGGCAGGGGTAGGAGAACGCAGGTCCACACGACTCAACTGCATTCCAGTCCAGGACCCTGACAGTGGCGGGAGGAGAGGATTCCACCACTGGGTCAGTGGGGATCTGTCCGTAACACGCTGACCAAACACTAACTCACCACACTGTCCAGTTCCGCTCCGGGCTACTTCCTACCTGGTCTCTCGAGTGGGTCCCTCTGGTTCCTCCCACTCATCAGAGTATTCAGCGGCTGGTAGCCCTGGTAGCTCCAGCCCACTCTCAGCGTTGGGCTCACTCGGGCTCGGGTCGCTGCCCGGCTCCTCCAGTTCCTCGGGGTACTCTGCGGCTGGCAGTCCTGGTAGCTTGAGTCCTTCCTCTGGATCAGGTTTCCCCTGGTCCAGGGCATCCCCTGGTTCAGCAGCAGGGTCTATAGGGAACAGCCAGCAGTCTGTGTCTGTCTTCCTCCCTGGTGCTGCCCTAACTGGGCTAAGGGCCCTGCCTTTTTTACTTCCTGTTCCATCCCTCCCCTTCCGGAGTAAGCTTGGCCTGGCTCCGCCCACTCAGGCTGAGAGAGTGGCTCTTTACCCTCTGGTTCAGAGGGAGGCCACCCCGGCTTCCTACACACAGACACTTTTCAGAAGTTCCTACTAAAACTGAAAAGCAAATAAAAAGCCCCGAATAGCACTATCTTTCAGATAATCCTGAGGATAGCTATAATATGGGGCTTGATGGTTCAGAAGAATAGTCCTACGCTATGGATTCTTTCCCTCTAAGTCTGTCATTAACAGCTTTCTCACCAGGAGAGTGGCTGTATATAATGTAATGAGCTGATAACTTCTGCTCAGTTCATAGTGGACAGGTGGTCACTTTACAAAAAAATATCAGCAATTTGCACCATTGTTCGCTGTCTCAGCAGAAAGGCCAAATACTGAATGGATGAAACTGCCCATTCACTCCTAGAGATGATCCTTCAAAGTTCAGGGCTTAAGTACATTTGTGAGGCACCCTCTTGCTGTAACCATTCTGAGGCTAGAGAAATGCAGGTTAAAGAGCTATCAATACATCACCATCCATTAACATTAAATTCTGTAAAAATCCAAGTAAATCCAAGTGTTCCAAGTCTTGGCACATACCATAATGTATATCCGGAGCCTCTCATAATATTTACCTAAGCAGCTTTGGCATCATCCGCATTCAGTTGTTATTATGGTGATGTTATTCAATAGATTTTAACACAAAATGACATAATAATTATTAATAATTATGTAATATCAATTAACATGACAATTATTGGATGCGATTGTGGCTGCCTTCTGTGAGTACCCAAGAGGAGAGAGCATAAGCAATTGTACTTACTGCTTGTGCCCCTACCCTCTGTCAAATTGAAGAAAGCAGTCACTGACGTAGGCTAACATTGCCACTTATGTGAGGCTCTTCAAAATGGGAAAATTATTGTGGAGGGAAGGCCAGAAAACACCCCACTTTACACTAGCCACGGAGCTCTCCTGTGGCAGGGAGTAGGAAGCAGTACACAGATGCACCCTTTTAAAGTGTGGTAGGCAGTCCACTGCAGCAAGTGCTCCTCAGAAGAAAGCTGGATGACTCATCCAGAATTCTTCTCTATATAGCTACTAAACAACGCCAGTCATTTGAAGCTGAAACCTGGCCCATACCTAATTCCTGTGTCTGGGAGATGAGACTTCGCTATTGAAAATACTCTTAGGCTCAGGCTTTGGGGCAAGGAAAGTCCATGGTTCGACTCCTGCCCACACTGAACTGCTAAACAAAACAAAATTAAATGGTTATTCTCTGAATAATAAAATAAAAGGTCAGTTTAGAGGATGAACATTCTCAAAAATGTGTTTTGGCTACTGTAGCCATGATGGAGGAAAGTTACTAAACAAGGTCTCCAGATACAATAATGTGTGTTTCAGAGCAATAGCTTATTTTATGGGTACAACCATTAAAAACCACTCACTAACTGCAGTAACTGTATTTTTAACCTTTAGTTTAATACTAATTTATCACATCTGCACTCTTCACTGTTGAATGGTTGTAGACCTTTACGGTGGGGACCAGATATACAGAAGCACGTATGTGCTGCTTGTCTGTGATTTATCTTCTTATTTAATGCCATTGGTTAATGTCCTGAGAGTTCCCAAGCTGCACATTTTAAAGTTTCCTACTCGTATTATGACTACTGCATGGCTGTACAATTTACATTCTGTAATGTCCTCTTTTACAGGGGCAAAAAGGGGATACATATTTGCATGGGAAAAGTGAAAGGGGGAATAGAGCAAGGTTAGATTAATCTGAAACTAGTAATACAAAACCCAAAATGCTTGAAGCAAATAGTCGAAGCATGCTATTACTACTAATATTGGTTTGCTTCTTAGACTTGTTCTAAATTATGTATGAAATGCTGTGTTTATGCTGTCCTTGCTGGTTTCTTCTGCAGAAGTTGATCCACTTCCATAGTATTTTAGCTTTTATGCTGAGCTTTTAATTTTTTCATTTTATGATAGCTAGAGTAAAATTGTACCTTGTTCTGGGATGGTCACACAGGATGTACATTAACTCTCCCAAAATCAGATGATACCTTTGTATGATGTCAACGTCAGGAAACCCAGAACTGTGAGCCACTGTGTTACCATTCTGCCTTAGCAAGATTGAGAGCTTTGCTCCTGCTAAACTGTGTCAATTCCCTGACACACCAGCCTGTCTGCCTTGCTAGAAAACTCTTTAAGACTCTGCAAGCTAAAACCTTGTCTTGCAGGTAATGTCAGTGAACCCCAGTTCCTGAGTTCGCCAGGCACATATCCCTGCAGTGTCCAGTCCCTTTCACTGGACACTCACAGAAATTATTAAATTTGCTGCCTCCAAAGAGACAGAGCACTCATCAGCCTGTTAGGTTAGCTGAAGACTCACTCTTCACTTTAATATACAGCACTTAGATGGTTTTGTAATAAATCAAGAATAAGTTTATTAACAAAGAACAGAGATTTAAGTGATACAAAGCAAGAATAAAAGAGACAGGTATAGTTACAAATAAAACAAAATAACACATACTTGCTATTGACTAAAACTTAATTTTATCAAGTCGTAATCTATGTCTAAGCAGTTTTCTTATTTATATGAAGTTACCAGCATTCCTAGCCCTCCAGACTAGGGGATCCAACTTCCATAGGCTCAATGGGTACTGAACCTATGTCTCCTCAGTAATTAATAACTAAAAGCTCTTTTTGCTCCCTTTACATTACTTAAGGTTCATAGTCTCTGCCTGAAGAGCCAGGAAGTCTTCCTGGGGAGCAAACTGTGTTCCCTGACAGGATTGTTAAATGGTCTCCCTCACTCATTTAGCTTGATGGCTTTGTTTACCTTATATGCAAATGTACTTCCATTGTCCTCCACCTGTAACCAATCTAGTCAGACAGGTTAATACACATTCCATTGTGCAGGGTAGGATGGGTTTTATGCTCTGCACATTTTAAGAACATTTCCAGCACACATCTAAAACTCTTTGCACCCAACCTGTACATACATGACACAATGGTTTTCAGGACCACCTTGTCACCATTTTACATATGTTACCTTGCCTGACACCTTTGAGGCATATATTTTGGCAACAATGTGTTGGGGGCAATGAGTGTGTCAGGTCTGATGTGAGTTACAGTATGGGGGGCCCTCCATCAGTTGGCTTTGAGGTGTTCCTGGAGTCACACTTTGAAACTCATAAAAAATGTATACTATAAATAAGTTCCTCTACCCACAGGAAATTTTTTCTCTGAATATAACCACTGCTAGCTGCTCCCAAAGTGTGGCTTTTTATAAATGCAAACAAAGTCCTATCAGTCCACAGGTATATTAAACCCTCTTGTTAATCCATCTCCAGTTAGGCCCAACAAGGTCCCTTATAAAACTGAATTAATTGCTCTCCAAGTTTAGCTGGGTTGAAGGTGGCCACTGGTAATATCTTTGAGACTATTAATATAAGCGGCATTGCTTTCTGTTCATAAACAGAAAGTTTGTTCTATTAAACAGAGCCTCAGAATTCACTTTACACACAGCTTTGTTAAGTATAGATCCAATCAACTTCCATTCAATACTCTGTGTTTTCTGTTTAACTATAGGAATATTTACTATAAGGGAAAAATGGGGGAAGTTAACATTTAGCAGAAAGAAAATGATGGGTGAAAGAGACAGATGAAATACGGATGTTTCACTTGTATACATATATTTCCCTGACATAGGAAGAAATATAGTTGGATGATGTATCTGGTAAATTAAGGTCTCCATTAAAATGGTAGCTACAAACATTGAACCACTCCGCCTATGGGAGAAGGGGCTGTTCACTTGTCTATTATTTACATTGTTGTAGTGCCCCAAATGTATTGGGTACTGTTCATACATATAGGAAAAGACAGTTTCAGTCTCAAAGAGCATACAGTTTGAAGAGACAAAATCAGACAAAGGCTGGAGGGAAAAGACAAGTAAATTGGTAAGTGGGATGGCTTGGCACATGTCTTCATACTTTTATTGCTTTTGCTAATATTGTATTTTAGGCTGTTTTACTCACAACAGCCTACTTAACGTAAGCACATCTGTTCACCTGGGTGTAAATGCTGTAGGTAATAGACGATGGAAGCTTTACCATTGATTTCCATGGGCACAGGGTCATCGCAGGGCTTTGCTTAAGGTCCACATTAGGGCTCTGCAAAAGGGCAGAGCACTGGGTGAAACAGCTTCACAGAAGGCTTAGATAGCTATGACAGAGTACACCGGCATCAGGCCTAGGGAAGGGCCACGCCATTCACTTCCTGCTCACTGGATAGTGACCTCCATGTAGATACTGTCAACTTCACACTATGTCGCATATCCTTGATGGGTGCCCACTGACTTACTTTAATGGCAGGCTACCGGCTCTTCACTTGGCTGATGACAAATCTATTAAATGGCTGGGCACACAGTGTATACACTGATGATGAGTTACCTGCAACCTGTTCCATAAGTGGTGTGGAGCAGTTGCGGTCTTTCTTCTAGCTAATAGGTTGGAGTAGCATCCTGGCTCCTGATTTGAAAGAACAAGGAATAAATTTCACTTTCACTTCTCTCACACACAAGGAAGGATGTAGGGTTGATATTGGAATAGTTGACTTCACCCTTTATGAATAAAATTCCACAGCTCTGTTAATGAATAAATATAGCAGGATAGATTTATCCCAGTAATAATAATAATCGATTGTTAAGGTGAGTAAAGACTTAATAACAAATGTGGATCATATATTCCTGTCAGTACTTATGTCATCCATTGAAGTAATCCATCAACTCTGATTTTATTTTGTTCTCCTAACTGCAGAATAAATAGATCTGTCAGAGAATGCATGCTGTAATTGTTTCAGAGGAAGTCTTTTCTGTAGATAAGATCATTTTAATTTAGATACTCATTATTAAAATGTCAATTAACCTTGATTTTTCATCCTTTATTATTATTTAAACTAAGCACCAAATAACTTTGATGCAGATGTAGAACTGTAAAACCTTTAATGAGGTAAATTGCTTATACAGCTCTAGTTTAATTAGTTCAGTCATTTTCTGTCACTTCTAATTACATAACTAAATTCTCTACATTTGGCAAATCTCACAGTTAGTATGAACTCTTCTTTCATGGTAATTAGCTTAATATTCAATGACCTCATTTGTGTACACTTGTGACTTAATTTATGTTTTCATAAACAGTTAATTTTAATTCTTCTCCACACCGGCTGCTACTGTGACAATTTCTTCCTCAGTTTAAGATGCATTCCAAAGCATCATATATTCAGTTTAAATGTATGACATGTACACTAATAGTAATTAATTAATGTGGGAGCCTACAATTTCCATTTATTTCACATGAAAAAAATCATAAAAGAATGGGTGATCAGTTTATACAATATATACACTTCCCACCAGGACATCTCTTATGCCTGCACCATTGATTCCCACCTCCATCAAGCATCCAGCTGGTTCAATGATCTGGGAGAGTATCTACCTCATACAGTATCCTGATAGATGAGGGTGGAAGTGCCCATGCCACTGCCTTCAATTTTTTCCTAATAAGATAACAGTCTCTTGAAACCTTCTTTGATATTCACTTACTCCTATGGAGACCCTGCCCACCACCACACACACATTGCCTACTCTGACTTTCATCTGTGGAGAAAATGAATCACCCCATCTCCTGCCTGAGTGGGAAAACCCTGGAGACGTTTTACTGTAAGGCTACATCTACACTTGGAGCTAAAGGTGTGATTCTGAGGTCACATAGACATACTCGCACTAGCTCTCATTGAGCTAGTGTGCTAAAAATAGTACAATACTGCATCCTGGGCAGTGATGAGTGGTGACATGGGCTAGAGGTCCTGAGTACAAACCCACCCAGCTCCTGTGGGTACATACTCAGAGCAGCTAGCCTGTGCTACAATGGCTACACTACTATTTTTAGCACACTAGCTCAATGAGAGCTAGTGCAATTATATCTGCTTGAGCTGGGAACCACAACCCTAGCTCCAAATGTAGATGTGGCTTATGATCTCTTCTGCATGGAAGAGAGAGAGAATTAACTTAGTGGATGGGTGTAAGCAGTAGAGGTGATATATCTTCACTTTAGTGAGGCTTTTGTCATGGTCAAACATGGCATTCTCATAAGCAAACTAGGGAAACATGGTCTAGGTGAAATCACTCTAAGATTGGTGCACATCTGGTTGAAAGGCCATACTCAGTTAATTGTTTGCTGTCAGACTGAGAGAACATATCAAGTGGGGTTCTGTCCTGGGTCCGATACTATTCCATACTTTCCACTACTGATTTGGCTGATGGATTAGAGAGTACTCTTATAAAATTTGCAGATGAAACCAAGCTTAGAGGGGTTGCAAACACTTTGGATGGCAGGGTTAGAACTCGAAAGGACCTTGATATATTGGAGAATTGGTCTGAAATCAGTAAGATGAATTTCAGTAAAGACAAGTGCAAAGTACTACACGTAGGAAGGAAGAAATCAAATACACAAATACAAAAAGGTGAATAACTGACTAGGCAACAATACTGCAGAAAAGGATCTGGGGATTGTAGATCAGAACTTGAATGAGTTAACAGTGAAATGCTGTTGCAAAAAAGGCAAATGTCATTCTGCAATGTATTAACAGGAATGTCATATGTAAGATACAGGTAGTAATTATTCCTCTTTCCTTGAGACTGGTGAGACCTCGACTGGGTACCATACAAAGAAAGATGCGGACAATTGGAGAGAGTTCACAGAAAAACAACAGAAATGATGAAGGGTTTCAAAAACATGACCTATGAGGAAAGGTTGAAAGACTGTTTAGTCTAGAGAAATGAAGTCTGAGGGGGGACCAGGTAATAGTCTTCAAATATATAAAAGGTTGTTATAAAGTGGACAATTATCAATTGTTCTCCATGTCCACTGAGGGTAGGACAAGAAGTAATGAGCTTAGTTTGCAGCAAGGGAGATTTAGGTTAGTTCAGGGGTCGGCAACCTCTGGCACGCGGCTCGCCAGGGTAAGCACCCTGGTGGGCTGGGCCAGTTTGTTTACCTGCCGCGTCTGCAGGTTCACCAATCGCGGCTCCCACTGGCCGTGGTTCGCCACTCCAGGCCAATGGGGGGCTGCAGGAAGCGACGCGGACCGAGGGATGTGCTGGCCGCAGCTTCCCGCTGCCCCCATTGGCCTGGAGCGGCGAACCGCAGCTAGTGGGAGCCGCGATTGGCTGAACCTGCAGACGCGGCAGGTAAACAAACTGGCCCGGCCTACCAGGGTGCTTACCCTGGCGAGCCACGTGCCAGAGGTTGCCGATCCCTGGGTTAGTTATTAGGAAAAACGTTCTAACTATAAGGATAGTTAAGCAAAACAGGTTACCTCCTGAAATCCTTGTCATCAAAGGCTTTTCATAACAGGTTAGACAAACATCTGTTGGGTCTAAATAAATTAAGGTCTAAATATCCTTAATCTTGCTTGAGAGTCGGGGGATGGACTAGATGACCTCTCAAGGTCCCTTCCTGCCTTATGTTTCCATGATTTCTATGACTAAGACCCCCTCAGTTGTGTGTGTGAATGTCACTGCTGTTCTCCTTGAAGATGATATATTGCCATCCACTTCTGGAAGAGTTACTTAAGATTTACACTATCTTATTTATTTAGATTTAAAATAATAAAAAGACATCTCTCCAAGATTCTAGGCACCCCCAACATGATTAATCATGGAATAAATACAGCAGAATAAACCTTAGCAGTATTAAAATCAATTCCACAAATACTCAACCAGCCAGCCAGTCACCTACCACTTTTGTCATCTAGGAATCAGACCCTCAGCCTTCTCCAGAGACCCAATCAAACAGATGTCTTTTTCACAATACCCCAAAGTCAGCAAATTTGGACTGTTTTGCACCAAGAAGGGGAATAAGTTTCAGAGTCCTGGATAGCCTCACAGAGAATGCCATGATAGCCGCCACCTTTTTTTTTTATAACAAGAGATCCAGTTTAGGCACCCCCGCTGACTGCAATTGTGGCAGTATGGCACAGGGAGAGAAGTGGTCCCTCTGGTAGGCCAGTCCCAGATCATTCAGAGCTATATAGGTCATAACCAACACCTTAAACTCTACCCAGAGTCCAGTGGGCTACCAGTGAGATGCCTCACTCAGTAAGCGAGCCACATTCTGCATCAGCTTCAATCTCTGAACGGTTTTAAGGGGTAGCCCCGGTAGAGCTCATTGCAGTAGTCTAAACTTAATGTGACAAAAGCATAGATAACGGTGGCAAGGTGGGCATCCAAAAGGAAAGCCTGAAACCTCCTTGCCTCGGGCAAATAGCTGAGCAGGTTACTGCTCTAATATGCAACTGGGGATCTAAATTGCAAACACTATTAACTAGCGGTGGATGTACTCTATCCCCACCTCACCTCAGACTATGGCTACTGCCAGTCTCGATCTAGACCCCGTTCACTGGGGCAGACTGCAGTATAAATGTCACTCATCACCAGCAAGGGAGGTTTGGACCTGCTGCCTCTGCCTACCCTTGGGCTGCCCCTCTGCAACCCCAGTACCCTTTCTGGCCTTTAACAAGGCCTGCAGCCTGGGGGGTTTCCAGGCTGGAGCTTCCCCAGCTCCTCTACCTTTCCCCCAGCCCTGCTCCACTTTAGCTACTCTTTCTCAGCTCCCAGGCAGCCAGGCCCTTCTCCCTCAAGAGCTAGAGGGAGAGTCCTACAGCTCCTGGCTTCACTGGCCTTTATAGGGTCAGCTACAGTCTGACTGGGGCATGGCCGCAGCTGTGGCTGTTTCCCCAATCAGCCGAGGCTTGCTGCTTTCCCCAGGAGCAGCCCTCTCGCCACCTCAGCCCTCTCCTAGGGCTGTTTTCATGTGACCACCCCGCTAAATCATCCATTCCCCAGTCTCACCTAGACAGTGGCTGAGATGCAGAACTCCATTATCCAAATTAGACAAGATAGAGACATATAGTTGGGTATCATCAAACTCTTCAAAACATACAACCTCATGCCTCCTTACTCACTCTCCTAATATCCCTATATCAGGGTGGCACTAAGAGCAGAGAAGCAGTTTTTCACAACTACCCACCGAGGTCGCTCTCAGAGAAAAGAGCAAAGCCACTTAAGAGCAGCCCTGCCCATTCCCACTAAGGTCCACTGGAGAGTCAACAACATCTTGTAATCAATTGAACCTCATTTGCTAAGCAGGGATAAAGATGCCAAATCCCAGTGAAGAAGAGAGAGGTTGGGGACAGAATTGGTGGTGTGGGCTCTGCCAAGGGAGTCCTAGACTCCACTTGACCCTCCCCTCTCCACTGGTTAAAAAGATAGCTGATTACACTCAGTTGAGAGCCCTTGTTTTGTACAGAGCTGAAATCACCGATAACCAGGTGTTGAGCCTTAGATCTGCTGTGGGGCAGTGTTGCAGTGAAAGAGACTGTACAGCCTGCACTACCAGTGAGGTTCCCCACTACCTGTGAAATTACTGAGAGCTGGGTTAAGTGGTGGAACCTCAGAATGTGACATCACAGCAGAGAGACAGCAGTAGCAGAGGGCAGTAGCTGTGGGACCACGGCCAGTGATAGCAGAGTGGCGGAGGCCGCAGTTATGGCTGGTGGCAGCAGAGTGAACAATGGCGGGAGCAGCAAACAGCGACTGCAGAGTAAATGGCAGCAAATGTGAGCCATTCGCAGCAGAGGATGCAGCATCTGAGGTGTTGCTCGATGCCTTCCCCCTGGGATGGGAGATGAACTCACATGTAACCCCTCGTGGTCAGACTGAAGGCCCAATTGTGGAAGATGGTCAATACCTTGACGATAATTACATGAAGCAGTACATTTCTTTTCTTCATTCAGCACTGCTAATTTTGAATGTTAGTAAATTCATTTAGAAAACATAAGTATTCGTTTATCGGATGTGCAGAGTAGATTTCTCACATACTAATATGTAAAAATGATCCTAGCATTCTATAGTAATGTTTTTGTCTCTTTCATTAGAATCCTTCCATTCAAGTCTGTATACAAATGATCTTATCTTTCCTATATCCAAAGCAACACAAATAAAAAATGAAAGTGACAATATTGTGCATACGAAGATGAGACTTCTTTTGAGCTTTGCAAACATGGACAGTGCGTTTGAACTGAACTTTTGATCTAATTGTTCCTATGCAACTTGTATTTAACATCTTTGATCTCTAAGTTAGTGATATAATCTGCTGTATAACTTAGCTTTTATTGATCTGTTCTCATGCTGAGCAAATCAAGTCTCACTTTTATGGGATAGATTGAAAAAAGATAGTAAAACTGCCTCTGAGACAGCAGTTTAAATCTGTGCAATAACAGTGGAAGCAAGAGATAAGACTTTTATTACACTGCCAAACTTCACATGAACTCAAAGTGTCATTAAATAGGTATGTGTCATTTGCCACATATATTTATTTTACTAGATAACTTGCTTACCACCCATTTAGATGCAATGTAGGGTATTCTTCTTTGCCATAGGATCTGTTCATGGTATTTAGTATACATTTGAAATAACATTCTCCTGGCATACTGTATGGATTTTAGTTTATTCTGTCCTAGCACAGTTTTCTAAAAGAGTTTTTGATTCCTTTATACTTGATTTAATTCCAAAGGCAATAGGCATATGGTCTAGACTGTTTTTACTATGCTAGTTGGTCATGATTAAAGAAAATTAATTCATATACACACAGAGATTTCTAATCATGCTCCAGAACATGTGAATTCTGTCATGCCTTGTGTTATTACATTACTTAGCAAGGAGAAAAATAACAGCAGTCAAAAGCCTGTATCTCAGCTTGATGTTATTGAGAGTAGTTTTGCTTTAGAGGGTTCCCTATTGTGGCATTTTTTCCATTGTTCACTGGGAAGAAAGACCTGATGAGTATGCTTAATGTGTATGGTACATACAGTGGGTGACACTTTTCTCTCCCATGCACGGAACAATGGTAAATGAGAAAATGCTTGTAAATTGATTTGCCTGCACGTTTGGTGTTTTGTATACTGGAATCAAACAAAGACTGCAGATGGCACTTGACAATTTACATGTCTATCAATTACATGATTATGGTCAAAATTATGCTTGCTTTACTTTTAAGAGGAGTCCCTTGGCTTCAATAGAACTTCTTGTATGAGCAGAGTGACCATTATTTGGTATTATTACTGCCCACTCCTGTGAGGTTCTGGGTGCCCTTTACTTTTTTTTGTTTTTATGGCCAATAAAAGAAAGTTGCTCTTTGTTTACATTACATTTGAGCTTCATTATACTTCACTTACAATGACCAACACCATACCTAGACAGGGAGGGAAATACAGGGGTGTAGCATTTGGGGGAGCTGAGGTCACTCTTTACTGTTGACTTCAATAAAGTCACTTGGGGTGTACCTGAAAGAGTTTTGTACACTAGTCAGATCTATTGATTTAATCTTTTTTGTTACTAATCTCATTTTTTTCTAATGGTTTGCTGAAGGACTAGGATTTGCAAATTAGAATGTGAAAATGAAGGAATACAACTCAGGCCTAGAATATACCATTCAGATCTAAATTATGTCACATCAACATTATGAATACATTTTCATTTGCCTATAGCTCAATATCAAGTGACAGGTAGATTTTACAAGACTGCAGATTGATTATATAACCAGTCACCTCTGGGTTAATGCTGAGTTGAAAGGTATGGGGGCTCCATTAGACTGTTGCTCTTCTCTTCCTACTCAGTTCTAAACCCAGTTAGACAGTGTTCAAAAGTTTCCTTATATTGCCGTAAGAAATAATTACCGCAGGCAAATCCCCTTCATAATGACGTAGGACCTCAAAACAGACTCTCTTTTGGATGTCCCTTGTTGAGATGCCTAGACTTCCTTTCTTCAGTAAATATATTTGAAATCCATGTGTTAGAACATCATTTTCACATGTTAAGAACTAACATCCATCTGCCTTAAGAATTTATATATTACCAGTCTAGGAAGGCCTGGATAGCATTGTTGCTTCTGTGTCTGGAGGAGGGGGTAGTGACTGGCTAGGTGAGGAGACTGGTACTGGTACAAGGAGCTAGGGTGGGTGGACAGACTGAGAAGATGAGATTATGTGGGCGAATGTAGACTGGGATGAGGAGCCACTGTGGAGATGGGGAGAGACGGAACTGAGATAGGAACTGTCTGGATGGGACAGGACCATTGGGGTCAGGCTTGTGGGGAACAAGAACAGAAGGCTCTGTGACCACTACAGCACACTTCACTCTAGAACCTGGAATAGAAACCAAGATTTCTAACTCTCAACATTCTTCTGCTGTCATCAGATATCTCTGAAACCAAGGTCTTATTCATCTCCAGTGGCTGGTTCACACAGAGGATAATAGCATACTACTTCTACCAGTTACTTTGTTAACTCAAATGACACAGGTCTGTGCTGTGGATCTAAAGCTTCTAACCCTGCCAAATGAACCAGGCAGGCATATGATTCTGTATGTTGGAGTTTCTGTTTTTTCAGTTTTTTTCAGTTTCAGTTTAGGATATTGTACACACACACATACACACATACACGATGTAAAAGAAAATTAATGTTTCAAAATCACACACTCAAAAATTAGCAAGTGCCAGAATTAAGGTTACCTTACTTCAGCCCCTTGTCCATATATATTATGATGCAGTCCCTAATTACATATCTTATTTATTTTTCCATAGGACCCCTAGCTAGTGCACTGGGCTCTGGGTATTAATCAGGCTGTGTAATGAAGGAGGCTGTTGTTTGTATAAGTCTTGCTTAACTTGTTGCAGAAGTTTGAAGGTGTGTAATCAATGAGGCAGGGGATTGCAGAAAGAGAAAGGATGGTCTTATGGTTAAGGAAGTTGATTGTCACCCTGTAGAACTGGATTCTGCCCTGAGTTCCTGCATAATTTAAGCCACTTAAACTAAACTTTTCAGAGGTGGCCACTAATTGACTATTTCTCATTTTTTCTATGCCCAGTTTGAGATCTTGGATTCTGATCTACAGAAATGCTGAGCATTCACAGCTGCAGTTGAAGCCAATGGAAGCTAAATATAAAACGTGAAACGTGCTCTCTCTGCTGATGCCGCCACCACCATCAATTGAAGCAATGTGCCGTCTCACCGACTAATCCAAAAGTTAAATGGTAATGGCAGCCAGCTGCCTGTCTACACTAGTGCTCTTATTGTTGATGGAGCAGGTGGAGTGGAATTACAGTGAGCAAAATTGGGAATTTTTAACCTATTTTCTTAGTGTAGGCAGAGCCCTAGAAAATATAGCATGAGGGGAGTAGTTTAACAAAGGCCATGAAGCCCTGAAATCACGTTGTGTATTCACTCTGACAAGAGGACAACAAGCCAAAAGGATATCATCTTGATTTCTCAACAACAAGGCTTGAAAAGCCCTTGATAGCAGCAGCCAAATCATACACAACATTGTAAGCAAAGCACAACAGCAGCCATTCCCACTCACTCCAGAACTCTTTCATCTTCCAGGGAAAGAAACGAAAGCTTGTACTTTTAGCCTTTTGGCCAGAAAATGTCAAAATGCTGAATAGGCAATTTTTAAAAAACAACAACAACAACAAAAACAAATAAAAAACCAACAAGAACTTTGAAAGATAAAGATGAATAAAAGCTCCAGGAAAAAACAGTTTATAGAGGTGTGTAGAGGATAGGTTAGTAGGGGGAGAGGTCAAAGTTAGGTCATTTTTAGGAGAGTGAAGGTCATTTAAAGCAGACAGTGAAGGCCCTGATTTTCAAAATTATTAACATTCCATTTATGAATGAGCAATGGGAAAAAGGTTCTTTGTGAAAAACACGCCTGAGAGTGTATTCACGCACACAGCCAGCTTCTTTGGATTTAAGTATTCAGAACGCATACAACAACAGAATTTAGAAAGCACAACTCAAGCAAAGCAAGACAATCAGTGCTATGTGACCCATTGGTCTGTAAGCCAGAGGTGTTAGTGAGACTAATAAGACAGAAGTCTTAAGCAATGCAGGACCACATTGTACTGACATAGGATATCCACCATATCAGTAATTCCCAACCCAGGGGTCATGACCTCAAGGTGGGTAGTGAAGCTGTTTTCTGGGGGTTGCAAAAATGTTCTCCAGAAACTAAGCTTCTATTTAAAAACTGTTTATAGCCTTTCTGGCTAAGAAGATAACCTCCAGACTGTAAACTGCTGCACTTTCTACCTTTAATAAATATACGGGTCCAGACTGCATACAGACCCTTGGCCAGGGCATATGGAAGCAGTAGGATGCAAGGCCCTTCTCCCCCCCACCTCCCATATTGCCCTCCTATGCAGGAACTTACCACAACAGACACCCCTGTGCTCAGGGACTTCAAGCATTCCGCAACACCAGCGTCTCTGCTGGCACTAGTCTCACCAAAGGACAAGGAAGATGCCAAGGCTGTTCCACCATAGAGCAGGTCTGGCTTAGTGAAAAGAGCCTGCAGCACTTGCCTTGCATTCCCTGGAGTTAGTGTACCTGCGTCAGCAACAGTGAAACCTATAGCCTATTATTCAACAACATTTGGGGGAGAATGCATTTAATAATAGGCCCCTCCTGCAGAAGTGGTGTGGTCTAATGTACAGAGCATTGGACTAGGAATCAGGAGCCATGGGTTCCATTTTTGCCTCTGCCACTGACCTGCTGGATGACATTGAGCAACTCACTTCAGTTCCCAGTTTCCCCATTTAATCTTTGTATTTTTTTCTTTATTTAGAATATAAATCTCAGGGCACAGACTGACTTTTACTATGTGTTTGCACAGTGCTTAGCACAATGGGGTCTTGATCTTAGTTGGAGCATTTAGGTGGTACTGTAATATAAATAAATAATAATAGTTCCTGCACTTTTTGGCCCTCCCTGCCCCCCCCCACCCCAAAACTCTCATTGGCTGAGAGGTTTGGGTGAGCAAAGAATGTAGGATCAGGCCCAACGTGTGTAACATTAGCCTAATGGTCTATGTGTACATTCTTCAGTGCTTTATTGTGTAATGCTTGGAATACATGTAAACTTTTGGCTAACCTTTTTTAAAAAAAAACCATGAAATGTGTACATTTGAATTTTGCACAGTATTTTAATTTTTGCACATATTTCTAAGGCTATGGTTGCATTCTGAGCGAGGGGTGTGACGACCCTGCTCATGTACACAAACTCGCCAGTGTCAGGCAGGTTTGTACCTGGCATGGCTGAGCTTTGCATCCATTTCCACTACCAGTGCTCCTGCAGCTACACTCCTATTTATACATACTAGCTTGATGAGAGATGTACACAAGCAGGGGTATCACACCCCTTGCTTATAGTGTAGACATAGCCTACATATCTGGCAAATTTTCATATATATTTGAATATTAAATAGGGTATATAGTTAATAACAGGCTATTTTTGTAATATTGTCTTTCACTGTTCCACACAAGATAATAAAACTCTTATTTCACAGTAAAGCTATTTTTTCAGTTAAAATAGTCTCCCCCCTCCATATTTTCTCTTTGCTTGATATTTGACACTTTTATCCGCTAAGATTAAAAAAGGAATCACTGTATTGCCTCTTTTTAATATTAGATTTCTGTATCACTTCTATGCTGGTAAAATAATTTCAATAATGTTACTTAAAAATCTTGCTCTTAGTTTGAGTCTGTCCTGGAGACTTAAATGAGCAGTGTTTGTTGATCTCAGTTCAGTCCCCAGTAAATGTCTACATCACAAAACCACTACACTTAATTTTGCATGATTGATAGTTTCTGCTTAGCTCAGACATAGGGCTGAGCCAGGCAAGGACTTTATTACCTCCCATTCTAGTAAGGGTGGTCCAGCCAGGTCAAAGTCGAGGTCAATAGTAGGAGAGAGAAGGCACTAATTTTGCCTTGAAACAGACTTGCTCTTCACTGAAACAAAGAACTTCACTTTCCAGTACTATTTCATGAAAAGTGGTATTCAGTCCAAGAATAATAATAAATACACTGAATTTAAACCATACCATAGTTCAAATTCTACTTTTAATAACCACAGTAAGTATTAAATATACACATTTTTAATTAGTGGATACATTCTATATTTAACTCTAAATTCTCTGTTGAAAATGAACTACTGAATATTGATTTCCTGTCATTCTTTTTGTCCATTTTGAGCAAACAAAAATGAAACTCTCTTTTTGAGATTTGATAGGGAAAATTTAGCTGCACAGCTACCAGAATTTTTCTTAACCTAATTGTGTAAAGATGGAAGTTTGATAAGATTTCTGAAATCCCAATATACTTCAGGAGATTGGGCATGATCTAGAGGCTAGAAATGATTTTTGACCTTATCACTTGATTAGCATTGAGATTATCTTTGGCACAGTGCATTGCACAGATATAAACACAATCACTGCCACAAAATTTGTAAACCTAAAAAGACAGATACTAGTAGAAGACAGGATCTACTGGGAAATCCAGACGTGGGAAAATTTAGTGAGTTTGGCTTGGGTTTTTATTATTATTATTATTATTTCTTTGTTTGTTTTAATAACAAGACCACTTCTTTTAGCTAGATCAAATGACTGGAACTCAAGACTGCTATATTCTCATCTTAACTCTGTCACTGTCTCATATGTGGCTGTTGGCAATTTATTTACTCGCCAGTTCAGCAAAGCACTTAAGTATATGACAAAAAGTTAACTGTGTTCTCAAGAGCTGTACTGTTTTGTAACTGTAATCTTTCTGGGCCAATTTTTGCCCTGATTTGCATCCCCATTGAAATCAGTTGGACTGTACGGGGATGTAAGTCAGAGGAGAATAGCGGGTCTGGCCCTAACAAAAGTGCGGGTATTTAATTTTTAAAACAATTACACAAAGCTGCAAAAGCCATATTCTGATATTGAATATCCCCAATTTTGGAGGTGGTTGGGTGTAAGCTTTTGGTTTGGCCCATCATAAAGAGAGAAGTCACTTGCAAATATCTGAACCCAGAACCTTATTTCAAGACTCTTAAATTCAGGGTCTTCATATCTGGGATTTTGGTTTGGACCTATTTCTAATATGTACATTACTGGCATTGTGGCTTAATGAATGAATGACTGTAATGATAGTGCTTTGAAATCAGAGGGTCGAGGGCAATGTATAAGGGCAAAATAGTAGAACATGCAAATAAAGATAACAGCCACTGGGAAGTCCACTCATGCCAATATTAATATGATAAATAGACCCTCATTGTTTATTTCATTGGTTTTGTATCTTGAAAATACAAGAACATTCTTGAATTGAATGAGATCACGGTCCTCTAATGGTTAGAGCAAAAGAATGAAAGCCAAAAAATATTCTGTGTTCTTCTCATCTTCTTTAAGACAATAAGTCATTGTATGATTCATTTAATTTATATGTACATAAACTGAAAAACTGAATTAAAATGCAGATTTACTGAAAGCCAGGTGCTGAGTATATGTAGAGTAAATTAAAAGAAAAAGTTATTTTTGAACTTGAAGAGAAGCTCCTCTGAGAACATGTCTTAAATATAGGTAATTTTGTCAGTCTGTATACAAAAATGAATATGTTTTTTACTGGGTTTATTTGCTACTGTTCAAAAATCTCTACAATACTATAAATCCTGCTGAGGGATTAGCATTTGTGTTGATGATAAAAGATCAAGAAGACAATATAGAGTGACCTCTCTGTAAAAGTAATGGGAGAGTATCTGAAGACTTCTGAAAACAAAGCATGAGCTACAATGAATTGGAACCATATGGAGGGGAAAAAATCAAGTTACTGAAGTAAACATTAGTTGATGTTCATAGTGAAGATCAAAAGCGCCCATAAAACCATCTTCCACAAAAGAGGCTACGGTAAAGATCAAATCAAAAAGTTATCCTATATTTGTCAATTCCTTTACATTTTTAAAAGCTATATAGTATTGAACAGTAACTGAGAATGATGCTACTTAGATATCAGTTACTCTACGTGTGTGATAGATAGATAGATAGATTCACCATTGTATTATCCTAATTACACTGATGTAACTTCTTTGACTGCAATGGAATAATGCCACTGTAAAATAGGAGTGGTGAGTTAGGCCCACAGTAATCATTATTTTTTGCATTGATTTGTAGTAAACAAATTGAACCACAGAAGAAACTGAGATAAAGAAAGAGAAAAGGAGTGTGTGTTTGGTACCCTCACTATTGGTTTTATAATAGAAGGCCAGAATTCTTCAAAGATTTATATTCATACTTATCTTTATGCCAACTAAAGTCAATGGGACTATTCACAGTGTGTAAATGTATGCAGATGTGTAACCTTTTCAAGACTGGGGCCTACTATAATATAATGAATACATCATCATCAGATTTTATCCTTCCTACTTATGCTTTTCTGAGCCACAACACAGTTGCTTCTTCTGATATTTTTTGTTTCTGTCTTGGGTGCCTTTGACATATTCCCAGTCCAGCCAGGTGAGTTCTAATAGTTCTGCCCTAACTGTTCCTGTTATTACTGACTATTCTACAACTTCCCCTTGAGTGCTTATAGTGCTCTTTCACTTGAGACGGATGCAGGTTTATTGCTTACAAGGCAGATTCTCCCAAATTCTAATTTTAAGCAGTATAACTGTAAACTAAAATTTGTGTGACACAGGCTTAGTAAACTAAATCTCTGTCATGTTCATACCTAATCCATAATCACTTAACAATCAGAAAAAACAACTCAAGCTGAAAAATAGGAGTTGCTCATTTTAATATTATTCATGTTCCTAATTTGATGTTTAAGAATAATAATATAAAAATAATACTTTGAGGTGTCTTAATTCAAAATATAATTATCCCACTTAAATTTTTTTTTAATACAATGAATAGTTTTCTAAAGAGTTCGGTTTTTCAGATAATAGATTCTCATCATTCATTATGTAAAAATGTAATTGTTTTTCTATAATTTTCTGAATGTAACATAAACATTACATCGCAAAATAGGAAGAGAAATAAAATAACATCACCCACAGTGTTGCAATATAGTAATGTGGTAGAATATCCTGCAATACCAGAAGAAATTCAGGGGTGGCAAGTGCTTTGGAGGATAGGATTAAAATTAAAAATGATCTGGACAAACTGGAGAAATGGTCTGAAGTAAATAGGATGAAATTCAAGAAGGACAAAGGAAAAGTAGGAAGGAACAATCAGTTGCACACATACAAAATGGGAAATGACTGACTAGGAGGGAGTAGTGCAGAAAGTGATCTGGGGATCATAGTGGATCACAAGCTAAATATGAGTCAACAGTGTGACACTGTTGCAAAAAAAGCAAACATCATTTTGGGATGTATTAGCAGGAATGTTGTAAGCAAAACATGAGAAGTAATTCTTCTGCTCTGCTCCGCACTGATTAGGCCTCAACAGCAGTTATGTGTCCAGTTCTTGGTGCCACATTTCAGGAAAGATGTGGACAAATTGGAGAAAGTGCAGAGAAAAGCAACAAAAATGATTAAAGGTCTAGAAAAAATTACCTACGAGGGAATATTGAAAAAAAATGGGGTTGATTAGTTTGGAGAAGAGAAGACTTAGTTTATAAATATATAAAAGTTTGTTACAAGGAGGAGGGAGAAAAATTGTTCTCTTTAACCTCTGAGGATAGGATAAGAAGCAATGGGCCTAAATTGCAGCAAGGGAGGTTTAGGTTGGACATTAGGAAAAACTTCCTAACTGTCAGGGTGGTTAAGCACTGGAATAAATTGCCTAGGGTGGTTGTAGAAACTCCATCATTGGAGATTTTTAAGAGCAAGTTAGACAAACACCTGTCAGGGATGGTCTAGATACTATTTAGTTCTGTCATGAGTGCAGGAGTCTGGACTAGATGACCTCTCGAGGTCCCTTCCAGCCCTACAATTCTATGATTCTATGATACCCAACTCTTGTGATTTTATTGTGAATTTCACAATATTTTGTGATTTTCTTAGAGCCCCAGTTCCTAGAAAATCTAAGGTTTTGTTTTCAAAAGAAAGTTGGTTTCTAGCCTTCATGGCTGAAGAGAAAAACTTGGAAACATGAACCCCCAGGGCTCAAAAGACTGAAGACAAATAAAAAGACCCCCTCCAAGTTATTTTTTAAATCTAATGATTAAACCAATCTCACAATTTTTATGTCCTGACTCATGATTTTTGAACTGTTGGGGTTGGTAATACTAGAATCAAAGAAGTGAGGACAGTATTAAGTAATCAATAACCTAATTATGGATGTATTTTTGTATAACTTCTTGTGGTGCCATCAGTGTGGAGTTCCAGAACTATCAGTAATGTATTTTATATGAACTTACCATTACAAATCTAGGCAGGTTTTGCTCCCAGAAACAGTTAATCTCAGGAGATCCAAAAGAGACCAGCACCATTTTGTGACATGGTCCTGTGTCTCTACCTGTTTTCTCCCAATGCTATTTCTATAGCAGCGTGGTCACTTAGAGCCCGATCCTGCAAGGTGCCGATTGGAACTTTACACTCCTTTAGCCTCTATTAGATGTCCTTTGACCCAGTTACTAAGGTGTCACTTACAGATCCATGTCACTAGTTCTGAATTTACTCCATGGTAGCTTCCCTGAAGAATTTGGGATATGTGGTTAACAAAGAGGATCAGGTTCATGAGAGTAATAGCTCCATGGATGGTGGACCCTGAGCACCTTGAAGGTTTATATGTCAAACCAGTGAACAATGTGAATGGTTCATTTAGCATCCCTAGCTAACCTTCTACCAATATTGACATCAGAACCAACAGAAGCTACTCCCCTCCCACTGAGTGTGGCGTGACAGTGATGGCATATTGATAACTGTCAGCAAGTAACAGAGTGTGTGTGCATGTGTGTGTGTTAACCAAGGAGTTTGATTAAAAAGTACTAAGAAACTGGCTTTAGTTCCCTTGCATTTTAATACCTAGGAAGTGTGACAAACATATATCTGAATATACACGTGCTAGTTATTACTATGCCTACAATGCCATCAGTGAACTGCACAGTGGGTGAAGTATGCCAACAAGTCTATAGGCACCACAAGGGAAACAAAAAGCAAAACCACAAAATGCTGAGAGTTCATTCTATTTCACAGAATAGTTGGACTTTGAGAAGTTTTTTTAAAGGTGAGTGTATGGAGCTTGGTGTGTTATATGGCAGGTTGTTCCAGGCATAAGGGAGGGCATGAAGGAAGGCACAAAGTGTAGAGTGAATGAAGAGTTCAGTTAGAAGGCAAACATGAGCAGATCATAGAGAGTGATGGGGGAAAGCAGCAAAAAATGTTGAGCTGCTTCAGTAAGAGCCTTTCCAACATTCATTGCATTTACAAGATTTCTCTGCCATATGTAATCCCTTCTGGTGACTAAGGTTTGAATGTGTAAACCCTGTATGCCATATTTGTAATCACAAATGCCAAGGGCAATCATCCCCTACAGACATTGCTTAATTGTTTTTCCTTTTCAGTCCTGCTGAGACTACTTGTATAAATTCATCACAAGAGATCCCAATGAAAACAGTTAAAAATACGTGTACCTAGATATCTTAAAGTGCAGTGCTTCTAGCAGCCTTTTGGGCAATTTCTGGAAGTTGAAAAATGCGGATTACTAGCCTAGAGGATGATACTGGGTAAAACAAGGCAGTAACCCAAGCTGCAGAATTCATGAAAATCTTTGTCATGGTGAACAATAGACAAAACCAGCATTGCCTGGAAGGGGAAATTTGAGTCTGCAATCTGTTAGACTTTACACACTGATAAGAGAAGGGATCCTGCACTGCATTTTGAAAGGAGTACAGTAAACACAATTCCAGTCAGAACAGGTCATTAAAAGTCTCTCCTGCCTCAGGCTTAACATGACACTTAAGTGCTACTACAAGTGAAAAGACAAGGCAAATCTGCACTCATTACAAACTGCTCTTTTTGTGTCTTTGGGGCTAAAACACTACAGGAAGTCTTTAAAGCAGAGGAAATCTCTGTGCAAAGACCTGTTTTATTTTCATTGGATGCATTTTTTGTGCAAGCAGAACAAATAACATTTGGTCTAAATAGGACTAAAAGCAAAACTATGCAAAGTCTGTGGTTTGACTAAATGCAACAAAAGGGGCTCTGTCTTCAGACTCACTATCCTAGGACACAGCAGCTTTCCAATACAAAAGCATGAATGAAGCAGCCAGCTTTGAGCTTTGCTGTGCTTAAAACTCTCTGGTTTTTGAGTGCTGTTTTCAAAAACTCCAGCTGCCACATTAAAATCATGCAAACATGAAACATAACTTATTTTATTCTTTGTGAAAATATACTTGGTAACAAATTATTCTCTGAGGATGAAATTCATCCTGTTGCAAAAGGCCTGCATATAACCCCAAGGTGACAGTGAGGAGGGACAGGAATGGGTGGGCCTGCAGCATTCTGGGGGGTTTCTGATTCTCTCTGCACCCTGTAGGAAGTTCCAGTGTTGGCTTTGATTAGGCCAGAGTTGGAGATGACATTGGGCTGGTTGGAGATGTGGGTGGAGCTACAATTATACAGAACAAGTGGCCTGCACACCAAGATATGGAAGGGCTGCAACGTCTATTCCAGTCAATAGACTGAAATAGTGGCGGCAGTCAGAAGGGCTATGTTGAAATCTGGAAGTGTGCTCATGGGTTGGATGGATCTCCTACTCCTCATCCTCAGCAAAATTCTCCACACAAAGCTAATAGGAAGTTCAGCTGTTTTACAGTTTCAGACAGGGAGATTGCTTTGTGGTTATAGAAAGAGAATAGTAGTACAGGCTCCAATGGTGAAATCCTGGCCCTATTGAAATCAATGCCACAACTCTCTTTAACTTCAATAGGGCCAGGATTTCACGTCTGGATTATATTCCTGATTGCCACTGACTCTTTGTGTGAATTTGGGCAAGGCAGATAGGTAAGAATTTTCAAGCCTGAATGCCTCATATTAGATATCTAAATCCATATTTAAATAATCAGCCATATAAAAGGTTTGTTTTATTAGAGGTGCTAAGTACCCACACAGCTCCTATTAGTTTCAATGTGAGTTCCTCTACATACATGCTCCCTCTAAAATATACTGACTCCTGTCTGACCCCCTACATCCCAAAGTGTACTTGAAAATATGGTAGAGTCCTTTATCTCCTGAACAAGTACAGCATGGACAGTGACAGCGGAAGCCAGAGGACTCAGTCAATGTAACTCAACCCTGACCCAGAGAATCCACCTTTAGGGGTGAGAGGATATGTCATTCTCTATGCCTCTTTGTCTTTTCGAGCTTCTGTTGAGGCTGCCAACAATAGGATACCTGAATAATAGTGTTAGTTTTAGGCCCAGAAATCCTGTATGCATTGGGAACCCTATCCATAGAATCATAGAAATGTAGGGCTGGAAGGGACTTCAAGAAGTCATCCAGTCCAGCCCCTTTCATAGAGGCAGGACCAAATAAACCTAGACCATCTCTGACACGTGTGTCTCCAACCTGTTCTTAAAAACCTCCAATGGTGGTTTCGAAGCCTATTTCAGAGCTTAACTGTCCTTATGGCTATTGCTGGGAACAAAAGGCTAAGCTATAATTAGAGGTGGTTTTGAGCTACAGATCCAGATTTATGCTTCTGGTACTAGTACATACCAAAGAAAGAATGAGACTGTGATTCCCCACCACCATCCAACAGAACTGGCTGGAAATAGAGCAGAGTGGACTTTTTACTCTTTCCATTCTATCTTCCCTGGAACTCTGGGAATCATTGTGCCTGAAACAAGTACAATGTATCCAGGAACTCCTGCTGGGGCATTTTGCCTCCATGCTGCTTCCAACACAGGCCTGTTCCTTAAAAAAAAAAAAAGATAAAACCTTATACAGATGTAGGTGAGATCCAATCTATTAGGTATCAGAGGGGTAGCCATGTTTGTCTCATCCACAAAAACAACAAGGAGTCCAATGGCACCTTAAAGACTAACAGATTTATTTGGGTGACCAGATGTCCTGATTTTATAGGGACACTCCCAGTTTTGGGGTCTTTTTCTTACATAGGCTCCTATTACACCCCACCCCCATCCCGATTTTTCACACTTGCTGTCTGGTCACCCTACTTTTCATGTACCAATATATATTTATGCCTGTATCTGCAATTTTCACTCTATGCATCTGAAGAAGTGGGTTTTTTTACCCACGAAAGCTTATGCCCAAATAAATCTGTTAGTCTTTCTGGTGCCACCGGACTCCTTGTTGTTTTTCCAATCTATTAGGGACTGTCTGGAAGAGGGGTAACTAAGGATAGAGCCCTGTGTTTTTCACAAATATGAAATAACATGAAATAAGACTAAAAACAATGCGGTGTCTCCTGTATCACAAGGCTGGACCCATCTCTCTGCTCCCAAGAATTGCCACCTGCCACATGGGGTCATGGCACCACTCAGGTTTGGCCCAGCTGCTCCTATGCCATGATGGGAAGGTGGCTGGGCCATATTTGAATGAGGTACATTGCAACCTGTCACATGGGGTCACAGCACCATTCACTAAAATTTGGCTCAGCCATCCTTCCATCGCCATGATGGAAAGGTGGCCAGGCCAAACATGGGCGTTGCAACCCCATGCTCCAGGTTGCAACTCCCTCAGATGTGAGCTGGGCCCAGCCCCAGCAGAGAGAAGCCACCTCCGTGGGGTGAGTGTGGGGTTGGATCAATCTATAACCCCGCTCCCAGGCTTCCCACCCTCTGGGGGCAGGACGCAAATTCCCCAGGACCTCCAACCCCCAGGGTAGGATTGGACTCCCCAGTGTGGATAAAATGAAATAACACAAAATTTCCCAAAAATAAAATGAAATAGTAAAGGAATTTCACAGGACTCTATTCATGAGTTCTGCTCTGCTTGATGGAAGGAAGGATATTATCTAACATAGATTTTTGCTCGATGTTATGCACATAAAGCAGCAAAGTAAACTTTTACACTTTATTCGGACTTGCAAAAGCTATTGACAAAGTTCCTCGCAAGATGCTATTAAGGAAACCAAGCTCATTTGGTTTGAGAGGGAAAGTACAGTCATTGAGCAGAAACTGGCTAAAAGATGGAAAACAAAGAGTAGGAATAAATTGTTAATATTGAACAGAGTGAAAGTTAACTTATGACGAGAAGTGCTGTTTATTAAATATTAAAAATCTCCCAATGGGATGAACATCTAGATGGTAAAATCATTTAGGAATGATCCACATGGCTAATTATGTCAGTTAGGTATGTGATTTTTTTGCTGATATATCTATGCCAGTAAAAGCCCTGGTCTAGACACAGTTATACTGGAATAAAGTTGTCTTACACCAGTATGGTTTATTTTGGTTTCTGAACTGGAATAATCTGTACTGGTATAGGCACTTTTATACAGAAATAACTGCATCTACACTAAGGGATTTTGGCCGATTTAACTAAGCCAGCGTTGTTAAAGTGACGAAGCTATTTTAAGGTAGACAAGCTCTTAGTTTGCTCTTCGGTAGACAAGACTGTGAGAAAATGCAGAGGGACCTAACAGAGATTCAAATGATGTCCTCCATATCTTCATATGGGAGAAGTGGAGATGGAGTCATTGTCTCCCCACTAGCTCCACAAAGAATCCCTGAATTATAGTCTGCAGCCTCCCAGAGATTTCCCAGGTTCTGTGTAGATCCTCAGGGATCATCCAGTTTGAGGAGCAGGCTCTGAGATGTATCCCATAGGAGGCCAGAAGACAAACCTACCCCTCCTCTATGCCCTGATGGGATGATGATGTAGGTGGAAGTTGGATCAACATGAGAAGGGCATGCTAGGAGTGTGAGATGAAAAAAATGTCTGTGCCTTTCTTCCCCCTGACTCCATTGCATGTGAACTAAGCTCAGCCACAATGTGCTTCGTAGCTCTTTTTATCTTTCTTCATAACTCAATTGTTAAGACTCTTCATCACTTTTGTTACACTTTGCTGAAACCCTTCTAATTTGTCAAGACCTTTCTGGTACTGTGGGTGTGCCGAACTGGAGAGAATATGTTATGATGTGACAAGGAAAAATTGTATCCTTATTGACACCTCTGCAACTCCACATATGTTAATAAGGGTAGAATTTGGTCCACAAGGTCAGCAAGCTGAAGTAGTCCAAAATACAGGCCTGATTCAGCAAGAGAGTAATTTTGAGCCCACAAGAAAGTCACTGAAGTCAGTGCATCCACTTACATGCTTAAAATTATGCACTAGGGCCTACAATCAGAGTATAGACTAGGTGTCAGACGTTAAAATTCTCTTAAGCAGTAAGGGCAGGTCTACACTACAGCCGGGATCGATGCTCTGAGATCGATCCACCAGCGGTCGATTTAGCGGGTCTAGTAAAGACCCGCCAAATCAACTGCAGATTGCTCTCCAGTCGATCCCTGTACTCTACCCCTGATTCACATAGCTGGAGTTGCGTAGCGTAGGTCGACTTACTGCAGTAGTGTAGACATAGCCTAAGTTTAGTGAGTCTGACTTTTTCTTCTCCATCTGCTATTTTAATTTGGTATTGCAAATATCTGAAATAATAACTCGTTACTTAGATACTTCCAAGTCTTCCAATACACACAGACACACACATATACAATGTAAAAAATGTAAGTTTCATTAACAAGGATGTACGTTTAAATTACCTAATGCCTGCAAAAGAAAGGGCATTCAGAGATAAGGTTGAGAATTCTGTTCTTTTACTACTCCAGTATGATTAAGTGCTACAGCATTATTGATATGTAAAATCATACACCAATCTGATATCCTTACAACACCAAAGTGCAATGTTCACCCTGAACTCAAAATGAGTTGGATTACTGAAATTTGAAGATCAGACCCTTCATGTTGCTGGGTTTTTTTGATGATTATTTCAGAACTGTTTTTTGGTCAATTAATTTCCTTGTTTTGGTTGTTGTTATTTCTGTTCCTAATATAAAAGATGAGAAAATAAGGTGCCATGAATTTACATGAGGATTGACACAATAGAATATTTTATCTCTTTCAAAGCCACGACAGTCTATTATGTAATAATACACATACTACATAATAATATACATTTGTATGGCATATAGGAAATGTGTGCTATTTACCTGATAGACCAAAATAACTGCTTCAAAGCTGTTAAAGCCTTTAGGGTAAACATGTATTTTAGCATGCATACTAATTTTGAAAACATATACTATTTACCCCATATGCTGTAATTACACAGTCTATTGTACAAATCTGTACAAAGGCACATTTTCTTAAATGGATTTTTGTCATGATGGCTCATAATGGTTCCTTTGGAGCTCTTACGTCTATCATGTAAACTAAATGCTTAGATCATGTAAAAGTCACTCTTAGACACTGTTACTTATTTTTAAAACAACAACAGTAGACAATGGGCAACAATATAAAAAGTGTGAGTGGAATTTAGTGTGCAGTAAAATGTGTGTGAGCATGCACACCCGTATTTGTTTGTGCAAAATCTGACTTTGCATACAAAAGGTGAAATTAATCCATGTGCAAAGTGTCAGAAAAAGGTCTATGCAGCCTACATTAAGCTACACAAGTCTTTCACTGTTCCTCTGCAAAGGGGTGATTTTTACCCACAAATAACTATTTAAGAGCATCAAATACCAAATGGTGTGCAATTGTTCAATTTACACATGGAAATGGGGGTGTGCAAATGAGCCAGTGAGGGCTAAACAACCAGCAGGCTGCGTGACCCAAAATGAACCTTTAAGGACACATTAGAAGTATTGAAATGGTAAATAGGACCATTCCTTGTAGACTGTTAGCAAAGCCACGTAATAAACTAAAGCCCTTGATATGTAGGCCTGTATTGTTAGGGGATTAAGAATATATACTAATTGTATTTGTCTGTGTTTACCTATACCTCATTAGAAGTTTTACAATGTGATTTGATTAGCTTGTAGATGCTAAACTTTGGTTCCAGTCTGTAATGTTTCATTACTATATTCTATTGATTCAGAGATCAAAAGGGAATATTAACATTTAGATGAAAGTCATGATATAATAATATAATGGTATTTATTTATCTTGGAGTAAACTATCTATGAACTGTTTGAATGGTTAATTGCCTTGTGGTAATCAATGCAACTAGTTATGGGTATATGCCTAGGAAATAGGGGTTTATGTCAAAGCAACAATATGCATCCAAGGAATGCCTGCTGTGATCATTTGTTGACAAGAGGCTAATCTGCTGAGCTTCAGCTATAAAGGAAGCTTTGGGCCTGATCCTGTTTTATCTCAGATCTGTTTAAACTTTGTGAGGGTAAGTTCAAATTGCAAGACTGAGGTATCCAGGTGTAGCCTAGATTAGTCCTGGAAATTCTCATGTAAGAATTGGAACAAACTCTACACATGGACTGCCTATTGGACTATAACCCATTGAACTGGTTCTGGAAGGACTTTTTACAAATAAGCAGCCTCATCATCTCTCCTATGAAACTGACCTAAGAACTTTATTCATATCTGTATGTATAATTAGGGTGACCATATTTCCCTATGCTGACTATGGGACACCTGGTAAAATTACTCGTATTCAAGCGAGTTCAATGGCAGTCAATCAGAACTATGCAGTACAAACGTTCAAATTAACATCAAGGTGACTGAGACCCTGTTAACTGAGACCCTGCGTAGTTGGATTATTTTTATTTACCTACTTATCTTTAAGGCTTTAGGGTTCACACAGGGAGAGGTGATACACACACACACACACACCCCCCTCTCTCTCACACAGGGGATGACTGACCCGACCCTCCCTGCTCGGCGCTCTCCACCCTGCCTGACTGTCTGGGCCCCCGGGACGGACCCACCTCTCCTGGTACTTGACACCGCATCTTCCCGAGGCAACACATGTGGGAGGGCACATAGGGTCAGATGCCCTTTTCCCCAGATTCGTGCCAGGGTTCACACCAGAATGTGGCCAGCAGCATCCTTTTGGCACTGTGCGGGAGGGAAGAGATGGGACCTGCTTCCAGCCGCAGGGGACAGTGGGGGGAAAGGGATGACTGACCAATGTCTTTGCAGAGCTCATCTTTAAGAAAAAGGCAGGACACCTGCAGGAGAGCTTAAATACGGGACTGTCCCTTTAAAAATGGAATGCCTGGTCACCCTATGTATAATGATCTTTTAACCCCAATAACTTGGTTTTCCTTTTTAATAAATCTTAGATTTAGTTAATAAGAATTGGCTGTAAGTGTGTATTTGGGTAAGATCTGAAATATTCATCGACCCGGTGGGTAATGTGTCCAATCTCGTGGGACTGGTAGAATGTTATATATGGTGAATAAGATTTTAAATTACCCTCACTATACAGACTTGGCTGTCTTGGTGGGAGCCAAAGACTGTATTGCTTAAAGGGAACTGTATTTTAGCTTCTTGGTAACCAGTAAGCTCTTTAGTTACTGGCTTGG